>NC_064852.1:28189579-28532079 GCF_024139225.1 Suncus etruscus
ATTCCTTGTATTCTTATTGTTTGTTTGTTTATTTGTTTTGAGAGATACCACCACTAAGCTCAGGGATTACTCCTGACTCTTTGCTTTTGGTGAACTGGGGAGACCATAGCCGAACTCAAACCGGGGTTGGCTGCATGCAAGGCAAGTATCTTCTGCTGTATTATCTCTCTGGCTCTCAGAGAGTTATTTTTTTTTATTTATTTATTTTTTTTATTTAAACACCTTGATTACATACATGATTGTGTTTGGGTTTCAGTCATGTAAAGAACGCCACCCATCACCAGTGCAACATTCCCACCACCAATGTCCCAAGTCTCCCTCCTCCCCACCTAACCCCTGCCTGTACTCTAAACAGGCTCTCCATTTCCCTCATACATTCTCATTATTAGGAAAGTTCAGAATGTAGTTATTTCTCTAGTTAAACTCATCACTCTTTGTGGTGAGCTTCCTGTGGTGAGCTGGAACTTCCAGCTCTTTTCTCTTTTGTGTCTAAAAATTATTATTGCAAGAATGTCTTTCATTTTTCTTAAAACCCATAGATGAGTGAGACCATTCTGTGTTTTTCTCTCTCTCTCTGGCTTATTTCACTCAGCATAATAGATTCTGTGTACATCCATGTATAGGAAAATTTCATGACTTCATCTCTCCTGACAGCTGCATAATATTCCATTGTGTATATGTACCACAGTTTCTTTAGCCATTCATCTGTTGAAGGGCATCTTGGTTGTTTCCAGAGTCTTGCTATGGTAAATAGTGCTGCAATGAATATGGGTGTAAGGAAGGGGTTTTTGTACTGTATTTTTGTGTTCTTAGGGTATATTCCTAGGAGTGGTATAGCTGGATCGTATGGGAGCTCGATTTCAAGTTTTTGGAGGAATCTCCATATCGCTTTCCATAAAGGTTGAACTAGACGGCATTCCCACCAGCAGTGGATAAGAGTTCCTTCCTCTCCACATCCCCGCCAACACTGTTTATTCTCATTCTTTGTGATGTGTGCCATTCTCTGTGGTGTGAGGTGGTATCTCATCATTGTTTTGATTTGCATCTCCCTGATGATTAGTGATGTGGAGCACTTTTTCATGTGTCTTTTGGCCATTTGTATTTCTTTTTTGTCAAAGTGTCTGTTCATTTCTTCTCCCCATTTTTTGATGGGATTAGATGTTTTTTTCTTGTAAAGTTCTGTCAGTGCCTTGTATATTTTGGAGATTAGCCCCTTATCTGATGGGTATTGGGTGAATAGTTTCTCCCACTCAGTGGGTGGCTCTTGTATCCTGGGCACTATTTCCTTTGAGGTGCAGAAGCTTCTCAGCTTAATATATTCCCATCTGTTAATCTCTGCTTTCACTTGCTTGGAGAGTGCAGTTTCCTCCTTGAAGATGCCTGTAATGTCCTGGAGTGTCTTGCCTATGTGCTGTTCTATATATCTTATGGTTTTGGGGCTGATATCGAGGTCTTTAATCCATTTGGATTTTACCTTCGTACATGATGATAGCTGGGGGTCTAAGTTCAATTTTTTGCAAGCAGCTATCCAATTGTGCCAACACCACTTGTTGAAGAGGCTTTCCCTGCTCCATTTAGGGTTTCCTGCTCCTTTATCAAAAATTAGTTGATTGTATGTCTGGGGAAAATTTTCTGAGTATTCAAGCCTATTCCACTGATCTGAGGGCCTGTCCTTATTCCAATACCATGCTGTTTTGATAACTATTGCTTTGTAGTACAGTTTAAAGTTGGGGAAAGTAATTCCTCCCATATTCTTTTTCCCAATGATTGCTTTAGCTATTCGAGGGTGTTTATTGTTCCAAATGAATTTCAAAAGTGTCTGATCCACTTCTTTGAAGAATGTCATGGGTATCTTTAGAGGGATAGCATTAAATCTGTATAATGCCTTGGGGAGTATTGCCATTTTGATGATGTTAATCCTGCCAATCCACGAGCAGGGTATGCATTTCCATTTCCGCGTGTCCTCTCTTATTTCTTGGAGCAGAGTTTTATAGTTTTCTCTGTATAGGTCCTTCACATTTTTAGTCAAGTTGATTCCAAGATATTTGAGTTTGTGTGGCACTATTGTGAATGGGGTTGTTTTCTTAATGTCCATTTCTTCCTTATTACTGTTGGTGTATAGAAAGGCCATTGATTTTTGTGTGTTAATTTTGTAGCCTGCCACCTTGCTATATGAGTCTATTGTTTCTAGAAGCTTTTTGGTAGAGTCTTTAGGGTTTTCTAAGTAGAGTATCATGTCATCTGCAAACAGTGAGAGCTTGACTTCTTCCTTTCCTATCTGGATTCCCTTGATATCTTTTTCTTGCCTAATCGCTATAGCAAGTACTTCCAGTGCTATGTTGAATAGGAGTGGTGAGAGAGGACAGCCTTGTCTTGTACCAGAATTTAGAGGGAAGGCTTTTAGTTTTTCTCCATTGAGGATAATATTTGCCGTTGGCTTGTGGTAGATGGCTTCAACTAGATTGAGAAAGGTTCCTATCATTCCCATCTTGCTGAGAGTTTTGATCAAGAATGGTGTTGGACCTTATCAAATGCTTTCTCTGCATCTATTGATATGATCATGTGGTTTTTATTTTTCTTGTTATTGATGTTGTGTATGATGTTGATAGATTTACGGATGTTAAACCAGCCTTGCATTCCTGGGATGAAACCTACTTGATCATAGTGGATGATCTTCTTAATGAGGCATTGAATCCTATTTGCCAGGATTTTGTTGAGGATCTTTGCATCTGCATTCATCAGCGATATTGGTCTGTAATTTTCTTTTTTTGTAGCATCTCTGTCTGGTTTAGGTATCAAGGTGATGTTGGCTTCATAAAAGCTATTTGGAAGTGTTTCTGTTTGTTCAATTTCATGGAAGAGTCTTGCCAGGATTGGTAGTAGTTCCTCTTGGAAAGTTTGAAAGAATTCATTAGTGAATCCATCTGGGCCTGGGCTTTTGTTTTTGGGCAGACCTTTGATTACCATTCTAATTTCATCTATGGTGATGGGGGTGTTTAGATATGCTACATCCTCTTCCTTCAACCGTGGAAGATTATAAGAGTCCAAGAATTTATCCATTTCTTCCAGGTTCTCATTTTTAGTGGCGTAGAGTTTCTCAAAGTAGTTTCTGATTACCCTTTGAATCTCTCTCATATCAGTAGTGATCTCTCCTTTTTCATTCCTGATACGAGTTATCAAGTTTCTCTCTCTCTCTTTCTTTGTTAGGTTTGCCAGTGGTCTATCAATCTTGTTTATTTTTTCAAAGAACCAACTTCTGCTTTCGTTGATCTTTCGGATTGTTTTTTGGGTTTCCACTTCATTGATTTCTGCTCTCAGCTTTGTTATTTCCTTCTGTCTTCCTATTTTTGGGTCCTTTTGTTGAGCATTTTCTAGTTCTATTAGCTGTGTCATTAGGCTACTCAGGTAAGCTCCTTCTTCCTTCCTGATGTGTGCTTGCAAAGCTATAAATTTTCCTCTCACTACTGCTTTTGCTGTGTCCCATAAGTTCTGATAGTTTGTGTCTTGATTGTCATTTGTTTCCAGGAACCTTTTGATTTCCTCCTTGATTTCATCTCAGACCCACTGGTTATTGAGTATGAGGCTGTTTAACTTCCAGGTGTTAAGGTTTTTCTTCTGAGTCCCTTTGGAGTTCACAAATAATTTCAGAGCCTTGTGGTCAGCAAAGGCAGTCTGCAAAATTTCTATCTTCTTGATCTTATGGAGGTATGTTTTATGTGCCAGCATGTAGTCTATCCTGGAGAATGTCCCATGTACATTGGAGAAGAATGTGTATCCAGGTTTCTGGGGGTGGAGTGTCCTATATATATCCACTAAGCCTCTTTCTTCCATTTCTCTCCTCAGGTCTAGTATATTCTTGTTGGGTTTCAGTCTGGTTGACCTATCCAGTGTTGACAAAGCCGTGTTAAGGTCCCCCACAATTATTGTGTTGTTATTGATATTATTTCTCAGATTTGTCAACAGTTGTATTAAATATTTTGCTGGCCCCTCACTCGGTGCATATATGTTTAGGAGAGTTATTTCTTCCTGCTCTACATACCCCTTGATTAATATAAAATGTCCATCTTTGTCCCTTACAACCTTCCTGAGTATAAAGTTTGCATTTTCTGATATTAGTATGGCCACTCCAGCTTTTTTATTGGTGTTGTTTGCTTGGATAATTTTTCTCGAGCCTTTTATTTTGAGTCTATGTTTGTTCTGACTATTCAGGTGCATTTCTTGTAGGCAGCAGAAGGTTGGATTGAGTTTTTTGATCCATTTAGCCACTCTGTGTCTCTTAACTGGTGCATTTAGTCCATTGACGTTGAGAGAAAGAATTGTCCTGGGATTTAACGCCATCTTTATTTCAAAATTTGGTGTGTCTTTTGGGTAGTCTTGTCTTAGATTAGGTCTTTCAGTTTTTCTCTTAAGACTGGTTTTGTGTCTGTGAAGTTTCTGAGCTGTTTTTTGTCTGTGAAACCATGTATTCTTCCGTCAAACCGGAAAGTGAATTTTGCTGGGTATAGTATTCTGGGTGAAGCATTCATTTCATTCAGTCTTGTCACAATATCCCACCACTGCTTTCTGGCATTGAGTGTTTCTGGTGACAGGTCTGCTGTAAATCTCAGGGAAGCTTGCTTGAACGTAATTTCCCCTTTTGATCTTGCTGTTTTCAGAATTCTGTCTCTATCTGTGGGATTTGTCATTGTGACTAGGATGTGTCTTGGGGTGTTTTTTCTGGGGTCTCTTTTGGTTGGTACTCTTCGAGCATGTAGGATTTGATCACCTATATTCTTTAGCTCTGGAAGTTTCTCTTTAATGATGTTCTTGACCATTGATTCTTCCTGGGAATTTTCTTCCTGGGTCTCTGGGACTCCAATGATTCTTAAGTTGTTTCTTTTGATCTTATCATAGACTTCTATTTTCATCTGTTCCCATTCTTTGACTAATTTTTCCGTTGTCTGCTCATTTGCTTTAAGTTTTTTGTCCAATCTCTCCTGCTGTATGGAATTGTTATGTATCTCATCTTCCACAGCACCAAGTCTATTCTCAGCTTCTGATACCCTGTCCCAGAGCTTATCCATTTTGTCATTCACTTCGTTTACTGACTTTTTCAGGCTTGTTAATTGATATGTTATTTCAGTTTGGAGTTTTGTGATTTCTGTCTTCATATTTTCTTGGTTCTTATTAGTGTTCTGTTCAACTCGATTCATGGTTTCTTTGAGTTCTTTGAACATGTTCCATATTGCTAGTCTAAAGTCCTTATCTGAGAGGTTGATTAGTTGGTTGGCCATTATCTGGTCATCAGAATTGTCCTCTTCATTCTCTATGTCTGATGCTGGCCTGCGTTGTTTCCCCATTGTCACACTTGTATTTTGGGTTTTTCTACGTGTTGTGGTGGTATTCATTGGCTATATGATGTAGGCAGCACACTTCTCTGGCTCCGCCCTTTCTGGATGGGCTGACTTGTCTCTAAGGGAGGGGAGTCCTCTGTGGATGAAGCCTCACACTGGATCAAATCTTAGGCCCAAGCATTCAACGGAGAAGACAGTTCGAAGAGGAATGCTTGCTTCTGTGTTATAGCTCAGTTCTTAGTGTGATTTTTTCTTCTTGTTACGATGGTGTTCTTTTCTTAGAAAGAGCGCACGGCTGCGTAGCGAAGCGGAGCGGCCATGCTCTGCTGGAGCCTCTTTTGCCCCACTCCCAAGTGTTTCACGCAAGAGGACAGTAGAGAAACATTTACAAGGAGCACTCACAGTTAGGCTCCACTGGGCGGGCGCAGATTCGTGGCTTTTCCCTGCCTGATGTCCCAAACAGGGCAGCTGGCTTCTGCGAAAGCCCGCCGGTTTTCACGTTCTGGAGACCCGCCCTGGAAATGGCCAGAGAGATATTTTTTAAACTATTTTTAAACTATAAAGAAGCAAGCTTCTCCTGGCCTCCACTAAATTACAACCACTTTATTTATAAATATTTTGCCTATTTAAAAAATTTCTGACACATTGAACATATCAGCACTGTAATTTAATAATGAATTTAAGTTAATTTAATTTCTAGATGATTGGTATCTAATTTTTAGTAAAAACAATCATTTAAATGCATTAAATTAATCTACCTCTTCCATTAAAATGATATTGTAGATATTTCTGTCTGGTGTCATATTCCTTATGAAAATATAATTGGAAAGTTGCTCAGTGGAAGAGCAGTTACTTTGCTTATATGAGGCTATGGGTTCAATTTCTGTCATTGAAAAATAATAAAACATTTTGGCATTGTCTTTTTTATCATTAAAATGTCACATATATAAAAATTTTCAATTTTAACAAGCGTAAGTAATGGTTTGGGCTTTAGATAATAACCTGCCTTTTATACTCAAATTCTATTCAGAAGGAGCAGATTTGGGGCATTATGATTTTACCTTTTTTATTCTTCCTCTATTTTCCCCCAAATTTTTAAGCTTTTTTTTTTTGGGGGGGGGTCCACACCCGGTGGTGCTCAGGGGTTACTCCTGGCTGTTTGCTCAGAAATAGCTCCTGGCAGGCACGGGGGACCATATGGGACACCGGGATTCGAACCAACCACCTTTGGTCCTGGATTGGCTGCTTGCAAGGCAAACGGCGCTGTGCTAGCTTTCCGGGCCCATTTTTAAGCTCTTAAACTGGAAATTGATTTATAATAGCAAAACACAGCACAATCAAAGCAGCACACAACCCAGAGCTGCCTAATTATGTTGTAATTGGAGTCAGAGATCATATTTATAATGTACAAGAGCTGATTACCTCAGGCCACTGTGCGACAATAGGAAGAGCCAAGAAATGATTTTTTCAGAAGTTATTAAATCTAGTGGCTTATTTTTGTTTAATGCTTGCTCATTTGCAATATGGAGCCCATTGTTCTGGCAAAAAATCATGATATTAACATAAAGAAATTAACTAAACCAAAGATGGTCTTCATAGCATTTATAAAAGGAGCCCAATCTGAAAAGACTCCAATTCTAAGTGTAGGTAAACCTTGTAAACTTAGACTAATATTTCCAGCCTTCAGTATACAGCGCATGGTTGATAGTGTCTACTGAGAAGCAATTGCAACCCGTACTGCATTTTTTTCCCCCAGAAAGTTGCTGTTTGAGGGCTTCTGTAATGCAGGCAGGATAATTCTAGATAAATGAAATGACCCTCAGAAAAGGAGATTCATGGGTATTTTACTGAGTGGCTAATGTTTGGGATATGGCCTCAGTAAAAAGCTAGATCTCTGGGCCCAGAGAGATAGCACAGCGGCGTTTGCCTTGCAAGCAGCCGATCCAGGACCAAAGGTGGTTGGTTTGAATCCCGGCGTCCCATATGGTCCCCCGTGCCAGGAGCTATTTCTGAGCAGATAGCCAGGAGTAACCCCTGAGCACGGCTGGGTGTGGCTCAAAAACCCGGAAAAAAAAAAAAGCTAGACCTCTAATGAAACCTAGTTCTCAAATGAAAGAAACCTAGTTCTTCTGGCTGTGTTTTTAGAAACTGAGCCAAAGGACTGGAGAGATAGTACTGAGGTTAGGTGCACACCTTGTATGTGGCTGACTCAGCCACTTGTACCACTGGCTGCATGCCTGGAGATTTTTGAGTACCACTACATTTCTGTCTCCAGTCCTAGCATTGAATTGTTGACCTAGTTGGTGCAGTATCACCAGGAGTGGTATTTGGATCCTGTGACTATCTCTGGAGATATCTTTCCTGAATGAAAATAAAGAGAGAAAAAAAAATAGAGGTCATACTGTTTTTGTTATCCTGTATATATTTTTTACTTTTTATTTAATTTGGATTTTTGGACTACAACTAACAGGCCGTACTCAAATAGGCAGGCTGTTCTAAAACTCTACACTCAGGAATTACCCTGTTGGTGCTCAGGGGACTATTTAATGGATACTGAAGGTCAAATCTGGGTCAGCTTCATGCAGGCAAATGCCCTGTCCACTGTATTATTGCTCTGGTCCCCTGTGTACATTTTAGGTAGAGCAGAAATGACACTACCACAATCCAGTTGAGCCCCCTCTAACTCTTGGCCCTTTGTCCCTCTGGTGTACATCATGCTGTAGCCAGATGATACGATTGCCTTTTTTTTGGTTTTCTTTTGTGTGCAGTGCTCTGGAGATTCCAGGGCCCTACCCATTAACCAGGTTGGCAGATTCTATGCCATGACCTAAGGGTGTGGTGCTACTTAAACACTTAGTGCTAATAATTCCTAGACCACTAAAGTTGTGTTGGGGGGCATACAAGGCTAAATACAACGATGTAAGGTTTGGGCTCCAGGGGTACACCTGGAGATACTTAAGGGACCATGTGGTTTAGGGTATCTGTAATATCTCTCTTACCTATTTTTTCTCTTACCTTTTTTTCCCATCTTACCCTCTCTCTTCCCTCTCCTCTCCCTCATCTGTTCATTCCCACCTTCCCTTCTCTTCCTTTCTTCCTACCTATCCTTTTTTTTCTCCTTTCATTTTCTATTGTGATTATGTCACATCTTTTTCTACTCATTTTCTTTTTGTTTTCGGGGCACACCCAGTGATGCTCAGGGGTTACTCCAGGCTGTGCACTCAGAAATAGCTCTTGGCTTGGGGAACCATATGGGACACGGGGAATCGAACCCAAGTCTGTCCTGGATCAGCCGTGTGCAAGGCAAATGCTCTACCGTTGGGCTACCCACTTTTTGATGAGCACTTACAATGAGTTTCTTTATCTTGCCTTTTGGGAATAGTGTTGTTGTGAACATAGGGGTTCACATATCTTTTTGAATTATTTCCTTTTTTTTTTTGAGGAGTAAAACCAGGCTTTATTTAGAAATTCTAAGGAAGAAGAGGAAGAGGATGAGAGAGAGAGTAATGAGAGAGAACTCAGCCTTCTTTAATGGTTAAGAAAGCCCCAACACACATCCAGGAATGAAAATATGAAAGCACACTTCTCAATAGGGGAGATGCAGGAGACATGTGCATGCAGACATCATATGTATGGGCTAGCAACACACATGTGTCTGAATTAATTTTTTATGGTTTCTGACTAAATACCTATCATGGAATTGCTGAATTACATGGCTGTTCCATTTTCACTTTTTGAGAAACTTCCACCTATTTTTTTTTTTATAAAAGCGACAACAATTTATATTCATGCTTACAGGACACAAGATTCCATTTTCTTCACATCCTCTCCAGCACTGGTATGAGTTTTTTGTTCATTTGGATATTAACCTCTTGACTGGAATCTGGTTTGTGGATACTGTCTGTCATTTAGTCGGTGACATTTTCATTTTATTGATGCTTCCTTTTGAGGCACAGAAGCCTTTTAGTTTATATGAATTCATTTAGTTTATATTTTTTGTTTCCTGTGCTGTTGGAGATGAGTACCCAGGCAGCATTAAGACTAATGGCAAAGAATTTATACTTTGTATTTTTGTTCCAGATCATATGTTTATGTTTTCCATACATTATGAATAAATTTGTGTAACTGGTGTAAGAGTGGTCTAGTTTTATTCTCCTGCTCAAGTCTTCTGTTTTTACCAACACCTTTAATTGAGGAGACTTTCCTTTCTCCATTGTAGGCTCTTAGAGGCTCTTGGTTTCTTAGTTGTAAATTTGATGTAAAAAAAAAAAAATTGGGGGGGGGGGCCGGGCGGTGGCGCTAAAGGTAAGGTGCCTGTCTTGCCTGTGCTAGCCTTGGACGGACCTCGGTTCGATCCCCCGGTGTCCCATATGGTCCCCCAAGCCAGGAACAACTTCTGAGCGCATAGCCAGGAGTAACCCCTGAGCGTTACCGGGTGTGGCCCAAAAAAACAAACAAAAAAAATTTTTTTTTTGAGGGGAGGGCAGAGCGATGGTGCAAGCAGTATGGTGTCTACCTACCCCGCACTAGTCTAGGATGGATCATGGTTTGATTCCCTGGCATCTCATATGGTCACCCAAGTCAGGAGCGATTTCTGAGCATCTAGCTCAGGAGTTACCCCTGAGCGTCACCAGGTGTGGCCCAAAACACAAAAACAAAAAAACAAAAATTTTTTTTAATACTTTGGTTGTATTTCATTGGCTATGAGCTTGCTTTAAGTTTTATTATTTGAATACTATATTAAAAGTTTTGCTTTATTTTTTTAAATCTTTATTCAAGCACCTTGATTACAAACATGATTGTAGTTGGGAAGGATTTTATTATTTATTTATTTATTTTTGGTTTTTGGGCCACAACCAGCGACGTTCAGGGGTTACTCTTGGTTCTAAGCTCAGAAATCGCTCCTGCCAGGCTCTGGGGACCATATGAGATGCTGGGAATCGAACCCAGGTTCGTTCTGGGCTGCCCGTGTGCAAGACAAATGCCCTACCGATGTGCTATCTCTCTGGCCAAAAAAGTTTTGCTATAATGGGGGAAGTGTGGCATGCTGGAGGGGTGGGGGTGTTGGAGATGGGGGCTCCATTTTTGGTTCTTTGTATTGTTCTTTTGGGGGGGTTCACACCTGGCAGGCACGGGGGACCATATGGGACGCCGGGATTCAAACCAACCAC
Source organism: Suncus etruscus (assembly GCF_024139225.1). Classification (NCBI taxonomy): domain Eukaryota; kingdom Metazoa; phylum Chordata; class Mammalia; order Eulipotyphla; family Soricidae; genus Suncus; species Suncus etruscus. The sequence continues at coordinate 28,200,084 of NC_064852.1, forward strand.
CTTAGGTCCTGGATTGGCTGCTTGCAAGGCAAATGCCGCTGTACTATCTCTCCGGCCCCGGGAAGTGGGATTCTAACCACCGTTCATCCTGGGTCTGCAGTGTACAAGCAAATGCCCTATTGCTGTGCTATTTCTCCAGTCTCTGTATTGTTCTTTTTATTAGTTTTAATTTAAATCTGGAAAAAAAAAAGTCTTGCTTTATAGTACAGTTTATAACCAGGGGTATAATCCTGTCATGATACATTTTAATTCATTTCCCCTTTTCCCCTATCTCCTGGCTTGTTTTGGTTACTTGATTTTTTTGTGGTTCCATATAGATTTTAGATTTTTTTTAGTTCTATTTACTTGAAAATTAATAGTGGGATCTTAAGAAAGATTGCATTGAATCTATATGATACATTTTATAAAATGGCCATTTTTATAATGTTGATCCTCTGACCAACTTGGGCATTCTTGTTTTTAATTCCCATAAAAAGTATCTTACAGTTTACAGCGTACAGCTCTTTCATGTCAGAGTGTTTGTTCTTTTTGATATATTCATGGACGGTATTGTTTTCTTTTTTTTCCTTCTTTTTTTGGTTTTTCGGGCCACACCCGTTTGATGCTCAGGGGTTACTCCTGGCTAAGCACTCAGAAATTGCCCCTGGGTTGGGGGGACCATGTGGGACGCCCGGGGATCGAACCTCGGTCCTTCCTTGGCTAGCGCTTGCAAAGCAGACACCTTACCTCTAGCACCACTTCATCGGCCCCACGGTATTGTTTTCTAGCTTTCTTTTGCAGCCACTTGACATGCTGCCCTTTACATATCTGTATAAATCTTCTGTGTCAACTCCATATCTGTTTAGATGTGAGTTGTGAAGGGCTGGAGAGATAGCACAGTGGAAAGGATGCTTCTCTTGCACCTAGCTGGCCAGAGTTCAGTCCCTGGCACCTGCCATCATATGGATCCCTGAGCTCCATCAGGAGCAATCCTTGAGTGTAGAACAAGGAATAAGCTTTGAGCACAGGCAGGTGTGGTACTCACAAACAAAACCAAAGTAAATAGTGTACTTAAAAAATCATCTAACTGAGCAGGGAAGAAATAGCTACAAATCAGAACACAGGTTGTAAGGAACAGAATAAAGAGTTCAAAAAATTTAGTTGAGGAAGACTTAATGATTGGTGAGCCTGAAAAGAATGGGTCTGAGTTTTCAGACAGGGAGAGGAGAAGGCATTTTCAGAGAGCACATGACCAGAGTGTACCTGTGCCACGGGGCACAGCAGAACAAGGATAGTGGGGGTAAAGGAGGTGAGGCTGGCAACGGAGGTTTATATTGATAGTGTCAGGCAAGAAGTGACCAGATGGGGGCTGGAGAGATAGCGTTTGCCTTGCATGCAGAAGGACAGTGATTCAAATTCCGGCATCCCATATGGTCCCCCAAGCCTGCCAGGAGTGATTTCTGAGCATAGAGCCAGGAGTAACCCCTGAATGCTGCCGGGTGTAACCCCAAATCAAAACAAACCAAAACAAAACAGAAAAAAGAAGTGATCAGATGGGTTAATCCAAAGGCTAGGCCAGAGTGATGTCTCAGTGAATCATTAATAACTCAAAGCCCTTTCATATTTCCATCAAATTTACTTCCATCTTTCTGACTCAGAAATTACTGAAAATTTTAGGTTTCCAACACAAAAGAAAGTTTTGAAGTTTGCTCTTTTGGGCTTGCGTTTTTAGTAACTAGCTCTGTGATGAAAGGCAGATTCAGCTTTTATGTTGCTGTTAAGCTATAAATTTAATACATTGTCAAAAGCAGTGGCAGTACAGGTAGTGTTGGTGTGCCAAGAAGAGGAATTATGGGCCCGGAGAGATAGCACAGCGGCGTTTGCCTTGCAAGCAGCCGATCCAGGACCAAAGGTGGTTGGTTCGAATCCCGGTGTCCCATATGGTCCCCCGTGCCTGCCAGGAGGAAGTACTCTCTTCTCCCCATTCCTGCGGTGTTTTGTTCATTCGACTAGTTAGCCACTACTCCATTCAATAGTTAGTTTTCAGTCCACCTTTATCTTCAGGCTCTGAGTTCCATGAGAGAGATTTTGGTTTTAGAGAGGATTTTGTTTTCTTGCTATCTACTAGATACTAGATAAATGTTTCCTACTTTAGATCAAACTCTCAACTTAAGAAGTTTGCATCTTTAACATGGTAAAGATCCCATGTTTCTAGACATCAGTAGCTTCCACACTGACTGAATCTTATTTAGTCTAAATGGAAGAAATTATTATCTTTGATACTGAGAAACTCTTTTGGCATCACATTTTGGCAAGAATCATTTTTTTTCTCTTAAGTGTAATTTGTTTAACTTCAAAGTTCTTAGTCTAGGAAAGTGAAATATTCACATTTTGAAAGACTAAAAATAACCGTTGGGAGTTGATGCCAAAACAATGGTTTCAATCAGAAATGCTTTCTGATTTCAGCATCTAAATGAGAGCTAATGACTGAATCCAATCACAGCTAGTAAGCACTTTTTAATTAAATTTTATGAGATATACAAGTTGTTCATGATTGAGTTTCAGTTTGTACAATGTTCAAGCAACCATTCCTTCAGCAATGTATACTTCCCACCATCAATGTCCCCAGTTTACCATTCCTTAGTCCCCAGACTGCCTCTATGGTAGATACTTTTATTTTTTTCCTTTTTTCTTTTAGGCATTGTGGTTTGCAATTTTATTACTGAAAGAGTATTATGCATCTCATTTTACCTTCTTTCAGTAGCCAGTTCTTGTCCAGAGTGGTTATTTCCCACTATCATTGTCATACTGGTCCCTTCTCTGTCCTAACTGCACTCCCCTACACTTGTGACAAGCTTCTTACTAAGGACCAGTCCTCCTGGCCCCCATTTCTATTATTATTATTATTATTATTATTATTATTATTATTAATTTTGGTTTTTGGGCCACTTCTGCTGACGCTCAAGGGCTACTCCTGGCTATGTGCTCAGAAATCGCTCGTGGCTTGGGGGGACCATATAGGACACTGGGATAGCTGCATGCAAGTCAAATGACCTGACTGTTGTGCTATCATTCTGGGCCCATTTCTATTATTTTTGATATTAATCCCATACTGACTTTTTTATTCTGCAAATAAGCATATCCCATACTGTGTTTTTTTTAATCCTGCAAATAAGCATGACCTTTCTATGTTTGTCCCTTTTCCTATGATTCATTTCATTCAGCATGATACTTTGCACATCCATCCATGTATAAGCAAATTTTATGACTTTAAATTTCCTAACATCTGTGTAGTGTTAAATGTACCAATTGTCTAGATGTACCATGGTTTCTTTATCCACCCATCTGTTTTCAGGCACTTGGGTAGTTTCCAGATTCTGACTATTGTGAATAGTGTTACTGCGATGAACATAGGAGTATAAATACCATTTCTGCATTGTAGTTTGGATATATCCCCGGAGCAGAATTGCTGGATTGTAAGAAAGCTAAATTCCTAGTTTTTGAGGAATGCCCATATTGTTTTCCAAAAAGGTTGGAACAATTGACATTCTCACTGGTAATGAATGAGGGTCCCATTTTTTTGTTTCATCCACACCAACACTGGTTATTGTTGTTCTTTGTGATGAGAGCCATTTTCTTTGGTGTAAGATGGTATCCTATTGTTTGATTTGCATTTCCTTGATGATAAGTAATTTGAGCATTTCTTTATATACAGTTTGGCCATTTGGATTTCTTTTCAGGAAGTTTCTTTTCACCTCTTCTTTCCATTTGTTGATGAGGTTGAATTTGTTTTCTTGTGAAGTTCTAGCAGTAATTTATATATCTTGGCTATTAACCCTTTATCAGATGAGTGGTGGGCAAACAATTTCTCCCAGTTTGTGAGCAGTCTTTGTAATCTTGTTTTTATTTTCTCTGAGGTGCAGAAGTTTCTTAATGTACTTAATGTAATGTAGTCTCATTTGTTTATTTTGACTTTCACGTCAGTAATGTATCATCTTAATAGATAAACATACATTGTTTTAAGTCATTTAACAGTAGTGAAATATGTTTGAAATTCTCTAGTTCATTCAGATTTCAAAAGTATTGTGATTATATCCTTTGGTATAAGGATCAAATGTCCTTTAGGTGAAGATGCTATATGAGTAGTATATCCTATACTATGATTTTAAAACCTTTAATCTTGATTTCTCTCTGTTTAATAGTTAGATATTCCCTCAAAATGGATATTATTGATAATATTTATTTTTTTATTTTAAAAATAAGTGATCTAGGGACCAGAGCAGTGGTGCAAGCGGTAATCGTCTGCCTTGCCCACGCTAGCCTAGGATGGACTATGGTTCTATCCCCTGGCTTCCCATATGGTCCCCCAAGCCAGGAGCGATTTCTCAGTGCATAGCCAGGAATAACTCCTGAGCGTCACCAGTGTGGCCAAAAAAAAAACAAAAAACAAAACACAAACATAAAAAAGTGATCTAAGGGTCAGACATACAGTATAATGGGTAAGATGCTTTCCTTGCAAATGATCAACTCAGTTTCAATTCCCAGAACCCCATCTGTTGCCAGAGTTGCAAGAAGTGATCCCTGAATACAGAGCCAGGTGTAAGCTCTGGCTCAAAACAAAAGAGTAAAAAAACACAAACAAGAGTTCTTCCTGGTCTTGTTTTTGAGCTACACCCAGCAACGCCGAGGACCTGGACTACTATTTAGTTGGTCTCCTTTTTACTGGTCTCCATTTTGTTGGAAGAACCATATGGTGCTGAGGATTGAAACCTGGCATCCTGTGTGCAAAGCACACTTCAATATTTTGAGGCATCTCTCCTGCCTAGACAGGTGGTTTTAATTTGCTATGGAATTTACTAAATTTGCTGAGATCAAATATATAAAGGTAATTATCTGAACATTTTTTACAGAGAAGTAAAATCCAATAAAACCTGTTAAAGAAACTATCACATTTCTGTAAAGGTTATTTCTTAAGCTTGAACTGCAAATGTGGGGTGACAAGACTCTCAGAAATGCCATTGAACAGTTGTTGTTGATCTGTCTAGCAAATCTTAATGGCAATTAATTTCATGAGCATTTAAATTTTGCTTCATTCTTTTTTTCCTTATTTGGACACAGTTGTGATATATATCATAGAGGAGATCAAAGACCTTTCATCAAACAAATCAGTACTATCAGCCCACTTATGCTCTATTTCATAAGTTAATAAACCTTAGAGGCCATTTCAATTCCAGATATAAGTTGTTAAATAATTTAATGCTTATTTTTTCAACAGATGTAAATTATTAAAAAGAAAATGGCCCAGCGGAACACTGCATTTCCTTCTCTTGTCGCCAAGGAAAGGTATAATATATGGAAAATATGCATCTAAGGTACACTTTTCCTTTCCACCAATCCCATGGGAGTGGCCAGTGGGTGTGATTGGTTGTGGAAAAACGTTTGTGACTTCTATTATCCTGGAATGACCGTTCAAGGGCAAGATAAGTTCTGTGGAGTACCTTTTCCAGCTTCCAGTTTATAGGGTACCAAGAGGTACTAAGGTACTAAGAGATTATGACTACGATTTCATAGTAATCCAATAGTTTAGTTTGTAATTTCTCACAACAGTCTTATGTAGTCCTGGAGGCTGAAACTCTTATACTGCAACATTGGATGTTATGAGGCCCAGATGATGATTTCATTGAACTCCCTTGTTTGGCCAGTGTTATTTATTTATTTATTTATTTATTTATTTATTTATTTATTTATTTATTTATTTATTTATTTATTCTTTGAGGTCACACCAGGAGGTGCTCAGTACTTTTCCCTGTTTCTGCACTTGGAGATCACTCCTGGTAGGCTCTGGGGGACCCTATGGAGTGCTGGGAATCGAACCTGGTTCAGCTGTGTGCAAGACAAGTGCTTTACCTACTGTGCTATCACTCTGGCTTCCATGGTCTGTGTTATTTAAAATACTCATTGTATAAAGAGTTCGATCCTTGGAACCCCAAGCCACCCAAGTGTAGCCCAAGCTCCCACCCCACCTCCAAATAAAATAAAATACTCTTCGAGAGAGAGAGAGAGTTGTTAGCTTGTAAATACCAGGTGATTTCAGCCTACAAATCTGGAGTTCCTGGCTCATCTGAACTTGTCAGAGAGTTGGAAAAATAGACTTGTGTCCCCAGATGGTCATTCACAAAAATAGGATTGTGGCTGATTTTAGTTGAGGAATGTATTTTTAAGCTTTCAGCTTGTGGAGATCACAGAGCTCACTATGAGGGCATCTGCTTCTCTCAGTACTGTTGTTAAAGATGGAGCCTAGCTTGGGGCTGGAGCAATAGCACAGTGGGTAGAGTGTCTGTCTGCCTTGCATGTGGCCAACCTGGGATCAATTCCTGGGATCCCATATGGTCTCCTGAGCCTGCCAGGAGTAATTTTTGAGTGCAGAGCAGGAGTAACCCTTGAGCATTGCTGGGTGTAGCCCCCTCCCCCAAAATAAAAATGCACAAAAAATGATGTAGCCCAGCCCAAGAGAAAAATTCATAATTTTTTTTTGAGGTTTGGGATCACTCCTAGTAGTACTCAGGGCTTATTCTTGACTTTATGTTCAGGGATTAATACTAGAGGTACTCAGGCAACTGTCTGGGGTAGTAGTGATTGAACTGGGGTTGACTGAATGCAAGGCAAGCACCCTAATTCCTTTACTATTCCAACACAAAAAATTATGCTTATTTTGTTTTAGGTCACACCTGGCAGTGTTCAGAATTTACTCTTGGCTCTGTGATCAGTAGTGATCCCTAATGGTACTCAAAAGACCATAAATGCTGCCTGGAATTTGAAAGGGGGTCAGTAGGATATAATTTCCATCTCTCTTTTGGGTAGAAATCCTGTGTTAAGATTAGTTGTAGCTGGTAGAGATAGATCACTTGTATTTCCTTTTCTGGGAAGTCTAGGGTCTGGCTCTCAAAGACTGATTTCTGCTGATTAATGGTCAGGATGCTGTGCTTTGTCTCCACAGACGAGTTAGAACCATGCCCCGGCATAGCCAGTCCCTGACCATGGCTCCGTACTCAGTGAGTTTGGTGGAGCAGTTGGAGGACCGGATTCTCTGCCACGAGAAGACCACTGCTGCTCTGGTGGAACATGCCTTCCGGATCAAAGATGACATTGTCAGCAGTTTGCAGAAAATGCAGAACAAAGGTGGAGGCGACCGCCTGGCCAGGCTCTTTCTGGAGGAACACATCCGAAACATCACAGCCATTGTGAAGCAACTCAATCGGGACATCGAGGTACTGGTTTGCCAGGGTGGGAAGGTGCCTTTCCTCAGATTCCTCTATGTGTGCAGGTGGGCCTGGCCCCACACCTACTCCCCACAGTCACAGGCTCAGATAGAAGTTGTTTGTCTAGTCTGTGCCTACTGATCTCCAAGGAAACAGCTTGAACAAATACCCCTGGTTAAATTTATTCCAATGTTTGATAGCAGTTACTGTCAGTGTTATTTATATTTTATCTAAATTTACCTTACTGATTATTAAATCATTTTGTTTTGTTTGGCTCTCAATGGGAAAGAAGGGCCAGTCAGATAATTGCCCTATAAGACATTTTACATCCTTAAAGACAGTATTAAATCAATTACTAGGTCAGCCTTTGCTGCTTCAGATAAAATGTTTTTAGGCCATAATGATTATATGCAATATAGTTTATTACTTTTAGATGCCCCGTTTTATTGCTTAATTTTTCTCTGAGATGAGCCCAATAAAAGGCCAATTTTGTCTGTTTTTGGAATTTGTACACAACTATTTACTCAGCAATCATAAGAACCACACAATATAGCTCTGAAAGTTTAAGGTATTTAGGAGTTTAGGCTCTCAAAATTGAATGATATAAATATTCTTGTATGGAAAATGTAAATATATGAGTCAGAGATATGTCTCAATTAAGGAAAAACTGAATCAAGTCACGAAGACAGATTTGAATAATGGGTCCTGAAATTAATCTTCAGTTTTCTTCTACTGTCATATTTTTAAAAAAAAATTTAGCTTTTTGGGAACTGACGCGGTGATGCTCGAGGTAAGGTGTCTGCCTTGCAAGCACTAGCCTAGGACGGACCACGGTTCGATCCCTGGTGTTCCATATGGTCCCCCCAAGTCAGGAGCGATTTCTGAGCGCATAGCCAGGAGTAACCCCTGTGTCAAATGGGTGTGGCTCAAATTCCCCCTCCAAAAAAATTTTAGCTTTTTTGAGGCAGAACCTTTATTTTATCTCTCTCTCTCTCTCTCTCTCTCTCTCTCTGTGTGTGTGTGTGTGTGTGTGTGTGTGTGTGTGTATGTAATCCTGGCTCTGTACTCTTTGGGAGACCATATTGGTTACTGGGGACTGAACTGGGATTAATTGCAAGGCAAGGACCTCACTCCTGTCCTACCTCTCTGGTAAGGTATAATTAAATAAAATTCTTTAAAATTCTAGGCAGTGGGATTTACAATAAATTTAAATTTTTGGTAGTGTGATTTAGTTAGTGTGAAAGGATTTTTTCATACAATGTTCCAACACCACACCCTCCAATAGAAAGTCTCCCTACCTCGAAACTCATAGCACCCCTCATTTCCCCCTGCAATAAGTTCAGCTCTGTAGACCTTCAGGTTCTGTTTCTTACTTCCTTACGATGCTTATTTACACCCCCACCTATGAGTGAGAGATCGTTCTGTTTGTTCCTCTCCGTTTAGCTTCACTAAACTTGATTATGTTCCAGTTCCATTCACAGAGCAGCAAATTGCATGATTTCATCTTTCCTTATAGCTGAGTAGTATTCCATTCTGTATGTACCATAGTTTCTTTATCTTTATCATTGACCCTTTGTATGTATATAATTCAGGGCTCTCTAGTTAATTAATTTATATAGATTTGTTCAGCTGACTATCTACACAGTTTACTTGTAGGACATTCCCTAAATCTCCAAATTTGAGTATGCCTGTTTGCAGTATTTCTGTTCTCTGCCTCAGCTGTAGGATACCTCTTATTTTTTTCAGTCCTCATGTGTTTGTCTGTGCTTGCTTGGGCAGCAAATCTAAATTAAAATTTAAACAATACAGCAAATATTAGTATGGCCTTTGCACAAGGATAACCCATAAGTGTCTGTTTTGTATGTTTTATATAAAAGAGATCTTGTTTGAACTCTGTGTCTTTCATTGACTTTACTTCTTTTTATTAATGGAATCCTTTGGAGGCTCAGCTATGTTCTAGCACAGATCAGTAATCCTTTCTTTTTCTGTCTGAGTAGTTTCCTGTCATATGGCTATTCCTTATTCTGTTTATCATTAGTTGGTGGACACTTGGATTGTTTCCAATCTTTTGCTTTTATGAATAAAACTTCTATGAATACTTGTCTTTGTGAGATCTGTTATCTTTTCTCTTGGACCAGTTACTAGGAGTGGAATTGCTGAATCTTGCCAGTGTATGTTTAACTTTCAATTTAATTTATTTATTTTGTGGGCTTCTAAGTGTGCTCAGGAGGTTTGGGGTCTTCATCTGTGATTATTGGCCAACTGAGATAGTGGTTCTAGGCAGGGTTCTGAGGGTGGAGTTACTTGTCTGACCCTGCATTATTGAGTATTCCTTGGATGATGTTGGTGGTTCTGGGGACTTCCAGGGCTGCACAAATTATGGTTGGGGGGACCTTGCTGAACTAGAAATTGAACCTAGGAGAGTCCATACTAGGTATGTACCCTAACCATTATACTATCTTCCAACTTCTTAATTTTATTTATTTTATTGGGGTGGGGTTGTTACCCAGCAGTACTAGAGGTCATCAGGGCTGCACCAAGCAATGCTAGACCATGCAGTGCCAGGAATTGGACCAATTCTGTGCATGCCTGGCATATGCTATAGCCCATGGAGTCATCTCTCCAGTCCCTGTTTAACCTTTTTAAAATAACATAGACAGATGGCTATTGAAGATAGTGAGTTATTTGAATTAATAATTTATTCAATTACAGATGATTTGTTTTATTCATTTCCCCACATTTTGCTACTAGCCTAAAACTATCCTAGTAGGCTAGTTTTAATAGAAAAACAGTGTAGATACATTTTCCCTCTTTTTTTTTTTTTTGGTTTTTGGACCAAACCAAGCTATGCTCTCAGAGTATACTCATGACTGTACATGTAGGGGCCGGAGAGATAGCATGGAGGTAAGGCATTTGCCTTGCATGCAGAAGGACTGTGGTTTGAATCCAGGCATCCCATATGGTCCCCCGAGCCTGTCAGGAGCGATTTCTGAGTGCAGAGACAGGAGCAACCCCAGAGCGCTTCTGGATGTGACCCAAAAACAAACAAACAAACAAGAAAAACCAAAAAAGACTGTACATGTAGGGATGACTTCTGGCAGTATTGGGAGACCATACACGGTGTTCGAGATTGAACTCAGGTTGGCCACATGCAAGAAGAGCTTCCTGCCTCCTGAACTATTGCTCCAGACCTAGAACATTCTTTTTTATTTGCTAAATAATTCTATCTATAAGGGGGGGGGGGAGAGGACTCTGCCATTTGTACAATTGTACTAGCCCCATATGACACTTCTAATAGCTCAACATTCTCATCTACACTGAGTTTTATCTGCCCTTTCCCAATTCCCTAACCCATCTCTTCACTGTTATTTTAATTGTGATGATCAGGGTTTGCCCACTTGCCTTATTGTGGTACTTACAGCAGTCACCCTGTCACCCTGCAGTATCCATACCTGCCTGAGTCAGGAGTGGCAGGACTTTACTTACGTCTCTGCAGTCATGGAAAGCAGAGCTTCCAGGATGGCACTCAGCACATGTGGCAGCACAGAAAATTGGACTCTCTTCTAATAGTCTTTCTAAGCTACCAAGCTGTTATGTCAACCCCCTACTGTCTTTGATTATAATTCGTGGCTATGTAAAGCTGTATCATGGTTGTTTTGATTTGCAATTTCATAATGATGATTATGTTGAGCACTTTGTCATGTACTTATTGGACATTTGTGTACTGTTGTTGGTGAAATAGTTTCTGCACATTTTATTTTTCATTTTTAAATGTTGATGTTGATGGAAGGGGCAGTTGGGACATACCCAGTTGTGCTTTGGGCTTTTTCCTGGCTCTGTGCTCAAGGATCCCTGTTGGTGTGGCTCAGAAACAACATATGATACCAGGATCAAATTAAGATTAGTTGCATGTAAAGCAAGCACCTTAACCCCATACTAATTCCACAACCTCTGCTTTTAAATTTATTTATTTATTTATTTATTTATTGGGCCACATCCAGTGGTGCTCAGAGGTTACTCCTGGCTCTGTGCTCAGAAATTGCCCCTGGCAGGCTCGAGAAATAATATGGGATGCCAGGAATTGAACCCAGGTTGTTCCAGTGCAAGGCCAAAATGCCTTACCACTGTGTTATCGCTCTGGCTCTGCTTTATTTTGTTTTTTGTTTGTTTTTTGTTTTTCAGGCTACACCCGTTTGATGCTCAGGTGTTACTCCTGGCTAAGCGCTCAGAAATTGCCCCTGGCTTGGTGGGACCATATGGGACCCCAGGGGATCGAACCGTGGGTCCTTCCTTGGCTAGCGCTTGCAAGGCAGACACCTTACCTCTAGAGCCACCTCACCGGCCCCTCTGCTCTGCTTTAATTTTTCTTTTTAAATTTTTTTTCTTTATTTAAGCACCATGATTACATACATTACATACATGAATGTAGTCATAAAAAGAACAACCCCTTCACCAGTGTAACCTTCTCAACACCAATGCTCCCCCCCCCATCTTGAATGTTTTTGTTTTGGGACCACACCCAACTGTGTCTCAGGGAATACTACTGGCTCTCAGCTCAGAAATCGCTCCTGGCAGGTACTGGGGACCATAAGGGATGCTGGTATTTGAACCACCGTTGGTCCTGGGTTGGCTGCTTGCAAGGTGAACACCCTACCGCTGTGCTATCTCTCTGGCCCGGCCCATCTTTAAATTTTAATTTATTTTTTGCCATCCTTAGCCATGCTCACGGATTCTGGCCCCACTCCCAGTGATATTTAACAAAGTGGTGCTGCTAGAGACCCGAATTGCTGGGAACCATAGGGCCATTGGCAGTTCTTGGGGTTACCAGGGTCACACCTGGTGGTGCTTAGGCCCTCTAGGATTACGCCAGTGATGATAGGAACCCATTTGGTGGTGCCTGGGATCAATCCAGAGTCAGATAAATAAATGGTCATCCCTGCGCTCTCTCTCCAGCCCTTCCTTTGAAATTAATTTCTGGACTGGAATGTGACTTAGTAGTATAACTCAATATTTTTGTGTGCATGAGACCCTGAATTTGATCTTAGGAGGTTTAATATAAATATTTGATCAATAAAAGATTTTTTATTTGGAAATTAATAATCATTCAAATGATTTTACATGTTATTCAGGGACTTTAAGTACATTTACTGTACTGTCTGGGACCATTATAACTGCTTATTTTTAAGTCTTATTTTTTGGGGGACCACACCAGGTTATGTTCAAGGGTCACTCTTGGCTCTGCTCTCAGAAATTGCTCTTGACTGGCTCGGAGGACAATATGGGATAACGGAATCTCCCGAGTTGGCTATGTGTAAGGCAAATGCCCTACCAATTTGCTGTCACTCAGTCCCTGATTTCTAAGTCTTTTTAATGATCCCTAATAATAGAAATTTATTTCTATTAAATAATATTTTCTTGTTCCTACTCTCCTTAACCCTTGATAATTTTTGTTCTACTTTGGATAATTAATTTCTATTAATTTGCCTGTTTTAGGTTTGTCATCTATATCTATATAAAATCATTTATATGTTTGTCTTTTTGTGTCTGACTTTCAAGATTTATTCCTTATTTTATTTGGAAAACTGTATTTTTATTAAATTCTTATGATAAGCTTAAATATTTTATGAACTAGTATGGCATATAAAATAAAAGGATATCTTAAATTATAATGGGAATACTATTTTAAAGGAGAACACTAAAATTTCACCGATTGAAAAGCAGGTAATATCTAAGTACCTATACTAATCTTCCTCAGAGGAAAGAACAGAGGTCAGAAAAGTATAAATATACATAAGATATCTAATGCTGTCCTATCACTCTGGTCCCAAGTCTATTATTTTTGCTTGGATTTTCCATAGACTTTGTTTCATATGCCTTGTCAATATCAGTATAGTGAGAATCCTTAGGACTATTGCTTTAATGTCTTTAGCTCTGTTATGTTCATTCTTTCCAGTCTATTGGTTGTGCCATTATTGTGGCTGAGATCTCTCTCTCTCTCTCTCTCTCTCTCTCTCTCTCTCTCTCTCTCTCTCTCTCTCTCTCTCTCTTTTCATTATATCTGGTGCTCCACACAGAGCAGGAAAGTGGCTGGGGAACTGTGGCAGGGTGGTTTTAAGTGGAGACTGGGGTCTCCACTTCAGCAGTGACAGACCATACACTCTGAGACTGAGACTGACAAGGGTACAATTTCTTATTGGTCATGGTACAGTAGGCAGCAATGCCACCTTTGCTGACTGGTTAGACTTTAGTAGTTATATAGCACTTTCTGTCTATGGGGATATAGTTGGCTTGGGAACTGACTGGAGCTAAGGTTGTCTGTCTTTTGGGAGAAAACAGTCTTGAAAATGGTCTTTCTGCAACCAACTAGCTTAACTATTTGCTAGGAAAGTTAGAATAGCTGTGAGGCATTTGTTCTCAGCATCTATTATTGGAGCATAAGATCAAATATGGCACCCCACTGTGCTCCTGCCAGAAAGTTTAGGAGAGGGTTCCAGGTGGCACCTGTCAGAGACACTGATCCCTATAATTTCTTGCATCTTATTCTAGTATTGCAGCTATAGGATTGTAGTATAGGGATGCCAGGTATTAAGTGTACCTTTGCATGCACCAAGGCAAAGTCCCTTGTCTTAGAACTCTCTAAGTTCACCTTGATGCCCTGTGGTAGGGCTACTTTTCTGCTTATTTTCAGTTTGGGTGCTTTTCTCTTGTCTTCTGCTGAAGAACCTTTGTTCTCAGGATTTGAGGTCTGCTTTTGTATAAATGAATCCAAGTTTTGAACTACAGTTTCTGTCATCACAAGGGACAGGGGTTCAAATGCATATTCTCTCCACATAGCTGTCTTCATCATATTATATGCATAACAACCCATTTTTAATTACATTAAAAATCTGTGAGATAGTCTACAAACAAGTCATTATGTATGAGTGATTTTCTATCACTTTGTGGCTTATACTTTTATTCTTTTAATTTTCTAGTTTGAGTCTTTTGAAAGCACAAATTTAAAACATTTTACTCAATCCAATTTACATTTTTTAAAAACATTTTATTGTTTATGCTCTTCATATCTTATCTTAAGAACTATATACTTAGCCCAAACTCACAAAGATGTTTTTCCTTATGCTATCTTCAAAAGTTTTAATTTTAAGTTTTTTAAAGATCTATAATCCATTTGAACTATTTTTAAATTTATTTTTGGGCCACACTCAATGGTGTATAAGGCTTACTCCTGGCTTTGTGCTCAAAGATAACTCCTGGCTGGTTTGGGGGGACCATATAGGGTGTTTGGGATTGAACCTGGGTTGGCTATGTAAAAGACAAGAGCTGCTATATTATCTCATCAGCCTCATTTAAAAAAATTAATTTACTGGGACCAAAGAGATAGCACAGAGGTAGGGTGTTTGCCTTGCATGCAGAAGGACAGTGATTCCAATCCTGGCATTTCATATGATCCCCCGAGCTTGCGTGATTTGATCCAAACCCCTCCCCCAATTTCCTTATCTTAGATACTGTGGCTTACAAAGTTGCTTATAATACAGTTATTTTTGGCATTTAATGTTCCAACTTCAATCCCACCACCAATGTAACATTTCCTCCACCAGTATCCCCAGACCTCACCCAAGTCTACCCTTTGGTAAGTCTGAATAATTTATTTAGATATTGCTGTTACAACTAAATGATAATGGAATTATTTTTTTACAGTCTTAATCAAAATAACACTGTGGTTACAAGGTTGTTCATAATACAGCCCCCCCATCCCCAATAATATTGTTCATGATTGAGTTACACAATATACAACAATCTTCACCACTGTGGATTTCCCACCACCAATGTCAATTGATCTGGAACTTATTTGTGACTTCACAGTTCAGTAAGTTTAATTTGTGGATCTAGACACTTTTTATTTTTGTTTGTGTGTTTTGAGCTACATCCAGCAGCACTTGGGTTACTCCTGGCTCTGTGCTCAGAAATCGTTTCTGGCAGGCACAGGGAACCATATAGGATGCCAGGAATTGAATCCAGTTTGACTGCATGCAAGGCAAAAGCCCTGTCACTAGTGGTGCTATCACTCTGGCCCAGGATCTAGGTACTTTTTTTTTTTTTTTGGTCCCCCAATTCACAATACAGACCAGGCAAAGGGCCTCAGTGATCTAGGCACTTTTTATTGAAGGGTGTGAAGTTTAACTTTGGGCTGCAGGAGTCAGTCAGAGAGGGAATCTACCTGCTCCCATTCCAAGAAGTCTATAGAGTTTTCAGTCCAAATCAGACTACCTGGAAAGTTGACAGTCATCATTTTCTTTTAGAACTTAGTAGAGGAGTTGGGTCATCTTATCTACTGGGAAGATGGTGGGATTGGATGGAGGCTGCTGGATTTTCTGGTAGCAGGAGGTGGGAAGTGGGGGGACTTGGGCTATCCCTTTCTGAGAATATGCCAGGGTTTTCAGTGAGTAGTTTTGGCCCATCTAAGAAGGTTCAGCTGCTCATTTTATTTGAATTCAATCTTGGAGCTGGGCCATTTCTGTCAGAGACTGTCAGGTGTGGCTATGGACAGCTCCCATTTTTATGTATAAAATGAGGTAATGATCTAAGCTGTTACTTTTTTTTTCATGTTTTTTCATATGGCCATTCAAGGAACATCAATCATTTCTCTAATTTGTGCTTTTGTCAAAAGTCAATTGACCATAAAATAGAAGGGGTTATTTTTGAGACTCAGTGATTGAACTGGTAAGCCACATCCTTGGATTCCTGACTCGGTCTGATTTTTCTATTCAAACACCACATTGTCTTAATTTCTAGCTATTGAATATATTTGAGTAATGTAAATATTCTGACTTTGTTCTTCTTTTTTTCAAACTGTTTGAAAAAGGTCCTTTGCATTAGTTATACTTACATATATATAATATATATAATATTTGAGGATTAGATTGATAGTTTCTATACAAAATTTTACATAGATTTTTACTATTTGTATAGCTCAATTTAGGAAGAAAATATTGAATTTTTAATGATCTTAAAGAATATAGTAATTTTTTTTTTTTTTTTTTTTTTTGGTTTTTGGGCCACACCCGGTAATGCTCAGGGGTTACTCCTGGCTATTCGCTCAGAAGTCGCTCCTGGCTTGGGGGACCATATGGGACACCGGGGGATCGAACCGCGGTCCATCCAAGGCTAGCGCAGGCAAGGCAGGCACCTTACCTCTTGCGCCACCTCCCGGCCCCCAAGAATATAGTAATTTTTTTATTATTTTTCTATCTCTTTCAGTTTTCTTCTGTCAATTTTTAAAAATTCTATATTTTATTTTCCTTGTTTTCTTTTTCTAGTTTTTTTTTCTTTATCCCATACTTGGTGATATCAGTGATTGCTTTTCCTTTAGTGCTTGGGGTTGCTCCAAACAGTGTTGCAGGGACTATAAAGTATTATAAATAATATAGAATATTATAAAATAATGGAACCTGTGGTCTGGAACTATAAGGGCTTGAGCTGCACAGAATTCTTAGTCCTAGCACTGAACCAATGACCTGGACCTGATTGATCAAGTCTCATTGGGTGGTTCCTGTGCCCCATAAACATAGCTTGGGAGGTCTCAGTCCACATATATGTGTGAAAATGTAGAAAGAGCTACTTCTGTATTAGTATAGGAACCTACTCTTAGCATCCCACTGTCGTCTCCCCCCTCCCCCGCCTGCCTCTGGGGCAAGCATTTTACTTCTCTCTCTCTCTCTTTTTTTTTTTTTTTTTGGTTTTTGGGTCATACCCAGCAGCACTCAGGGGTTACTTCTGGCTCTAAGCTCAGAAATCGCCCTTGGCAGGCACGGGGGACCATATGGGCAACTGGGATTCGAACCACCATCCTTCTGCAAGGAAGGCAAACGCCTTACCTCCATGCTATCTCACCGGCCCTCTCTCTCTCTTCCTTTTTTTATTTGATTTGTAATATGGTTAATAAAGGGGTATCATGCATATCACTTTATCTCCTTTAGCACCCAGTTTGTGTCCAGAGTGAATAGTTCTGTCATTGTCATAATGGACTCTTTCCTACCCTAACTGCATACCCTGCTTTATGTTGCAAGCTTCCTTCCATGGTCTGGTCTTCCTGGCCCTCATCTCTATTGTTTCTGGATATTATTACCATACTATATTTTATATTTTTATATCCCAAAATCAGTGATATTATTCTATGTCTATCCCATTTGTTTACCTTAGTTTCCATTTGCCTAGCCAGTAGTTTTTCTTTTTTGTTTTTGTTTTTGTTTTTGGGCCACACCTGGTGGTGCTCAGGGGTTACTCCTGGCTGTCTGCTCAGAAATAGCTCCTGGCAGGCACGGGAGACCATATGGGACACTGGGATTAAAACCAACCACCTTTGGTCCTGGATCGGCTGCTTGCAAGGCAAACACCGCTGTGCTATCTCTCTGGGCCCGCCAGTAGTTTTTTATCCTTGAAAATGCTGTTAGCTTCAATGTCATGGAGTGTTTTGCCTACATTTTCTTAGATGTATCTTATGGTTTCAGGCCTGATATCAAAATCCTTCATCCATTTAATCCATTTTAATCTTTAATTCATTTGACCTTTGTGTGTGGTGTTAAGGAGAGATCTGAATTTCCACTTGTTGAAGAGGCTTTTCTTTCTTTGCATTGAATTTCTTGCCCATTTATCAAAGATGATTGATTGTATACCTGGGGGTCAGATTCAGAATACTCAAGTCTATTCCATTGCTTTGAGAGTCTGTCTTTATTCCAATACCACGTTGTTTTAATGACTACTGCTTTATAGTACAGTTTAAAGTTGAGGAAAATGATGCCTCCCATCTTTTTTTCCCAAGGATTTGTTTTAGCTATTCATGTACAGTTATTATTTCAAATGAATTTCAAGAGTGTTTGATCCACTTCTTTGAAAAATGTCATGGGATTGCATTAGATTTGTACAGTATTTTGCAAAGTGTTGCCATTTTAATTACATTAATCCTCCCAATCCGTGAGCAGGGTATATGTCTCCAATTCCTTGTGTCCTCTTTATTTCTTGAAGAAGCATTTGTAGTTTTCTTTGTACAGGGCTTTCTCCTCTTTGGTTAAGTTGACTATAAGGTATACTTGATTTTCTTTTTTTTTTTTTTTTTTGGTTTTTGGGCCACACCCGGTAACGCTCAGGGGTTACTCCTGGCTATGTGCTCAGAAGTCGCTCCTGGCTTGGGGGACCATATGGGATGCCGGGGGATCTAACCGCGGTCTGTCCAAGGCTAGCGCAGGTAAGGCAGGCACCTTACCTCTAGCGCCACCGCCCAGCCCCTATACTTGATTTTCTGAGGCACAATTATAAGTAGGATTTTTTTGTTTTTATTTTTGGGTCACACCCGGCAGTGCTCAGGGGTTACTTCTGGCTCTATGCTCAGAAGTCACTCCTGGCATGCTCGGGGGACCGCATGGGATCCCGGGATTCCAACCACCATCCTTCTGCATGCAAGGCAAATGCTTTACCTCCATTCTATCTCTGGCCCCATAAACAGGATATTTTTAATGTCTATTTCTTCTCTTTCATTATTTATATAAAAAACATAATGGATTTTCATGTTTCATTTTTGTAGCCTGCCAAGTTACTATGCAAATCCATTGTTTTTTAGAAACTTTTTAGGGAGCAATAGCACAGTGGGGAGGGCGTTTGCCTTGCATGTGGCCAACCAGGATTTGGTTCCCAGCATCCCATATGGCCCCTGAGCGAGCCACAGTGATTTCTGAGTACAGAGCCAGAATTAAAACCTGAGCACCCTGAGTGAGGTTCATAAACAACAACAAAAAGAAAATTAAAAAGGAAGAGAGCAGCTAAAAGCTTTTTTTTTTATTTAAGATTTTCTAAATATAGTGCCATGTCATCTGCAAGCTTGACTTCTTCCTCTCCTATCTGGATGTCCTTGATTTTATTTTCATGGCTAATTGTTTTTACAAGTATTTCCAATATTCTGTTGAATAGACGTGGCAAGAAAGGGCAATCTTGTCTTATGCCAGATATTTTCTGATTTGACTTAAATTCTGTTGACCCAGATGAAAGGCATTTTCTAATCTTTCTTACAGAACTTAAAATTTTTTAATAATTTAAAATCTTTCTACTCTCTAGAATTTGAAATCTTATATTCTGGATTCTGCGGATTCTTTTATATATCATTTGCCTAATGGAATTTCAGTTCTGGTTATCAATATTCGCTGTTCTACTTTGAATCCTAATCCTTTCACTTACTGACCGTGACCCTTGGGTTATTTCATTGGCTTGGCTTAGAATATTTTTTAAACATATTGCTTACATTTTGTAGTTAACTATAATTAAATAACTTAAAAATGTTAAGTGAAATAATGTAAGTAAGCATAGTACTTAGTAAACATTCAAAAAAGCTTTTTGGTGGGGCTGGAGAGATAGCATGGAGGTAAGGCATTTGCTTTGCATGCAGAAGGATGGCAGTTTGAATCCCTGCATCCCATATGGTCCCCCAAGCTTGCCAGGAGCAATTTCTGAGCATAGAGCCAGGAGTTACCCCTGAGCGCTACTGGGTGTGACCCAAAAACCAAACCCCCCCCCAAAAAAAAGAAAGAAAGAAAAGAAAAGCACGGGCCGGGTGGTGGCGCTAAAGGTAAGGTGCCTGCCTTGCCTGCGCTAGCCTTGGATGGACCGCGGTTCGATCCCCCAGTGTCCCATATGGTCCCCCAAGCCAGGAGCAACTTCTGAGCACATAGCCAGGAGGGAGTAACCCCTGAGCATTACCGGGTGTGGCCCAAAAACCAAAAAAAAAAAAAAAAAAGAAAAGAAAAGCTTTATGGCAATGAGCTTTTTCATGGAATTGTTATTTTGCCTATATGCAAAGCAGCCTCAACATTGGGATTTGTTTACTAAAGATGATACATGAAGATGATAATGTAGTTCTGAAACCTTTTTATGAAATATAAATATTCATACTTTTTTATGAAATATATACCTCTTTTATGAAACTCATATATACCTCAAATACCATGCAATGAATTTAGGACTAAGTCATGCCAATTGGTAATAAACCAAATAAGCTCCCAAATTCAGTGTTCCTGAAGAGTGTGCTGACTTAATCGGTAGAAGGCATAAGAAATAAACACTTGAACTCACAAAAGAATTTGATTTTTGCACTATGGTAGATTCTTTGGGTATTATCATATTCTCTATTGTCACATAAAACATACCTCATTGTCGATAATTTCTGGATCAGTCCTACATATTTCCCTGTTCTCTTGTTATTTTATTCTCCCTTTAGTCACAGGAACATTTATTTTTTTCATTCATGGGGCAGAACAGATCATAGTGCTTTCTTCTGGTTATATGCCTAAAGACCTATAAGCAAAAAAAGGTGAGCACATTTGAAATCACACATTTGAAATTTGGGGTACTTAGAGTGGAGACAGGAGCCAGAAAAGGTGTGATTTTCTTTCTGGGAGCTTATAGTGGGATTCTCTGTGTAGAGTTTGTCATTGATTTGTACTCAGCATGCCTTCCCAACCCCTAGATTCCACTATGGATTTCTTTCTGTTGGGGGCTGAGGGCAGATCTGCTTTGGCTCTAGGAAGATGTTCACTCTGGTGTTTTGCTGTAGATTATCTGAACTAGCAAGTTTTTTTTTTGTTTTTTTTTTTTTTGTTTTTTTGTTTTTTGTCACACCCGGAGACACTCAGGGGTTACTCCTGGCTCTGTGCTCAGAAGTCACTCCTGGCAGGCTCAGGGGACTATATGGGATGCAGGGATTTGAAACACGGTCCGTCCTCTGTTGGCCATGTACAAGGCAAACGCTCTACCCCTGTGCTATCGCTCCAGCCCCTGACGTAGCAACTTTTTTTGTTTGTTTTTTGGGGGGACCACACCCAGTGACACCCAGGGGTTACTTCTGGCTATGCTCTCAGAATTCGCTCCTAGCTTGGGGGATCATATGGGATGCTGGGGGATCAAACCACTGTTTGTCCTAGGTCAGACGCATGCAAAGCAAATGCCCTACCTCTGTGCCACTGCTCCGGCCCCTGAAGTAGCAACTTTTTAAAAACTAGAGTTGCTGGATTGGAGAGATAGTACTGGAATTAAGCCAGTTGGTTTGCATGCAATTGACTCTTGTTCAGTTCCCAGCACCAAATATGGTCCCTCCAGAGCACCACCAAGTATGATCCCTGAACACAGAGCTAGGCGTTAGTTTTGAGCATTATAAAGTGTGGCACCAAACCAAAACCAAAACCAAAAACAGAGTAGCTTTTCATAGCTCTTTTTTTTCTACTTGGAATATTTCTGACCAAAAAAAAAAAAAAAAAAAAATCAAGATCGTCAGGCAGTATTGAAAGGATCTCTGTCTCAGGAAAAGGTGACTCAGCAAGTGACTCCTATTTTCTGTCTTCAAATCCATTTTTCCCTCATAGTAATTTAGTTATTTCAACTCTGTTCTGGCTATTGTTTCCATAGGTAATATCCTTTACTGATAATTCTTACTATGTCTCATGGAGGTCCCAGAGTACCACAACGTCACCCATTTTCTTTGTTCTTTAAGATTCACACAGCCCTTTCCTTGAGGCAGAGATTCACTCAGAATTATGTCCTTAGTGAAGTTCATTTACCTTCCAGCTTCTAGAATTTCTTCTCTGGATTACTTTGGTTGTGTTAAGAAAGAGCTGGACTATCTATTATGAAGGGGATGTGACCTGCCTCTCTTGTTTTCTGGATTTTTATTTTAATCCATTTTAATTTCTTTGGACGTCCCATATGGTCCCCCTAGGCCAGGAGCGATTTCTGAACGCTTAGCCAGAAGTAACCCCTGAGCGTCAACAGGTGTGGCCCCAAAACAAACAAACAAAAGAAAGATTGCCTTCATTGGTGCCTGTAACTCAGACTCTGATGTTGAGACTTTCATTTTGTGAAACTTGGAACCTGAACAGAATATAAGGGCTGGAAGTAGCTAGGACAGCAGCTATACCTATAGCTTCCTGCTTTAGGACCCTAGAAACACCTTTGCATCTTTTTCTAAGAAGGAACCTGGGAGGCCTTGCTAATCACATACCTCTCTTTCCCATAGCTTTTCAATTAATTCCATCCCTCCATCGCCACATCCCCTCCCCCCCCCCCCAATTAGGGTAGACAAAGTCAAGTTCAGAGGCCTGTGACCAGAGAACTTAAGTGATTTCAGTGGTTTAAGACCTAGAAGGTTTAAGAGATACCAGAGAGAATTTATTTGTTTTTGGAAAGCAGTGTCTATATTTAGAACCATCTTTCCAGTTTTGTATTTGAATGCGAAACCAATTTTATTGCAGAGACTGAATAACTTGGCAATCCCCAGTTGGCGACTTACAAAACTCATGAGACGTTGAACATTTCAATGCTGGAAATGTTCACATTTAAACATCTTAATGTCAGAACACAGTAGAGGGCAGAGAGCACCCTAATCCCAAGGAGGGCTAATCTAATGAGAATTGGATCAGGATCCAATTGGATCAGGAGAAGGAATGAGCCTCAGGTCCTGCATCCTCTCAACACACATAAAAAATACATTATACAGAAAAAACATACCACTGCATTTCCTTTTAGAAAATAGTCTGACCTCCCCATTCTCCTCATGCCCAGCATTTCCCTGTGGGCTCTTACATAGTTTCCCTTTGCTTATGTGGGTGGTAGATGAACTGGAGATCTCAGTCAATCTATTCTGACAGCACTGACCTCAGGTAAAACAATGTTCTGTGTTGAATAATTCCTGGACTTAATTATCCATATAAAAGTCTATAATACTTTTGCTGCAGTTCCCATGTACTTATCCCATAATGGGAGCCAATTCCAAGACATTCTTTCCAACTCAACAGAGTCCTCCCTGCACTTTGATTTCTCTTCATTCTTGGAAGCCTCCCAGTTAGACCCTTCTCTATCCTGTTCTTTCCCTCAATGCACCCTGCTTCTGACACTTACTGTAGAAGTCACTAGAAATAAATGGCATTGTTTCCAAATCTGTTGCCAGATTGTGAACTCTTCAAAAAGGAAGGAATCTCTGCATTATCCAGAATAGTTTCTAGGAGAAAAGTGCTGATTCTGTGACTGCTCAATTTAGAAGGAAGCCAGTTATAGATTTGCTCCTGGCAAAAAGTCCTTGAAGATACAACAAGGTCATCTCTGTAAAATAGTGTCCTTTTTAGAGAAGGCTTGTGAGGCCCAGGGAGGCTAAAGGTGTCAAGGCCAGCAAGTTGCAGTGCTGAGTCTAAACTTAGTTGGTTAAAAAAAAAAAAAAATATATATATATATATATATATACATATACACACACACACACACTGCTTGGCTGGATCCCTAGCACCCTGAAGCATTCCCAGAGTCTTCCAGGAATGACCCCTAAGTACTGACCAGGAGTAAACCCTGAGCATGGCCAGGTGTGGCCCAAAAGCCAAATAGACAAATAACTAAGCAAAATCCTTTTATGGTTCTGTTTGCCTCTTAGAAGCTCTTTTAGAATCTGTTCTTAGGTAACCAACTCTCAAATATGACCAGCCATACTATTCTGTTTTCATCCACTCAGGAAGGAAGAATTTCTTCAGGAAACTAGATAATTTTAGAGTTTGGTTTTTGTTTTATTTGTTTGTTTTGGGGCCATACCTGAAGGTGCTCAGGGTTTATTCCCGGCTCTGTGCTCAGAGATCACTCCTTGAAGTGCTTAGAGGACCCTATGGAATGCCAGGAATTTTACTCAGGTTTGCTGTGTGCTAAGTTAAATGCCCTACATGCTGTACTAGCTTTCTGTTCTACCCCTAGTTTTAGTTCTCATTGAGTTGTGCCTATCACTTCTGTGGGATATTTTTACTGAGCTGCTTATATAATTAGAGTTATTAGCAAGCATTCTTTGTCAGCAAGGCTTTTGCTAATTTAAGCTTTTGATAATTGTTTTTAATATGTCTTTAAAGATGTTTTTCTTTAACATATTTTTCCCTTCCATCCTTCCTTCTTCCCTCCCTTCTTTCCTCCTTTCCTCTCTGCCTCTTTCCTTTCCTTCTTTTCTCTCTTCCTTTTTATTCTTTCTCTTCTCTCCACTCCTCTTTTCTTTCCTTGCTCTTAATTCCTGTTTCCTTCCCTTCTTCCTCCCCTTTTCCCTTCTTTTCTTCCTTCGGTATGAAGAAGTTACTCCGAGCCATGCCTAAGGTCTGTAGAATGCCAGGGATTGAACCAGGCCCTCCAGCATTCAAAGCAGGTGCAACAGCCCTTTGAGCTGTCTCCTAATCCAATTTTTCTTTAATGTATGTTTCTTTAAGATGACTTTTTCTTTAAAATTGTGCAATGCAAGCAAGTTTTAAAGTAATTTTAACCCTGCTGTTTTTCATCTGAAACACATTTTATGTAATAATTATTCATGCTTTAACCATACGGCTTCTTTTATATTTACATATATTTTTGGAATGTGCAGTTCTGCAAATGAAGATTCCTGTTGTAGAGAGACAAAACTTAGTAAAATCTAAATCAGGGGAAATTTTTTTCCCTTTGAATATATAAGCATTTACTTTTTGTAACTGGTAATAACTATATATGTAATATAGCCTATAAAGAGAGCAGAAGGGAGTCTGCACATTCTATAAACTTCAGTAAGAAACACAATCATATGATTTTATAGATATTATTAGTCTAAGCATGTCTACTCAAGCAACCAAAATTAGGATGCATGATGTTAAAATGAAAATAAAAATGTTAAAATAACAAATGATGCATTTGTTAAAATGAAATAACTAATGCATATTTAAAAAAATACAGAAAGTATTTAAAGGTAATTTAATATTAAGAGAGTATTATGCAAAGGGAATATTGCATACTTAAAGCAAAGAGATTGAAATATATGCAAATTGTATCTAAATGATATGAAACTTCTTTTGGTTTGGTTTGGTTTTTGTACCATGAATCAAATCCAGGGTCTGGTACAAATGAACTGCTGTGATAAACCTTCTTCCATGGTTTGTACATTTTTAAATAATTTCCTCGGGTGCGGGAGCAAGTGGTAAGGTGTCTGCCTTGTCTACGCTAGACTAGGACGGACTGAAGTTCTATTCCCTGGCTTCCATTATGGTCCCCCAGGAGTGATTTCTGAGCTCATAGCCAGGAGTAACCTCTGAGCGTCACTGGGTGTGACCCAAAAACCAAAGAAAACTTTTTTCTGGTTTTTAAATAATTTTTATTATAGGTTACAATCATTTTACGGTGTAAATTTTACTTTTATATATAAAAGCTATAAATCTCACTCCAGGTTTCTCCTGATAAAACTAGTCAATTTGAGATATATTAATACTAAAATACTGACACCCTTTCTTTGATTCTCTATCATGTGACTGAAAACAAGAAAGAAGTGGGGCTGGAGAGATAGCATGGAGGTAGGGCATTTGCCTTGCATACAGAAGGATGGTGGTTCGAATCCCGGCATCTCATATGGTCCCCCGAGCCTGCCAGAGGTGATTTCTGAGCGTAGAGCCTGGAGGAACCCCTGAGCACTGCTGGGTGTGACCCCAAAACCAAAACCAAACAAACAAAAAAAGAAGTAAAATATATTGTTGACTGTTAACCTTCCTATATGACCTTTAAGAACTAGAAATACTTTTAGTATTTGCTATATAACAGCATATAATAGGAGCTCAATAAGTGTGTCACTAAAAAATTTCTGGCATCCCAAATTTGTAATTACTGCCCATTTTCTGTCAGTAGGTTCATGTCAAAACTCAAAACCTTTTGTGTGTTAGTTCACAGTAAATGTTTAATAAATGCTGAATAACAAAATCTACTGTTGGAATACATCTTCATTATTGTCTTCATTGACAGGTTACCTTAGGATGGAAAGTATGTTGTCAATTATTTATTCCTCAGATACTTTCCACAAGTTATCATCATCATTATATTATGTACTTTGAGAAGATTATGTGTCAACTATGTGTTATACTTGTGTGGATCATCCATACTGTTTTTGATTTAAATTGGTATCAGTCCCTAAATGCAATCCTGATGGTTTTGTGGGTATTCAGTATTTCCTTCCAAGCCAATGTGATGGCTAAAGTTTTCACTTTGTTTCTAGCCTTTGTGAAACTGTGCAGTTGGCTCTGCTTATTGGCTAAGGCTGAGACCTGCTTTCCATGTGCTCATATTTAATAATATTCCATTGGCGTAGGGTGTTGGCTTTGAGCTAATTGGGTCATGGGAATCAATATTAAGCACTCATCTAATGATCAGATTATATGCAATTTCCTAGTTTAGGAATTTTCAAATGGGCTGCTGAAGGGTTTTCTGAATTTGGGGTTGGGTTTATTAACATGTCTGAGCAGAGGTAGGAACCAGGATGCCAATGGATAGATATTTGGCAAGATGAAAAGATGACTTGATCCAAATTTATCTAATACTGTTGGTAAGGAGAAAGCCTTAAAGTTTTAGACATATGCCTTTTCCTTGGAAGGAGAATTTCAGCCTGCAACTGGGTATTAGCTCCCGTAGGAATTGCTACATTAGAATATTATCATCTATATTTGGATTTTCAGGAGAAGATAGATTTTAGTATATACACTATATAAATGCTAATATGTACAATGTACATATCTATCATTGTATATGAAGATAGATATTTCATAAAGTAGATGATCATAGGTACCGACAAGTCCTACCTCTGCCATTTGCATTGGGAGCTGACCCAGAGCAGGAGATCCCTATACCAATCCAATGGCAGGCAAAAAACAAACAAACAAACAAACAAAAAAACTCACTCCCTACTCCTTTTTGTTCTGTACTTATCCCCCACAAGCAAGGTGGCTGATTACCCCCCATATTGGAGACAATACTCAGCTTTATTCTTTTCACCATTTAAATGCTAATCTCTTCTAGACACACCCTTACAGGCATACCCAGAATAATGTTTAACCTCCCAGCTGGTCCAGCCAAGTGGATGTATCATTAACTATCATTTTACTCAATTTGTTTTTGTTTGAATTCTGCTCACTAGGATTGACTTGGCATGTGGCTTAATTCAGAAGGGGTAGAATTAATTAAATGTAATTTGACTGTTCTAGTCTGTTGATTGATTTTTTTAATGATTTCTTTTTTTCAGGAGAGGAATACCAGGGTTGGAACCCAGCACTTTATATGGCAGATATTTTCTGTCACTGGGCTGTTTCCCTGCCCTTGCAGTCTTTCTATATAAATCAACAAATTAGGGTTCTTATGATGGCTGCCTTAACCTTGAGGGTCAAAGGATTTGAGAAACTGGGTTCATCTCTGAGGAGTTCTTTCACTAGATATAGTCCCTGAGCTTTAAAAACTTAATCCTGGAACTTTTTAGTCAATGAATTTCTGAGCTTACTGCACTGACCCAAGCAGTGGATTTGGTAAGAGTATCCAGATAACATACTTGACCTCAGGTTTAGAAAGTGACACATTTTAGTGGTGTGTTGAGACAGTAAGGGCACTTTACCTAGGTGCTCTGAGAATTCAATGTGGGGAAGAGTGACTGTCGATTGGATGCCAACTGCATGTGTGAACTGAGACTGGAATAAGTCCGCAGGGATCAACCAAAATGGTAATATAGGTATGAAGTAGTCACAGGGAAAAGAACATTTCAGACACCAGTAACTACAGCTTTCAAGGCCAAGAGTAAGAAAAATGGAGCTCAATGTGTTTGCACAGCAGGAAGAGGACAGACAGGATCTGAGTGAGTTCATGATCTCTGATGGGATGGTGGAGTTTGCACATAGGAAGCCATGATTTCATTCCTGGTGACTCACAGCCCAGTGATGTATACCTGTCAGCTTGTTTCTCAGGCTAGCAGTGCATGGCCCACTGGCAATACCACCATGGTGATGGGGATCAAGTTTAGGGTCTCACAATGCCAGTCTTGTTCTGTGCCTCTTGACCTACTTCCTGGTCCTAGTATTAGAAATTAAACATTGACTTCATTAGTAGATGAAAATGGTGTGATTTCAAGATTTTAAAATGTTAAACGGGCTGGAGTGATAACACAGCGATGGGTCATTGGCCTTGCATGTGGCTGATAACACAGCGATGGGGCATTGACCTTGCATGTGGCTGATCTGGAATGGACCTGGGTTCGATTCCTGCCATTCCACATGGTCCCTTGAACCTGCCAGGAATGATTTCTGTGCACAGAGCCAGGTGTGGTCCCAAAACTAAATATATACATACATACATACATACATACATACATACATACATACATACATACATACATACATACATAAATGTTTAAAAATAAAAATAAAATAAAATAAGTTAGGTTGTTGTTTTTTTTTTTTAAAGATCAGTTGTAGGTTTACTCAGAAGAGAGCAGAAAACAGAATTCCCCTCATCTTCTCCCCACAACCCACCATTATTAACACCTGCCAATAGTATGGTTTTTATTTCTTGCTTTGCTTACTAGGAAAATGGAAACTTTTTTAAAAAGTCACTTTTTAAGCTTTTTTTTTAATTTATTTTTAAGGAATTATCATTTCTTTTCTTTGACTTGAGACTTTTGATTGAGAAACTACTAGAATGAACCAAGATTGGCTATGGCCTTTGCTGTTTCTACCATGTCTAATGGCGTTTTCTTCCAGCAGAGACCTATGGGTCATGAACACCCTTGTTTCTGCCCTCTACGTCTAGATTAGTTGCTCTTGAGGTGAGGCCTCTTAAAGATGTGTAGGCACCCTAAAAATATTCAAGAATCCTCATTCTAGACAGAAGTTCAAAGTGCCACATACAAAAAAGAAGAGTTCTTTTACTAGCTGATAAGTACTGCTTCCTGTTGAGAGAGAGCATCTTCTAGTCTTTCCATCAGTGGGAGATGATGAGAACCACAATTAGTCAGATCTGAAGTTTTCTTGCAGAAATATGTTCTGATGACTAATGTTTTGTCATTCACAGGTGAATATAACTACTTTGCATTCTTCTTAATAGAGCTAGTTCATTCAGAAAAAGCTGAAAACTACAGCAAATACCAGAGAGGTTTAGCAGATCCAAAATGCTTCCAACAAAAAAAATTTTTTTACTCTATCACTCCCACCCCAGTTTTCCAGTACAAAAACCACAGACTTTTCACATTCCAATTTCTGCTTTCAACCAGGATACCTAAAAATACTTCTAAAGATGTTCATTTTTTTTTTCTTTTGGTTTTAACGCTCAGAGCTTACTCCTGGTTCTGTGCTCAGAGATTACTCATGGGACTGTTCAGGAAACTATGCAGTGCCTGTAGATTATTTAGGTTTACAAAGTAAGCCCCATGGTATCACCGTAGACTTAAACATTCTAATGTATTTTTTCAGCAGATATTAAATAGTTTAAAATTTTGTTGAGGGTTTGGAGAAATAGTAGCAAGGCTAAGGTGCTAGTCTGGCCTGTGAGTTCAGATTGCCTTTACAGAGCCAGATGTGTGGTCCTTGAACAACACTGGATGAGCGAAAATAAATTGTAAAAGAGTTGAGATAAAGGGCCGGAGAGATAGCATGGAGGTAAGACGTTTTTCTTTCATGCAGAAGGAAGGTGGTTCGAATCCTGCCTCTAATTCGTGAGTCAAAGGTTTTTATGAGAATGAAGTGAAACTGTCTTGTTAATGTTTTTACATCTAATTAATTGATGAAACTGATCAAATAAATGATGGCATTAACAAAACCTATCGGGGTCTGAGAGATAGCATGGAGGTAAGGTGTTTGCCTTGCATGCAGAAAGATAGTGGTTCGAATCCTGGCATCCCATATGGTTCCCTGGTGCCTGCCAGGGGCGATTTCTGAGCATAGTCAGGAGTAACCCCTGAGCGCTGCTGGGTGTGACCCAAAAACAAAAACAAAAACAAAAAAAAGAGTTAAGATAAGGGAGCATAAAAATAACAAAAGCATAGTCACATCGCTTCTTGTTCATTACAATTTGGACTACTCATTGAGAGTCTTTCAGAAATCATTAAATGCCATGATGATTTTCAGTGCCTCCGGGACTATCCCTGTCTGATGTGTCATGCATCTGTATACAGAAACATGGTACCCAGATCAGCACCCTATGTCATCTTCACTATTGAGATACCTAGGAGCCTTCTCTGATCCTGTTCTTTTTAGTAAACGCTGCCTGAATGCATCTATAAATCAACAGTAACAAGTAGGTAGATGATGATTTCCTTAAGAAACACCTAAATGGCAACATAACCCACATCCCTACATGAATAGATCTCTCTCTAGAGACCTATGTTGCCTGTCTGTCAACATGGCTGCAGATACATATGAATCTTCCACACTTACAGCAGGTGGTCAGAGGCAGAAGCTGTGTTTAGTGCTACCTCTGTTCAAACCAATTCTAAGGCCTGCTTCCTCAACAGTTGGGATAAACAGGCAGCCTGACCTGAGGGTGTTGGCAAAAATATAAAATGGGGGAGCCAGGTGTGGAGACAGAGAGTGGGAGATTGTATTGCTGCCTTAAACCATGAGACTAAACCAGTTCTGCCCTCACAGACAGAAACAGTGGCTCGAGGGGAGTACGGGATATACCGTATTTGCCGGTGTATAAGACTTCCTAAAAGTCGGGAGTCATATTATATGCTGGTATATGGCATGCTGAAACTTGTTCCAGCTTCAGGAACGAGTGATCCGCACCCCTCTTACTTTTAAGAAGTAACTTACTTTTAAGACTTTTAGGAAGTTTTTCATGGGTTGAAGGGTCGTCTTATACACCGGCAAATACGGTAAGTGTGCTTGATGGGGGAATATGTGTGAGTTCATGATTGTATGTGGTGTGTGTGTGTGTGTGTATGTGTGTGTGTCTGCACGTGTGTGTGTGCACTTGCACACCACTCTTAATTTTTTTTTTTTTTTTTTGGTTTTTGGGCCACACCCGGCAGTGCTCAGGGGTTACTCCTGGCTGTCTGCTCAGAAATAGCTCCTGGCAGGCACGGGGGACCATATGGGACACCGGGATTCGAACCAACCACCTTTGGTCTGGATCGGCTGCTTGCAAGGCAAACGCCACTGTGCTATCTCTCCGGGCCCACCACTCTTAATTTTGAGGGTAGGGGGTTAGACCCACACCTGGAAGTGACTTCTGGCTATGTGCTCAGGGCTCATTCCAGATAGAGTTCAGGGTGCTGGGGATAGAACCTGGGTTGGCCATATGTAACCTGGCCTTAACACCTGTCTGAATTTTCCAGCTTCAATTCTATACACATTGACTTCTTACTTTCATGAGCAGAGAACAAAAGAATCATCATACACCCAAGGAGGACCAGTGGCTAGTAGGAGAAGGAATAAGCCCAGGTCTTAGAGTAGGTTCTAATGTAGCTGGAAATAGAGACTTCAAGTTAAAAATAATTAGGGCCTGCTGTGGATTGACTTGCCCCACCCAGAACCAATACCTGTGATAAGGCTCTATTCTCCTTTGGGGAGTGATTAGTGTAATATTGAACTTCCTGTAAGAAGGGGAGAAAGAACCAAATTTTTGGCCAATTGGAAAGATGTAGCAAGAAGGCTAAAAGCCAGGGAAAGAGTCCTCAGTAGACCCAACCATGCTCAGGGGTCTCAAACTCGTGGCCCGCGGGCCTTTTGCGACCCTCGTTACAACATTTTGTGGCCCTGCCCTAGAGGAGTCTTTTTTTTTTTTGTTTTGTTTTGTTTTAGTTGTTTGGGTCACACCCCCCAATATTCAAGGCTTACTACTGACTTTGCACTCAAGGATCACCCTGACTTTGCCTCCTGCGGCCCCCAGGTAAATTGAGTTTGAGACCCCTGCATGATAAGCTCACCTTTCACCTAAGGTCTGTGGAACTTCAAAATAGAACTGTGGATTATGTGTAAGCCACATGGTCCAGTGTATTTTGTAAGAGGAACTTTGTTTGATGGAATCAGGAGCTTCTGTAGACCCAAATACAAATATTTCCTTTATCTTCCAGTCTTCCAATGAGTAAAGGAGAAGGGTGTGTTGAGCTCTCATATGGAGGAGCTGCATTAGAAAGCTGGTAGCTGGGGTAATGAGTATATATGGAGCCAGGAGTTGATCCCATGATGGTATGCTTCAAGGATGGAGAAACCCTGAATCTCTTAGGTCACGGGAATTCCCTTTCTTCCCCAATGCTTACTGTACCTATGCAAAAAAAATAAATAAATAAAAAGTGGGGGAAATGCCAAACCCTACCACTCAGCACCCATACTTTTTCTTGTTTTGTTTTGATTTGTTAGTTTTTTTTTTTTTTTTTTTTTTTTTTTTGGGTTTTTGGGCCACACCCGGTGACGCTCAGGGGTTACTCCTGGCTATGCGCTCAGAAGTTGCTCCTGGCTTGGGGGACCATATGGGACGCCGGGGGATCGAACTGCAGTCCATCCTAGGCTAGCGCAGGCAAGGCAGGCACCCCACCGCCCGGCCCCGATTTGTTAGTTTTTGACTTTATTTTCCTTCTCTTTTTTTCTTCCACTTTTTCTTTTTCACTCTTGTGGTTATTATTTAGAGATTTATTTTTATTTTTATTTGCCAGGTCCATTTATTTTCTTTTTTCTTCCATTTTTCGTTTCTTTTTTTTTTCTCTCTCTCTTCTTTTTTTGGTAGTTGTCACCAAATTTTTTCTCCCTTTTTTCTTATCCTTTTTATCTCCAATGACGGTGGAATGGATGCTCAATCTACAACAAGCTGTAAAGTGGAGACCAGTTGCACTAGCATTCTGGAGGGTAGAGGAGGGAGATATGGGATGCATACTGGGAACAGGGGCGGAGGGAAGACAGCACTGGTGGTGGGAATGCCCCTCATTCATTGTCACTATGTACCATAAATGATGCAGTGAAAGATTTGTAATGCACTTTGGTCACAATAAAAATTAAAAAGAAAAGAAAAAAAGAAAGCTGGTAGCAGATATGGGTTTGGTTGTGAAGTTTGGAAAGCAATGGTCAAATTTCTTAGACCTGCAAGGGCCAGGAGCTTCCCCCCAGCAAGGGAAGCAGCAAAAGAAGCCAGACCCTCTAAGGATAGGGAGATAAAGTCAAACCATACAGAGAAACGTGAATAAACATGACACTATAAAGACAGGGAAGAGGCCTCATCTGGTAGAAAAAGTCCCAGGCCTCTAGTACCACATGCAGCTCTCAGAACTCATGGAGGGTGGTGGCATGGGAGTGGTGGAGGCAGTGCCACCAACTGTGGAGGTTGAGCTCTGTCACAGTTGGCCTTGGGCTCCTGCAGTGCTTGGTGTGACTCTATTGTTTTATTTTTTTTTTAAATAAAGTTGTTGTATTGAAAGAATGAGTGATGATATAAACACAACAGTTTAGTGTGGTGACTAAGAGTCCACACTATGGAGCCAGACAGACCTATTCTTTTTATTTTATTTTTAAATTTAATTAATTAATTTAATAATGATATCTCTATTTAAGCACCGTGGTTACAAAAACGTTCACAGTTGAGATTCAGTCATTGAATGAACACCACTCTTCACCAGTGCAGATAGGTGATGAGATATTCTTATAATCTCAGCTCCGGCACTGCTGACTTGTCAGTAGACATGTCACCTAACAGCTTTAAGCAATGGCCATTTATGAAATGGAATCTTAACAGGCCCCATAGAGAGCCACATGAGGATTATGAGCTACCACACCTTCATTGCCTCAAACTTTGCATGGTGTACAATTAGATGCAGTTACTTACTATTTAAAAGCATGGTAGCAATATTATTATCAGGTCAGCTGGAACTTACTATTTAAAACAACATATCAGATAAAGGAAGTTATTATATAATGATTACAGCCTCTTTGATTTTAACTATGTATTGTCAAATGAAATGGCAACACAATAAAGTAAAAATTGTTTAAAAACGTGAGGAGAATATAATGAAAGTTGTTTGCAGTAGGCGAATTCATATTTCTTTTATGGGAAAAAAGACAGTACACAAAAGGAACTAGAGAAAAAAATAATGAAACAGCAAACTCAACAAACAATATTGAACCTTTTGTTCCTTGCAGCATGTTTTTGTATAGCTACAAAACACTACAAAAATCCATTATGTGCAAAACAAACCGAAACACACTGAAAAAAGTTAAGTATCCTACAGACTGTAAATTTATTTTATTTTACTTTTGTTTAAATGCAGTGAAAAAGTTAAGTATCCTACAGACTGCAATTTTATTTTATCTTATTTTTGTTTAAATGCACTGCAAAAGTTAAGTATCCTACAGACTGCAATTTTATTTTATCTTATTTTTGTTTTGTATCATACCCATCAATGCTCAAGGCTTACTCCTGGATTTGTTGAGGGATCACTCCTGATGGGCTCAAGGGACCATATAATGTAAGGTCAGAGATTGAATATGGGTCATCTGTGTGCAAGGCAAGTGCCTTACCCTAGACTGTATTTTATTATATGTCAGTATGATTAGAAATAAAAAATTAAAAAAAAAACTCAAAATGCTTGAAGTTGAAGAAGCAGACTTCAAGGTAGATACTATTAGCACAAAGAGAAATTCAAAACTAACATTTAGGTTTGGAGACATGACTCAAAGAGTTATCAAAGGGTGTCAAAGTGCAGGATTTGCTTGTTGGAGCCCCAAAACAAGGTTTAATATTAAATGGTCTCCTAGGAGTGATCCACCTATACATACTTATATATATATGTATATGTATGTGTATATGCATAGTTTTATGTGTATAACACATATAATATGTACATATTAAATATATGCACATAAATAATGTGCACATTTACTTATATAATGTACATTATATAGGTACACACATATACTATACCATATTATATATACATTATATTATATGATTCATCATACTATATACATTATATCATCATATCATATCATATATTCTATTATATACATACATTTAATTGGAGCCAGAACAATAATATAGTGGGTAGATTTCTTTAGGGGGAAGCTTCCTTTAACATGATCAGCCCCAGGTTGGATCCCCAGAATCCTGTATTTTCCTCTTGAGCACCACCAGGAGTAATTCCTGAGGCAGAGTCAGGAGCAACCCCTGAGCATTGTTGAGTGCATTGAAACCCCATCTCCCCCAAAGA
This sequence comes from Suncus etruscus, assembly GCF_024139225.1. NCBI lineage: Eukaryota > Metazoa > Chordata > Mammalia > Eulipotyphla > Soricidae > Suncus > Suncus etruscus. Next base: position 28,235,331 of record NC_064852.1, read on the forward strand.
TAATATCATCACCATTACAGTTAACAAAGGAGTAGTTAGAGCTCAGAGAACTCTAGACAATAGCCCAGGATCACAATTAGAGGAAACCAGAATTGGGGTTTACCTGATGACACCATTATATGACACACACACACACACACACACCTGATGACACCATTATATCACACACACACACACACACACACACACACACACACACACACACACACACACACACACCAGCCTTTCTTTCTTTAAGCGGCCACACCTGGTCAGTCCTCAGAGGTTACTCCTGGCTCTGTGCTTAGCAATCATTCCTGGCAGGCTTGGGAGACCATAGGGGATGCCAGGACATGCAAGACATCGCCCTACCCACTGTGCTATCATTCTAACCCTGCCAGTCCCTTTCTTCTTGACCGATGCTTTTCTTTTCTTTACTTTTCTTTTTTTCTTTTTCTTTTTTTTTTTTTGTTTTGGGGTCACACCCGGCAGCGCTCAGGGGTTACTCCTGGCTCTATGCTCAGAAATTGCTCCTGGTAGGCTCGGGGGACCAGGTGGGATGCCAGGATTTGAACCACCGTCCTTCAGCACGCAAGGCAAATGCTTTACCTCTTTGCTATCTCTCCAGCCTCAATCGATGATTTTCTAATAGCTTAGCGATTATTCACTGAACACAACTGACCAGGAAGTTTAGGTTAGGGTCTGAGCTTTGCCTTACTTGATGCCCTGGTGCCAATGTTTGTGTTGGTAAATGGTGAAAAGTTGGAGTCTGGTGTGCTTCTGATGTGTTTCCTAAGAGTGTGTGTGTGTGTGTGTGTGTGTGTGTGTGTGTGTGTGTGTGTATTCTGTGTGTAATCCTAGCCACCTACTCCTGGCTAGGCATGCAGTACCCACGCTGCAAAGTAGGCACTGGAACTAACTCAGACTTGAAAAAAAAATCTGAGCTGCTTCTGTGGCCTCTGCTCATTGGTGGGTGACCACGGGGTGTGTTCTGTGCCCTGCAGGTGCTACAGGAGCAAATTCGTGCCCGGGACAACATCAGCTATGGGACAAACTCAGCCTTAAAGACTCTGGAGATGCGGCAGCTCTCGGGTTTGGGAGATCTTCGGGGGAGAGTGGCAAGGTAGGTCACTTCAGCGTGGGGGTTCTGCTTTTTGAGGCTTTCCATAAACTTCACTTTAGGGGGATCTACTCGTGAAGGCCCAGACAACTTCTCTATTTTCTGAGGGCATTGCCCCCCTCCTTTTTTTTTAAATCTGATGGTAGGATAGGACTGGAGCCATAGTGCAGGTAGGGCACTGACCTGGATTTGATACCTAGCACCACAGAGTATCCCTAGCACCTGAGTCCTTCCCAGAGTGATCCCTGAGAACAGAGCCAGGAGAAAACCCTGAGCACCACCAGGTTTGACTCCAAAACAATCAAACAAAAATCTGACACTCATAGATGAGCCCAGCTCTTAGCATGTCAGGGTTTGTTCGATTTCTACACAAGCGGATCAAGATGTGGGAGAAACTGATGAACAAGGTAGGCTGCACCTATATTATTTGGTAGGGACATATTAAGTTCATCAGTCTCCATAACACAAAATTGGACCTCATATTTTGTCATTAAAATAATTTCAGTTTTGGGGCCAGAGAGATAGCATGGAGGTAAGGCTGCCTTTCATGCAGAAGGACGGTGGTTCAAATCCCTTCATCCCATATGGTCCCCTGAGCCTGCTGGGGGTGATTTCTGAGTGTGGAGCCAGGAGTGACTCCTGAGCGCTGCCGAGTGTGACCCCAAAACCAAAGAAACAAACAAAAATAAAAATTTTAGTTTTGAGGCTGGAGAGATAGCATAGAGCCAGGAGTAACCCCTGAGCACTGCCAGGTATGACCCGAAAACCAAAAAAATTTTTTTTTCGGGGCTGGAGAGATAGCATGGAGGTAAGGCGTTTGCCTTTCATGCGGGAGGTCATCAGTTCGAATCCCGGTGCCCCATATGGTCCCCCGTGCCTGCCAGGACCAATTTCTGAGCCTGGAGCCAGGAATAATCCCTGAGCGCTGCCGGGTGTGACCCAAAAAAAAACTACAAAAAAAAAATTTTTTTTTTCAGTTTTGGGGACCAGAGAGATAGGAAGGACACCTGCTTGCACATGACAATTATGTGCATTAATGCATGAATGCATTAATCGCCAGCATATGGATAGGTAGGTCCCTCAAGCCTACTAGGAGTGATTTCTAAGTGCAGAGCTAGAAATAATCCCTGAACACTTCTTTTCCTTTTTTTGGTTTTTGGGCCACACCTGATGACACTCAGGGGTTACTCTGGCATGTTCAGAAACATGTTCAGAAACGCTCTTGGCTTGGGGACCATATGGGATGCTGGAGGATCGAACCAAGGTCTGTTCTAGGCTAGTGTGGGCAAGGCAGACAGACACCTTACCCCTTGTACCATCACTCTGGCCCCTCCCTGAACAGTTCTGATTGTGGCCCCCAGAGTTCTTTTTTTTTTTTTCCTTTTTAGGATGTCTGAGATCAAACCTAGATCTTTTGCACTCAAGATCTATGTTTTGTGGCTAAAAAAAATGCCATTCCATAACTTTTTTTTAAAATTAAAACCTTTTTATTTTTGTTATTTTGGGCCATACCTGGCAATCCTAAGGGTCAATTTCTGGCTCTGCACTCAGAGATCACTACTGGCAGACTTGGGGGACCATACGGATTGCTGAAGATGGAACTTGAGTCTACCATGTGCAAGTCAGGTGCCCTACATGATGTACTATTTTTCTGGCTCATAATTCATTTTTTTTCAGAATTCATTTTTTAAATGTATATTCTGGAAGTTTTGATCAAGCTTAGGTTGGAAATCAAAAATATGTCTCTTTATTAATATATGCAGGGATAAAGGGGATGCTCTCTTTGGGCCTTTCTTAAACTGTTCAAGCAATCGAATAAATATAGAACAGATGATGGAGGAGAAGAAAAAGAACTAATATAATTGCATGTATAACTGCATAAAGGGAAAGACTAGTCTAAATGGGAAAAAACAGAATTTTTATTAGCTCCTAAAGAAGGGAATAGAGGGTTTTCCTTTAAGGAGAGAGAAATGGGAATTCTGGTACAAAATTAGATGCTCTCTAAATATAGATTCTTAGTATGAATTATCTCCTAGGTACAAAAGGTGGTTTCTTGGGGGAGCCAGAGAAATAGTGGCGTGGCTAGGATGCTTGTCTTGCATGATGCCAACCTGAGTTTGAGCCCTCATATTTCATATGGTTTCCTAAGCTTGCCAGGAGTTATCTCTGAATGTAGAGTCAAGAGTAACCCCTGAGCACAGCAGGGTCTGGCCTAAAAACCAAAAAGAAAAAAGAAAAAAAAATGGTGATTTGTGGAGATGGCCAAGGAGCTGGACTATTCTATTTCTCCAGCCTCTGCCTTTAGTTAGTGAGATATAATTTTCTTTTCTTTCTTTTTTTTTTTTGAGATCTAATTTTCATACCCTTCAATTCATAGAAAGTCTAAAATTCAGTTATCAACTACTCATAAAGACTGATTGGTTTATATATATGTAATAACTATAGATATACAATGATTATAATAATAGGAAAGGTGAATAAGACCAATTCATGCTTTAAATATCAGTGTCCACTATCATAAGCATAAAAAGGTTTTTTGAGGGGCAAGAGGCAGGGGACCACACATGGTGGTGCTCAGAGTTTACTGGCTCTGCACTCAGGGATCATTTCTGGAGGATTCGAGGACCATATGGAATGCCAGGGGTTGTACCCAGGTCGGCTGCATGCAAGGCAAGCACCCTACCCTCTATTGCTCGGCCCTGCAATAAATAAAGAGATTTTTCTTTAGTTTACTGCTCAAGTCAATGATAAGTCTGGCAAGCGATAAAGTCAGTCTGCTCCCTGGCGGCCAAAGCATGGAACTGCGCCTAGGAGGTGCCGCAACCTGTCAAAGCACTGACCTGGGAACATTTGGAATGAGTCAATTACTGGCTCAGCTGTCATCCAAAGCATCAAGGGTGAAATTGGACGTTGGATCAGATCTATTCCAAATGGTTGCTTACCTAAAGTCGTTTAGCATGGACACTGTTTTGTTAAAGCCCTAAGAGATGTCTTTTTTTTTTCTTCACTTTATTTAAAGAAAATGCATCACATAGTTGACATAGTGAGCCATAATACATTTGATTCTAGATAAGTGAGAGTGAAGTTATTTAGAAAATAGAAAAAAGGGGGAAAAAGAAAAAGAAAGAAAATTTTAAAAAGAAAAAGAAATACAGTGACAAATTGGTGAAAATTATTTTATCTCCAGTGAGGTCATTGGAAAATACATTTGTTTCCATATAAGTGAGAGGAAAGTTATTAAAATAAGAATAAGAAAAAAAAAAGGAAGAGAAGAAATAAATTTTAAAAAAGTAAGGAGAAAAGTACACTGCAAGCAAATTTATGAAAATTAGAGTAGCTCTGATGAAGTCATTAAGAAGAGATGTCTTTTAAGCTTTATTTATATTTACACTTACATTTATATTTGTCTTTAAATAGTTTTATATTGATAGAACATGTACCAGACCTTCCATTGGTCAACTTTTTATCTAATTTACTCCATTAATTTTCATATGTACATATTTTGTATTTTTGAAAGTAAGAAAAGGGGGCCGGCGCGGTGGCGCTAGAGGTAAGGTGTCTGCCTTGCCAACGCTAGCCTAGGACAGACCACGATTGGATCCTCCGGCATCCCATATGGTCCCCCAAGCCAGGAGCGACTTCTGAGCGCATAGCCAGGAGTAACCCCTGAGTGTCACCGGGTGTGGCCCCAAAACACAAAACAAAACAAAACAAAAAAAAGAAAGTAAAAAAAGCATTTGAAAGTAAGAAAAAGCATGTCTTTTAGTAGAAGTCCTGAGCTGATGTCATTTGCATGTTGTATGAGGATTTGCTCTGCTGTCTGGGACTCTCCCAGGTCAGAAAAACTCTGAGATATATAAAGTCAAAGGAGCATCTCACAGTCTGATTCTATTTTACTCCTTAAAAGTTAATAATTCGGGGACTGGAGAGATAGAATAGAGGGTGGGTTGCTTGCCTTGAAGGCTGCTGATCCAAGTTTTTTTTTTGTCGTGTTTTATAGTTTAATCTCATGATATTAATACATTTCTTACCAGATGCTAAATTTCCTTTTATAAGACACAAGAGCATACATAGTCTAGTAAATCTATTCATTAAATTAATGTGTTTTATATATAATTATATGAACCATTTTTATATGTCCATTTTTATACTTATTTTGATTTTCACCACATATAGTCTGTTCTAACAAAATGTCATACACTAGGGGCCGGGTAGGTGGCGCTGGAGGTAAGGTGTCTGCCTTGCAAGCGCTAGCCAAGGAAGGACCGCGGTTCGATCCCCCGGCGTCCCATATGGTCCCCCCAAGCCAGGGGCGATTTCTGAGCACATAGCCAGGAGTAACCCCTGAGCATCAAACGGGTGTGGCCCAAAAACCAAAAAAAAAAAAAAAAAAAAAAAAAAAGGAAAAAAAAAAATGTCATACACTAAAACAGCGATAACACTTTCTCTTAAAATTCTTTTTTTAAAAGGAAAAAATATTTTGTATTATTCAAAGGGGATCACACTTATTTGTTGAGTTTTTTTTAAAATATATTTTTATTTAAGTAACATGATCATATTTGGGTTACAGTCATAACCAGAACACCCCCCTTCACCAGTGTAACATTACCCCCTCCCCCTTCCCATCCCCCACCTGTACTCTAGACAAGCTTTCTATTTCCCTCGTACATTCTCTTTATTACAAAACGTAGTTATTTCTCTAACTAAACTCATCCCTGTTTGTGTTGAGCTTCATGAGGTGAGCTGTAACGTCCAGCTCTTTTCTCTTTTGTGTCTGAAAGTTATTATTGCAAGAATGTCTTTCATTTTTCTTAAAACCCATAGATGAGTGAGACCATTCTGTGTCTTTCTCTCTCTCTCTGACCTATTTCACTCAGCATGATAGATTTTATGTACATCCATGTATAGGAAAATTTCATGACTTCATCTCTCCTGACAGCTTCATAATATTCCATTGTGTATATGTATCACAGTTTCTTTAGCCATTCATCTGTTAAAGGGTATCTTGGCTGTTTCCAGAGTCTTGCTGTGGTAAATAGTGCTGCAATGAATATATGTGTAAGGAAGGAATTTTTGTATTGTATTTTTGTGTTCCTAGGGAGGAGTGGTATAGCTGGGTCGTATGGGAGCTCGATTTCCAGTTTTTGGAGGAATCTCCATATTGCTTTCCATAAAGGTTGAACTAGACGGCATTCCCACCAGCAGTGGATAAGAGATCCTTTCTCTCCACATCCCCGCCAACACTGCTTGTTCTCATTCTTTGTGATGTGTGCCAATCTCTGGGGTGTGAGGTGGTACCTCATAGTTGTTTGGATTTGCATCTCCCTGATGATTAGTGATGTGGAGCACTTTTTCATGTGTCTTTTGGCCATTTGTATTTCTTCTTTGTCAAAGTGTCTGTTCATTTCTTCTCCCCATTTTTTGATGGGATTAGTTGTTTTTTTCTTGTAAATTTCTGTCAGTGCCTTGTATATTTTGGAGATTAGCCCCTTGTCTGATGGGTATTGGGTGAATAGTTTCTCCCACTCAGTGGGGGGCTCTTGTATCCTGGGCGCTATTTCTTTTGAGGTGCAGAAGCTTCTCAGTTTAATATATTCCCATCTGTTAATCTCTGCTTTCACTTGCTTGGAGAGTGCAGTTTCCTCTTTGAAGATGCCTTTAGTCTCAATGTCCTGGAGTATTTTACCTACGTGTTGTTCTATGTATCTAATGGCTTTGGGTTTGATATCGAGGTCTTTGATCCATTTGGATTTAACCTTCGTACATGATGTTAGCTGGGGGTCTAAGTTCAATTTTTTGCAAGTAGCTAGCCAGTTGTGCCAACACCACTTGTTGAAGAGGCTTTCTTTGCTCCACTTATGATTTCTTACTCCTTTATCAAAAATTAGGTGATTGTATGTCTGGGGAACATTCTCTGAGTATTCAAGCCTATTCCACTGATCTGAGGACCTGTCTTTATTTCAATATCATGCTGTTTTGATAACTATTGCTTTGAAGTAAAGTTTAAAGTTGGGGAAAGTAATTCTTCCCATATTCTTTTTTCCAATGATTGCTTTAGCTATTCTAGGGTGTTTATTATTCCAAATGAATTTCAAAAGTGCCTGATCCACTTCTTTGAAGAATGTCATGGGCATCTTTAGAGGGATCCCATTAAATCTGTACAATGCTTTAGGGAGTATTGCCATTTTAATGATGTTAATCCTGCTAATCCATGAACAGAGTATGTGCTTCCATTTCCGCATGTCCTCTCTTATTTCTTGGAGCAGAGTTTTATAGTTTTCTTTGTATAGGTCCTTCACATTTTTAATCAAGTTGATTCCAAGATATTTGAGTTTGTGTGGCACTATTGTGAATGGGGTTGTTTTCTTAATGTCCATTTCTTCCTTATTACTATTGGTGTATAGAAAGGCCATTGATTTTTGTGTATTAATTTTGTAGCCTGCCACCTTGCTATATGAGTCTATTGTTTCTAGAAGCTTTTTGGTAGTCTTTAGGGTTTTCTAAGTAGAGTATCATGTCATCTGCAAACAGTGAGAGCTTGACTTCTTCCTTTCCTATCTGGATTCCCTTGATATCTTTTTCTTGCCTAATCGCTATAGCAAGTACTTCCAGTGCTATGTTGAATAGGAGTGGTGAGAGAGGACAGCCTTGTCTTGTGCCAGAATTTAGAGGAAAGGCTTTCAGTTTTTCTCCATTGAGGACAATATTTGCCTCTGGCTTGTGGTAGATGGCCTTAACTATATTGAGAAAGGTTCCTTCCATTCCCATCTTGCTGAGAGTTTTGATCAAGAATGGGTGTTGGACCTTATCAAATGCTTTCTCTGCGTCTATTGATATGATCATGTGATTTTTATTTTTCTTGTTGTTGATGTTGTGTATTATGTTGATAGATTTATGGATGTTAAACTATCCTTGTATTCCTGGGATGAAACCTACTTGATCGTAGTGGATAATCTTCTTAATGAGGCACTGAATCCTATTTGCCAGGATTTTGTTGAGGATCTTTGCATCTGCATTCATCAGTGATATTGGTCTGTAATTTTCTTTTTTCGTAGCATCTCTGTCTGGTTTAGGTATCAAGGTAATGTTGGCTTCATAAAAGCTATTTGGAAGTGTTTCTGTTTGTTCAATTTCATGAAAGAGTCTTGCCAGGATTGGTAGTAGTTCCTCTTGGAAAGTTTGAAAGAATTCATTCGTGAATCCATCTGGGCTTGGGCTTTTGTTTTTGGGCAGACATTTGATTACCATTTTAATTTAATCAATAGTGATGGGGGTGTTTAGATATGCTACATCCTCTTCCTTCAACCGTTGAAGATTATAAGAGTCCGAGAATTTATCCATTTCTTCTAGGTTCTCATTTTTAATGGCGTAGAGTTTCTCAAAGTAGTTTCTGATTACCCTTTGAATCTCTGCCATATCAGTAGTGATCTCTCCTTTTTCATTCCTAATATGAGTTATCAAGTTTCTCTCTCTCTCTTTCTTTCTTTCGTTAGTTTTGCCAGTGGTCTATCAATCTTGTTTATTTTTTCAAAGAACCAACTTCTGCTTTCGTTGATCTTTCGGATTGCTTTTTGGGTTTTCACTTCATTGATTTCTGCTCTCGGCTTTGTTATTTCCTTCTGTCTCCCTATTTTTGGGTCCTTTTGTTGAGCACTTTCTAGTTCTATGAGCTGCGTCATTAAGCTACTCAGGTAAGCCCCTTCTTCCTTCCTGATGTGTGCTTGCAAAGCTATAAATTTTCCTCTCAGTACTGCTTTTGCTGTGTCCCATAAATTCTGATAGTTTGTGTCTTTATTATCATTTGTTTCTGTTTTTGTTTTTGTTTTTGGGCCACACCCAGCAGTGCTCAGGGGTTACTCCTGGCTGTCTGCTCAGAAATAGCTCCTGGCAGGCACGGGGGACCATATGGGACACCAGGATTCGAACCAACCACCTTTGGTCCTGGATCGGCTGCTTGCAAGGCAAACGCCGCTGTGCTATCTCTCCGGGCCCTATTATCATTTGTTTCCAGGAACCTTTTGATTTCCTCCTTGATTTCATCTCGGACCCACTGGTTATTCAGTATGAGGCTGTTTAACTTCCAGGTGTTAAAGTTTTTCTTCTGTGTCCCTTTGGAATTTACAAATAATTTCAGAGCCTTGTGGTCAGTGAAGGTAGCCTGCAATATTTCTATCCTCTTGATATTATGGAAGTATGTTTTATGTGCCAGCATGTAGTCTATCCTGGAGAATGTCCCATGTACATTGAAGAAGAATGTGTATCCAGGTTTCTGGGGATGGAGTGTCCTATATATATCCACTAGGCCTCTTTCTTCCATTTCTTTCCTCAGGTCTAATATATTCTTGTTGGGTTTCAGTCTGGTTGACCTATCCAGTGTTGACAAAGCTGTGTTGAGGTCCCCCACAATTATTGTGTTGTTATTGATATTATTTTTCAGATTTGTTAAATATTTTGCTGGACCCTCATTCGGTGCATATATGTTTAGGAGAGTGATTTCTTCCTGCTCTACATAACCCTTGATTAATATAAAATGTCAATCTTTATCCCTTAAAACCTTCCTGAGTATAAAGTTTGCATTATCTGATATTAGTATAGCCACTACAGCTTTTTTATGGGTGTTGTTTGCTGGATAATTTTTCTTCAGCCTTTTATTTTGAGTCTATGTTTGTTCTGACTATTCAGGTGCGTTTCTTGTAGGCAGCAGAAGGTTGGATTGAGTTTTTTGATCCATTTAGCCACTCTGTGTCTCTTAACTGATGCATTTAGTCCATTGACATTGAGAGAAAGAATTGTCCTGGGATTTAATGCCATCTTTATATAGAAATTTGGTGTGTCTTTTGGTTAGTCTTGTCTTAAATTAGGTCTTTCAGTTTTTCTCTTAAGACTGGTTTTGAGTCTGTAAAGTTTCTGAGCTGTTTTTTGTCTGTGAAACCATGTATTCTTCCGTCAAACCAGAAAGTAAGTTTTGCTGGGTACAGTATTTTAGGTGAAGCATTCATTTCATTCAGTCTTGTCACAATATCCCACCACTACTTTCTGGCCTTAAGTGTTTCTGGTGACAGGTCTGCTGTAAATCTCAAGGATGCTCCCTTGAATGTAATTTCCCTTTTTGATCTTGCTGTTTTCAGAATTCTGTCTCTATCTGTGGGATTTGTCATTGTGACTAGGATGTGTCTTGGGGTATTTTTTATGAGGTCTCTTTTGGTTGGTACTCTTCGAGCATGTAGGATTTGATCACATATATTCTTTAGCTCTGGAAGTTTCTCTTTAATGATGTTCTTGACCATTGATTCTTCCTGGAAATTTTCTTCCTGGGTCTCTGGGACTCCAATGATTCTTAAGTCATTTCTGTTGAGCTTATCATAGACTTCTATTTACATCTGTTCCCATTCTTTGACTAATTTTTCCACTGTCTGTTCATTTGCTTTAAGTTTTTTTTTCCAATATCTCCCACTGTATGGAATTGTTATTTATCTCATCTTCCACAGCACCAATTCTCTTCTCAGCTTCTGTTACCCTGTCCCAGAGCTTGCCCATTTTGTCATTCACTTCATTTACTGTGTTTTTGAGGCTTGTTAGTTGACATGTTATTTCAGTTTGGAGTTTTGTGATTTCTGTATTCATATTTTCTTGGTTCTTGTTAGTGTTCTGTTCAACTCAATCCATGGTTTCTTTGAGTTCTTTTTTATGATCTGACTTTTTTTTTCTTTTTTTTTTGGTTTTTGGGTCACACCCGGCAGTGCTCAGGGGTTACTCCTGGCTGTCTGCTCAGAAATAGCTCCTGGCAGGCACAGGGGACCATATAGGACACCGGGATTCGAACCAACCACCTTTGGTCCTGGATCGGCTGCTTGCAAGGCAACGCCACTGTGCTATCTCTCCGGGCCCAGAGTTCTTTGAGCATCTTCCATATTGCTTGTCTAAAGTCCTTATCTGAGAGGTTGATTAGTTGATCATTATCTGGTCATCAGAATTGTCATCTTCATTCTCTATGTCTGATGCTGGCCTGTGTTGTTTCCCCATTGTCACACTTGTATTGTGGGTTTTCCTACCTATTGTGATGGTATTCATTGGCTAAATGATGTATGCAGCCACACTCCTCTGGCTCCACCCTTTCTGGGTGGGTCGACTTGCCTCCAAGAGAGGGGAGTCCTCCATGGATGAAGCCTCTCACAGGATCAAATCTTAGGCCTGAGCATGCAGCAGAGAAGACAGTCCGGAGAGAAATGCTGGGCTTCAGTGATCCAGCATCATTCTTAGTGTGATTTTTTTCTTCTTCTTTTTTTTTTTTTGTTTTTGTTTTTGGGCCACACCCGGCGGTGCTCAGAGGTTACTCCTGGCTGTCTGCTCAGAAATAGCTCCTGGCAGGCACGGGGGACCATATGGGACGCCGGGATTCGAACCAACCACCTTTGGTCCTGGATCGGCTGCTTGCAAGGCAAACACTGCTGTGCTATCTCTCCAGGCCCTAGTGTGATTTTTCTTCTTGTTGCGATGGTGTTCTTTCCTTAGAAAGAGCACATGAGGGGCCGGGCGGTGGCGCTAGAGGTAAGGTGCCAGCGCTAGCCTAGGACGGACCACGGTTCGATCCCCCGGCGTCCCATATGGTCCCCCAAGCCAGGAGCAACTTCTGAGCACATAGCCAGGAGTAACCCCTGAGCGTCACCGGGTGTGGCCCCCCCCAAAAAACAAAAACAAAAACAAAAAAAAAAAAACAAAAGAAAACAAAAAAAAAAAGATAGCACAGTGGCGTTTGCCTTGCAAGCAGCCGATCCAGGACCAAAGGTGGTTGGTTCGAATCCCGGTGTCCCATATGGTCCCCTGTGCCTGCCAGGAGCTATTTCTGAGCAGACAGCCAGGATCAACTCCTGAGCATCAGCCGGGTGTGGCCCAAAAAAACAAAAAAAAAAAAAAGAAAGAAAGAGCACATGGCCGCATAGCGAAGCAGACCTAAGTGCTCTTCTGGAGCCTCTTTTTGGCCCCCTCCCAAGAGGTTCACTCGAGAGGACAGGAGACAGACACACACAGGCAGCACTCACAATTTTTCCTAGTCGGTCCCCACTGGGCAGGTGTAGTTTCATGGATTTTCCCAGCCTGACGTCACAGACAGGGGACCTGGCTTCTGCAAAGTACTGCTTATAGCTGGTTCTCACGTTATGAAGCAGTTCCTTGGTGTTCCCACCCTAGAATGAGCTTCTGGGAGAGCAAGTTTTCTGGAGCCTCTTTTCGGCCCACTCCCAAGAGTCTCACGCGACAGGACAGGAGACAGACACACACAGGCAGTACTCACAATTTTTCACAGTCAGGCTCCACTGGGCAGGCGTAGTTTCATAGATTTTCCCAGCCTGACGTCAGTTATTTATTTTTAAGTTCAGTAAGTTGTACTTTTTTTTCCCTTAAAGGATAAGAGTAAAAAAAAATATATAGTAAAGGTGTGATAGTGGGAATCGCCATTGTTTGCATAGGTTCAAAAAAATGGGAAAATGGAGAAAAACTCCTTGACCTGATTATAAAAAGGCCTCACCCTAGAAGTTTATCCCTAGTATCCCATGTTGTTCCCCAAGCCCACCAGGAGTGATTCCTGGCACAAAACTTGGAATAAGTCATGAACAGCACTTGGTGTGACTTCAAAACAGAAAACGTTTATAATTTGTTCTAGATTTTTCTCCTACATAGCACAAAGTAACAATTCATCACTATTTTTGTTTGTTTTTCGGGCCATACTTGGTGACACTCAGGGATGACACCTGGTTATGCGCTCAGAAATCGCTCCTGGCTCCGGGGACCTTATGGGACGCAGGGGGTGTGAACTGTGATCTGTTTTAGGTTAGTACATGCAAGGCAGATACCCTACCTCTTCATTATCACTCCAGCCCCAACATCACTGTCTTAATATGATGTTTTGAAGCATAATATTATCTAATATGTGATTTTAACTTTACGAAGTATTGAGCGTATTAGTTTGCATTGGTTCCACATATAAAATCTTGTGATCTTTGTTCTAATTTACATGCAAATGACATATAGCTTTAGTTGGTTTTCAAATGGTTTACTACATGTATGTGCCATAATTTAATTTATTTAATTTTTTATATTTGTGGAAATTTATGTCTTATTTGTGTTTCTAGATGAGTCAGTCTTGAAGTCACACTGTAGTTAGTGAAAGTCAATAGGATGGATGTATAGCACAAGATGGAGGGATAGTACATTTCTGGTAATATTCAGAGATCTAACTTAGGTCAGACCATAGGTAATATCTGGGATTGCGTGCAAGACAAATGCCTCATTATCTCTCAAGCCCCAATAGTAATTTAAACCTGCAAAGTTTTATCAGTTTGCTCATCATGGCTTCCTATATTCTGGTCTTTCCTGGGTGTCCCATTTCTTCCTACTGATGTTCATTACTGTTTGATTTAGTAGGGTTTATTCAGAAAGGTTTATGGTCCCCAAGCACTGCCAGTTATGACCCCTGAGTACAGAGCAAGGAGTATGTAGCCCCCCAAGAAAAACAAAAGCAACAAAACAAAGAATTCATAGTTTTGTTTCTCCTGAGAGAAGTGCAAATGGCACTTTTTTGGAAGGAAGGGGGCACACCCAGTGATGCTCAGTGATTACTCCTGGCTATGGTTCCTCATGCCAGGAGAGGTACCATATGGGATTCCAGGGGATCAAACCAGTCTGTCCTAGGTCAGCCATGTGCAAGGCAAATGCCCCACCGCTGCGCCACTGCTCCAGCCCCAAAAGGCACTTTTATCAACACTTCCAGGCCTGCCAAGTGTGTTTTCTGTGATGGCTATGTGAAATTATACCTAAGGAACCTTTAATGCCTGCTTTTGTGCCTTTGTTGTTTGCTGGGACAGATGTGACGCCAGCATTGCCAGACTCTCTGCGGAGCATAAAACCACCTATGAGGGACTCCAGCACTTGAACAAGGAGCAACAAGCTGCCAAACTTATCTTGGAAACAAAAATCAAGGATGCAGAAGGACAGGTATGACCATATCGAGGATCTTGTTCAAGGAGGATCCTTGTCAATAGTGCAGAAGAACACACATATTTCTTGCAGGAGAAACCAGCAGTATGCTCAGCAAAGAAAGCTTTTCCTTTCCTTCCTGCTCTTCCCTTAGGCTGGCCCTTCCTGATCATGGTAGCCATGTACTGGGGGTTTTCAGTCTTTTTTTTTTAAGGATTCTGTCTTCTTAGTCTTCAAAGAAAATTGAAATTAAAATATCTAATCTGCACAGAAAGGGATCAGGGATTCTCTTGCCTTTTGCTCATACTGATTTTTATTCAGGAAATGGTTATTGCAGCCCCCGGAATTCATGCTCTGAGCTAGGAATAACCCCCTTTACATCACCAGGTGTGGCCCAACAAACAAACAAATGAAAACCCCAAAGAACAAATTCAGTTTGTTATCTAATGAATAAGTGTAGACAGAATTATTGTATGGAAAATTGGATGCTGAAGAAATCTTAATTTTCTTTTCAGTCTAGTGAAAGACATCTAGGAATTCAATCCCAGGTGTGGCCCAAAATCCCAAACAAATGACATCTTTTAAGAACAGAAATGTTGGGGCTGGAGCGGTGGCACAGGGTGTAAGGCATCTGCCTTGCATGCAGCAAACCTAGTACAGACTGCAATTCGATCCCCCAGCATCCCATATGGTCCCCCAAGCCAGGAGCAATTTCTGAGTGCATAGCCAGAAGTAACCCCTGAGCATTACTGGGTGTGGCCCCAAAAGAAAACAAAAATTTAAAAAAAATACCAGAAATATTATTTTTCAACAATTTGACTGCTAAAAACATATCTGAACCTTCCATGGGTTTGATGAGTGGAACTTGATTTCTGTCACCAGCATTCACATTAAGGGTAGGATGCCAGGGTAGAAATAAAGGAATTGAGGGGCCGGGCGGTGGCGCAAGAGGTAAGGTGCCTGCCTTGCCTGCGCTAGCCTTGGACGGACCGCGGTTCGATCCCCCGGCGTCCCATATGGTCCCCCAAGCCAGGAGCAACTTCTGAGCACATAGCCAGGAGTAACCCCTGAGCGTCACCGGGTGTGGCCCAAAAACCAAAAAAAAAAAAAAAAAAAAAAAGAAATAAAGGAATTGTGTGTGATAGGGAGAAGATGGTGTTCAGGGGCCAAGGCATGGATGCCTGTCATCTCGTGTCCTGCTTAGCACCACCAGAATATGCTATCAGCGAGTGTGGTCTTGAATCCTGATGGAGGAACTATGAGGTGAACTCCAATGAGAATCAATTACAGTGAATAGAATCTTTATTCCACTGGCCTTAAAGTCACTGAGTGTGTGTTTTTGGCAATGACCTTGGATATGGCTTTTACCGTAGTTTCTTTTCCAGATCTCTCAGCTGTTGAACAGAGTAGATGTGTCGATATCGGAGCAAAGCACCAAACTGAAGATGTCCCACAGGGATAGCAGCCACCAGCTGCAGCTTTTGGATACTAAGTGAGTGTGAAACTGTGAAGATCTGTTCTGTACTGAAGTTATTTTTAAGAGGTGGTTTCCATAGTGGTACTTGGGGGCAGAACATGTGGTTCCAGGGACTGAACTTGGAGTCCTGTGTTTTCTTGCTTTGTATCTGTTTTGCTGGGAATTTTTAGTTCAATTCGCATAACTGGAATGAAATATTTTCTTTTGGTTTTTATCGCACAAAATGAGAATAGGGAAGTTAAAAGGAAAACTTTCTCATCACTTTGTTTCTGTGTTCAGTACTTCTTCATTTTCTTCTTTCGCCTCCTCCTCCTCCTCCTCCTCCTCTTCTTCTTCTTCTCTTCTTTTCTTCTCCTCCTCCTCCTCCTCCTCCTTCTCTTCTTCAGTCAGTACTTTTTCTTCTTCCTCCTCTTCCTTTATTTTTCTTTTCCTCCTCTTCTCTCCTCCTCCTTCTTCTCTTCCTCCTCCTTCTCCTCCTTCTTCTTTTTCTTCTTCTCCTTCTTCTGCTCTTCCTCTTCTTTGTTCAGTACTTCTTTTTTTTTGTTTTTGTTTTTGGGTCACACCCGGCACTGCTCAGGGGTTACTCCTGGCTTTACACTCAGAAATCACTCCTGGCAGGCTCGGGGGACCATATGGGATGCGGGATTCGAACACCGTCCTTTTGCATGCAAGGCAAACACATTCCCTCCATGCTATCTCTCTGGCCCCATGTTCAGTACTTCTTTTTCTTCCTCCTTTTTTCTTCTTTTCCTTCTCTTCTTCTTGTTTTTTGTTTGTTTTGGTTTTTGGGTCACACCCGGCAGTGCTCAGGGGTTACTCCTGGCTCTATGCTCAGGAATCGCTCCTAGCAGGCTCAAGGGACCATATAAAATACTGGGATTCGGGGGCCCGTAGAGATAGCGCAGCGACGTTTGTCTTGCAAGCAGCTGATCCAGGACCAAAGGTGGTTGGTTCGAATCCCGGTGTCCCATATGGTCCCCTGTGCCTGCCAGGAGCTATTTCTGAACAGACAGCCAGGAGTAACCCCTGAGCATCGCCAGGTGTGGCCCAAAACAAAACAAAGCAAAACAAAAATACTGGGGCCCAGAGAGATAGCACAGCGGCATTTGCCTTGCAAGCAGCTGATCCAGGACCAAAGGTGGTTGGTTCGAATCCCATATGGTCTCCCGTGCCTGCCAGGAGCTATTTCTGAGCAGACAGCCAGGAGTAAGCCCTGAGCAACGCCGGGTGTGGCCCAAAAACCAAAAAAAAAAAAAAAAAAAAAAAAAAAAAATACTGGGATTCGAACCACTGTCCTTCTGCATGCAAGGCAAATGCCTTACCTCCATGCTAACTCTCTGGCCCCTCCTCCTCCTCCTCCTTCTTGTTCTTGTTGTTGCTGCTGCTGCTGCTGTTGTTGTTGTTGTTGTTGTTGTTGTTGTTGTTGTTGTTGTTCTTCTTCTTCTTCTTCTTCTTCTTCTTCTTCTTCTTCTTCTTCTTCTTCTTCTTCTTCTTCTTCTTCTTCTTCTTCTTCTTCTTCTTCTTCTGCTGCTGCTGCTGCTGCTGCTGCTGCTTCCTTCTTTCTCTTCTGCTTCTTGCAAGGCAAACACCCTACCCACCAGGCTATTATTTCAGTCTATCCTTCTTTCTTTCTTCTGACTCACTTCACTTCACATGATATGCTCCAATTCTATCCAACTTGAACTGACTAGTGACTATTTCATGATTTCATTGTCCTTTTCAGGTTCATAGTATTTCATCGGTACACATACCATGCCTGCATTATCTACTCAACTATTGTCAGACACCTAGGTTGATTCCTATCCCAGTGATTCCTATCCCAGCTATTTGATTTTTGTTTATTTATTTGTTTTGGTTTTTGTTCTATAACCAGCAGTGCTCAGGGCTTACTCCTAACCTTGTACTCAGGAATCGCTCCTAGCAGGGTTTAGGGGAGCATATTTGGTGTAGGGGATCAAACCCAGGTCAGCCATATGCAAAACAAGCACCATCAATCCAGATCCCATATCTCAAGTATTTCTCTAGGTACTGCAATGAGTACTGGTGTGCCTGTGCCCTTTTTGTTGTTGTTGTTGTTTGTTTGTTTGTTTTGTTTTGGGGCTATACCCAGCAGTGCTCAGGAGCTACTCCTGGCTCTGTACTCAGTAATCACTACTTGCAGGCTGGGGGGACCATATTGGATGCTGAGAATCAAACTTTGGTAGGCTGCATGCAAGGCCAACACTCTCACAGCTGTGCTATCACTTCAGCTCCACTAATGAATGTTTAATGCATGTTTTTGTGTTCTGGGGGATAGATAGAAAGATGTATCATTTTTAAAATGACCCTGACTGCAGTTGGGAAAAGGATCCTAAGGGGCTGAAGAGGGATGGTGAGCTCAGCAAGTGCTGGGCTGTGCATCAGCTGATGCAGTGGTCCTGGAGAGAAAGTTCTGCACCTGGATGCCTGTAAATCTCTAGCTAGCATACTAGAATTCATCATATGCTCCTATCTTGTGACAGGGATGCTACTTTTAGGGTAGGAGGCATTGTGTTCATGGCTAGCTACTCATGATTTAGTGCTAGAGAGATCAAATCCAATTGTGCTCAGGGGACTGTGGGTGCTAGGCTGAAAGCTGGAACTCCTGCATGCAGAACCTGTACTCCAGCCCTTTGAGTACCTGTCTCCCCTGCATTACAATGGTGCTGCAAACTGTATCTACCCACAACAGACCTTCTCTGTTGCTCTTTCCAATTACTAAACCAGGCATTTTTTCCCATCATCAACCTGGAGGCACTTCGTATTGTCTTGATAAGGCAAAGCCAGACGTGCACATGTCTGTGCCTATACCTACATACTTTTATCCTGAAAAAAGTTCATTATATATGTGTGTCTATGTATGTTTGACCTGGGATATCTATATCCATCTCTACACATAAATATACAGACACAGACTTTTGTTTTCTTTTTGGACCACATCCAATAGTGCTCAGTGTTTACCCCTGAGACTGTATCAGCACTCTTAGTAGGACTTGGGAGACTATATGTGATGACAGAAATCATACTTGGGTTAGCAATGGACAAGGCAAGTGACAAGTGAATAAGGCTCTGTTCTATCTCCCCAGACTCCTTAATCTTCCTTCCTTCTTTCCTTCCTTCTTTCTTTCCTTCCTTCCTTCCTTCCTTCCTTCCTTCCTTCCTTCCTTCCTTCCTTCCTTCCTTCCTTCCTTCCTTCCTTCCTTCCTTCCTTCCTTCCTTCCTTCCTTCCTTCCTTCCTTCCTTCCTTCCTTCCTTCCTCTCTCTCTTTCTTTTTTCTCTTCCTTCCTTTCTTCTTTTCTCTCTCTCCTCTCTTTCCCCTCCTCCTTTCTTTTCCCTTCCCTTCCTTCCACTTTCTTTCCCAGGACATCAGTATTTGTAAGGAAGATTCTCTGCTGTTGAGTCATATCCCTAGCCCCTGAGATTACTGATATATGGCATTTTATTAGTGGCTTCTAGAAAGTTTAAGCTTACCATCCTTACGATTCTTATAGCTCATAAATTTCATAGGACTAATGTCCTTAATAGAATTTTTAAAATTGCAAACCATGTTCTTTCCTCTAATAACCCACTTTTATATAGTTATTGAGTTATATGCCTCTATTTCTTATAGCTCCCACAAGCTTGACAAGTACAAAAAGATCTCTCCAGTACTTTTCCTCATATCACACAGAAAGAAAATAAACATTTTGGTATTTTTTTCTCCTATTTCCTATTTTCATAGGAGTCATGAGTAGTCAGCAGACACGAATCTCTATTTTTCCTTCTTTCAGGCTGCTACACTCTTCAAAAATAGAAGAGAGATGTGTCCAGATTCATTATACAAGACCAAGCCAATGTGACACCAAAGTTAGTTATAAAAATCCACTCTAAGACAATGATTTTTAAAATTTGGGGGCTTTCTGGGCTGGAGCGGTAGTGCAGTGGTAGGTAGGGCATTTGCCTTGCATGTGGCTGACCCAGGACTGACCTCGGTTAGATCTCTGGTGTTCCATATGGTCCCCTAAGCCAGGAGCGATTTCTGAGCACATAGCCAGGAGTAACCTCTGAGTGTCACTGAGTGTGGTCCAAAAATTAAAAATTTGGGGGGGGGTCTTTTCTTGTCTAGTGATCTGGGGGATCACTCCCTGAGATGCTCAGGGGGTTACTGAATTTTGAACAAAATTCTGACAAAACTTTACTCAACAACATATGAAAAGGATCATATACCGTAACAAGTTGGATTTATTTCTAGAATGCAAGGTTGTTAATAAATATGGCTCAATAAGTAGCCAACAGATCAATAGGATGAGTGATGAAAGTCACATGACCATCTCCATATGGACAGAAAAACTGTGACAGATGTCACTTTTTTAAAACAATAAATACTCTTAACAAATTGGTAATAAACAATGTACCTCAGAGCCAGAGAGATAATATATCTGATAATACACATACCATGTACATAGCCAACCCTGATTTGTCTCTAGCACTGAATATGTCCTTGAGCACTGTGTTGGTGGTAAACCCTGAGCATAGACCAGTGTGCCCATTTCCTCCATAATCACAAGAAATACTCTATGAACAAGTAATCCTACTGAAAATAGACTCATAACCAATTAAATACTGTTTAAATAAATTTGAGAAGCTAAATGAAAAAAGTTTACATGGAAACTATAAGACTCTGATGAAAGAAATTGAAGGTGGTATAAGTACATGTAAAGATTCATCTATTCCTGGATCAGAGAATTAATTATAGTAAACAATGTTCATTCTACCAAAGTAATATATAGGTTAAATGTAATCATCATCAAATTTCCAATGGTGTTTTTCACAGAGACTGAAAAAGATAATCTTAAAACTCACTGTAGGGGGCGGGGCAGAGAGATAGCATGGAGGTAGTGAGTTTGCCTTGCATGCAGAAGGACTGTGGTTTGAATCCTGGCATTCCATATGGTCCCCCAAGCCTGCCAGGAGTGATTTCTGAGTGTAGAGCCAGGAGTAACTCCTGAGCACTGCCGAGTGTGAACCCCCCAAAAAAACTCACTGGGGGGGGGGCCAGAGCAGTGGTGCAGTGGTAGTGTGTTTGCCTTGCATGCAGCAAACCTAAGACAGACTGCAGTTCGATCTCCCCAGCATCCCATATAGTCCCCCAAGCCAGAAACAATTTCTGAGCGCAGAGCCAGGAGTGGCTCCAGAGCATCACTGGGTGTGCCCCCCAAACAACAACAACAACAAACTCTTTGGGGTTAGAGTGATAGCACAGTGATATTACATTTTGACTTGCCTGCTGCCAACTTGGACGGACCCAAGTTCGATCCCTGGCATTCCATATTCAGATCCCCTGAACCTGCCAGGAGCAACTTCTGGGTACAGAACCAGGAATAACTCTTGAGCACAATGGGTATGGACCCCCCCCCCAAAACAAAACAAAACAAAACAAAATGAAACAAAACAAAAAATTCATATGGAAGCATAAATGCTGCAGGCATCTTGCATCTCAGAAACTCTAGTGGGGGAAATAATTCTTCACAAGAGGAAAGTGGGTGATCATGAGCGGCTGGACAAAATATGAAATATGAAATATAAAATAATGAAACCACACACAAGTATGTGATGACAACATGTTTTCTGGCAAGCATGGGACAAGTTTAACTTTTAAGCAGGGAGTTTTTTTTGTAAGTTTTTGTAAACCAGTCATAGGTATTGAGAAGAATGTTTACAATTACAAAGCAGAGTTTAACAGTAAACAATACATCAAGCTATGGGTGTGAGCCATAAGAATTCTGAGTTACAAAGGAGAAGGTCATAACTCAAGGCAACTTTAGCAACTAACTTCAGATGCAAAATATGGGATTATTAAGACGTAGAAAAAAATCTAGGAACACAATCTTCACTGGGATGAGCTCTATTATTTTAGAGGTCAAGTGAAAGAAAGAGATAAATCCACTAAGTATAGTTCCTAGTTTTGGGGAAGAGTCAATAGCCCAGGATCTACATTCTGGCTATGTCCTTGATTACCAGAAACTGAAACTGCAAGGACATATTTAAAAAAGAGAAAAAATATTGTCTTTGATTTTGGTGCTAAATATTATTCAGAAAAGGGGTTCTTTGGTGCTGGGATTTCTGAAAGAATTTAATTGAGGCCTTATTTTGGCCTCCAATTTTACAAGGGAGAAATAGCCAAATAGGACAGAAAATGTAATACTGAGCATGGATTTATCTCTTTGGGAATTCCTCAACTATCCACGCAGGGGAAGGCGCATCCACAGAAGGTGTTTTGAGGAACCCTGTGGGTGTTTTTATCCGTTTTCCACACCAGGGAAATCTGGGGATACAACTGGTGGGCTTCCTGATGGAGATGTTTATGCATGGTGTGGCACAAAAAAGACTGATTAGCCAAAGCAATCTTGGGACAAATAAAAGAGGCTGTGAATTTGTTAATATATTTACCATTACAAGTGAGCTTTATACATTCATGTCTTTCCATTGTTGATTAGCATCCTTCCATATCATTTGAAGAACTCCCCTTAGAATTTCTTGTGATTGGCGGAGAGATAGCATGGAGGTAAGGCATTTGCCTTTCATGCAGAAGGTCATTGGTTCGAATCTCGGCATCCCATATGGTCCCCCGTGCCTGCCAGGAGCAATTTCTGAGCATGGAGCCAGGAGTAACCCCTGAGTGCTGCCGGGTGTGACCCAAAAACCAAAAACCAAAAAAAAAAAAAAAAAAGAATTTCTTGTGATTAAAGTCTATTAGCGATAAAATACTTCAGTTTTTGTTTGCAATTTTTAAAATCTACCCTTTACTTCTTGTGGATAGTTTTGCCAGGTATGATATCCTTAATGTAAGTATATTTTTTTCTCTCACTATTTTAACTATAATGTCCAACTGTCTTCTGATCTTCAAGAGTTTTGCCATGAAATCTATAATGTGGCAGGGACCGAAGAGATAGTATGGAGGTAAGGCATTTGCCTTGCATGCAGAAAGATGGTGGTTCGAATCCTGGCATCCCATATGGTCCCCTGAGCCTGCCAGGAGCAATTTCTGAGCATAGAGCCAGGAGTAACCCCTGAGTGCTGCTGGTGTGACCCAAAAACCAAAAAAAAAAAAAAGAAAGAAAGAAAGAAAAAAAAAGAAATCTTTAACTTGGCAAGTCTTTTCTTTTTTGGTTTTTGGTTTTTGGTTTTTGGGCCACACCCAGTGGTGCTCAGGGGTTACTCCTGGCTGTCTGCTCAGAAATAGCTCCTGGCAGGCACGGGGGACCATATGGGACACCGGGATTCAAACCAACCACCTTAGGTCCTGGATCGGCTGCTTGCAAGGCAAACACCGCTGTGCTATCTCTCTGGGCCCTATTTCTTTCTTTTTTTTTGTTTTATTTTTGTTTATGTTTTTGTTTTTTTTTTGGGGGGGGTTACACCTGGCAGCACTCAGTGCTTACTCCTGGCTCTAAGCTCAGAAATCGCTCCTGGCAGATTCGGGGGACCATATGGGATGCCAGGATTTGAACCACCGTCCTTCTGCTTGCAAGGCAAATGCTATCTCTCTGGCCCTAGTTACTATTTATTTAAATAAACTCTATTTATTTAAATAAACTCTCTATTTATTTAAATAAACTCTCTGTTCCTTTCTCTTATATCTTTTGGGCACTCCTATAATAAATAGGTTGGTTTGACTTGGGTTTGGGGCCACATCCAGAAGTGTTTAGGAGCTCTGTGCTTGGTGGTTCCTTTTGGTGGTGTTCAGGTGGTGCTGGACCTCTTTGGGGGCCAGAGAAATAGTACAGTTTATACATCTTTTGCATTGCATACTGCAGACCTTTAATTTCTGGCACTTCATATGGTCCCAGAGTGTAGAGCCAAAGGAAGCCCTGAACACTTCAGGGTGTAGTCCCAAGCCCCAACAAACAAACAAACAAACAAAAAAAGACAAACCTGTGCATCTTGCATTTAAAATATGTATTCTGTGTACTGAGCTGGTAATATGACCCAGATCTGCATTTCTTTGGGACTGTTATAGGAATTTTGTTAATTTTCTTTAGTGGCATTCATTCTTTGAGCTTTATATACATTTCTTTATGTCTGCATATTTGGAAGTCTAATCATCATTTCTATTTGTGTGTTTTTTTTGTTGTTGTTTTTTGTTTGTTTGTTTTTTGGGTCACACCCGGCGGTGCTCAGGGGTTACTCCTGGCTGTCTGCTCAGAAACAGCTCCTGGCAGGCACAGGGGACCATATGGGACACCGGGATTCGAACCAACCACCTTTGGTCCTGGATCGGCTGCTTGCAAGGCAAACGCCGCTGTGCTATCTCTCCAGGCCCTCTATTTGTTTTTTTTTTTAAGTTTGCTCTGACAGAGAAAGACTTTAGTTCTAGACTGGCCAGCTAGTGAAGGTGCTGCTAACATAACTTCATGCCCAAGTGATGTAAAAAACTTTTATAATGGTGCCACCAGGAAGCTGTTCTTACCACTTTTACACGTGTCCCAATACCTGAATTCCTCACATAGCAACATTTAGCTGCAGGGAAGACTAGCAGTGGTTGTCACTGGGTTGCTATATATCCTAGTTATGTTGGAGAGTTTCTCATTAGGGAAGAAGAGGAAAACAGACATTACAAACAATGTGAGGGTTTGCCAAAATGTGTATTCACTTGCAATTGTGACTAAGATCACATCTTGTTCTCACACACACTCCTTGGCAACTTCTTAAAATTTTGTAAAATAAGAAAATAATGGGAGACAGGATTTATGGCATGTCATTTTAAGGTATTTAAAAGAGAGAATGAGAGGAATGGAGAGTTTTGTTTGTTTGTTTGTTTGTTTTTCATAATGGTTGGATCAGCAATTTTGAGAGCCTTAGAAAGAACAGAGGAGGGAAAAGCACTCAGGGAGAAACAGGGAGCCTGGGAGAATCAGCAGGGACAGTCTGTCCTCTGATTTTGGGATGTTGCTTGGTGCTTTGAATTGCACAGATTAGCTCTGGCATGGGGCTGGGTCCTGAGGTATCCCTTAGTGATTTCAGCTTTTCAATGGCAGAACATATTATCTGGTGCTTTTCTTGATTTTTCTCCTTTGTTTTTCTTTGTTGTTTTGTGGTTCCAGGCTACCATGCATTTGGTTACAATGCTCACACACACTTGACTATGGTGTGGCAGAGGCTTTACTCTTGTGGCTCTGGGAATTATACTGTTAGTGTTGGGATCATATTTGGTGATGTGGGACAGTGTCAGGAACTGAACTTTTACAGCCTCATATGTGAAGGGAAGTGTTGTACCACTAAGCTTCACTCTCTTGGCCTACGATTCTGGATATCGCCTTCTCATGTTAGTGCGAAGTGCAATTCTAAGAAATGATAAACATTAGGGTCTAAGTGTTAGCACAGTGGTAGGGCATTTGCCTTGCACACAGCCAATCCAGGAGGGACCTGGGTTGGATTCCCAGAATCGCATATGGTTTCCTGAGCCTGCCAGGAGCAATTTCTGAGTGCAGAGTCAGGAGTAATCCCTGAGCACTGCTCGGTGTAGCCCCCAAAACAAATAATCAAACAATAACAACAATAACAACAAACCACATAAGAAATGATAAACATAGAGTTCTGAGGGAGCTTACTTTAATGCTGACCTGGGTATGAGAAAGTTCATAGCTGAGAGTCATGTTGTGTAATGTCATTTTAAAAGTATTTTGTCTTTAAGTTGCTAACTTTCTTATTTTAGATTTAAAGGCACAATTGAGGACCTCAGTAACCAGATTTTATCTGCCCGGAATTGGTTGCAACAGGAACAAGAACGAATAGAGAAAGAACTTTTACAGAAAATTAATCAGCTTTCCTTGGTTGTTCAGGAAAACAGTGTAGGTATTGATGTTTAGCAAGAATTACGTTATTATTTGGGGGGCTGAAATGTTGTTTTGATTTAACAAAAAAAGCTTTAATACTTTCAGGAAAGCTAAACTTAAGACTTTAATAAAACAAGTTATCTATTTGCATCTCTCTCTATTTTTTTGGTGGCAGGGGATGGGGGTGGGTTTGAGCCACAGTTAGAGGTATTCAGGACTTGCTCCTGGCTTCTGGATCAACCCTGGTGATATTTGGGGGGCCATATATGGCACTGGGGATCAAAACAGGATTGGCCACATGCAAGGCAAGTGTCTTAATTTTTGTACTTTCTCTCCACTCCACATCTGCATTTCTTTCTTGTTTTCTGTTTTTAAACCTTATTTATTTAGTTTTTTGGGGGGCCACACCTGGTGGCACTCAGGGCTTACTCATGGCTCTGTGGTCAGAAATTGCTCCTGGCAGACTCAGGGGACTATGTCGGATGCTGAGAATAGAACCAGAGTCTGTCCTGGGTCAGCCCTACTGCTGTGCTATTGCTAAATAACCCCATATCTGCATTTTTTTTTTGGGCCACACCCATTTGACGCTCAGGGGTTACTCCTGGCTATGCGCTCAGAAGTTGCTCCTGGCTTCTTGGGGGACCATATGGGACGCCGGAGGATCGAACCGCGGTCCGTCCTAGGCTAGCGCAGGCAAGGCAGGCACCTTACCTCCAGCGCCACCGCCCGGCCCCTCCCATATCTGCATTTCTAAAGAAAGAAATGAAGCCTTTACCCTAGTTGGCTTTAACCTCATGATCTGGTAAAAACAGTGTTGGTTAGATTTCTCTTTCCAGGCCCTGCATTACCCTCTGAGCACAGTTCATCATGTTAATCAGAACTTACCATTTTATTTATAGCTTCCTTTTCCTTTCCCCTTAGATTCCAACCAAACTGTGATTTGCAGAACTACTATGACTACTATTGCTTGCACACACAGTATCCAAAATCAGTGGGCTCTGAAATTGGTACATGGCAAGCAAATTATTTGGGTTTGGTTATTTAATCATCTTCACCTTTCTCTTTACTTGTACTACCTCCTTGTGGTAGTCTTTTGGAGAGCTACTGGTACAGTTGGCCTGACTCTGCTCTCTCCAGGTGCCCAGCTGTTTTATTGTATATTCTGCTTTAAATGTCAACAAAATCACATAATTCACTATTACCCCAATATTTTAGCCCTCACCTCCAAAGCTGACCTGCAAGAAAGCAAAACAAAAAAACAGAAGCACAAGATTCAGTCAACCAGGTCCAATCCTTGATTTCAATATGGTTCTCTAAGCAGCATCAGGAGTAATTCCTGAGTACAGAGTCAGGAGTAACTCCTGACATAAGCATCACTGGATGTGGCCCCAGGAAAAAAAGCAAAACATAGGACAGGAGTGATAGCACAGCGGAAGGGCATTTGCCTTCTATGTGGCCAATCCAGAATGGACTCAGGTTTGATTCCTGGCATCCATTATGGTCCCCTGAGCCTGCTAGGGACAATTTCTGAGCAAAGAACCAGGAATAACCCCTGGCCATCTCCAGATGTGACTCAAAAACTAAAAACTAAAAAATAGCAAAACATAAAATTAACAACAATCTTACCCCCCAAAAAACCCAAAGAAGTGAGAAGATTTAATATTAAATTTTGATGGGGAGGAGTTTGGGCCACACCTGACTGTGCTCAGGAATTACTCCTGGCAGACTCAGGGGATCATATGGGATGCCAGGGACTGAACCTAGTGAACTGCATGCAAGGCAAGTTTCCTTTCATGTGCTATTGCTCCAACCCCTGAAAATATTTTCTATATGTATACCCCCCCTTTTTTTTTTTGGGTCACACCCAGCATGCTCAGGGGTTACTCCTGGCTCTATGCTCAGAAATCGCCCCTGGCAGGCATGGGGGACCATATGGGATACCGGGATTCGAACCACTGTTCTTCTGCATGGAAGGTAAACGCCTTACCTCCATGCTATCTCGCCAACCCTTGTTTTTTTTTATATCAGAGTTACTGAATGATTTATTGAGATTCTTACTCATACATCTGTTAACTTCTGGAATTTTTTTTCACTTCTGGAATTTTTTGGATAACAGTTTATTTTTACATGTGAACTGATTTAATAATAGCCAGTAAACCCCAGGGTAATTGTGGTTTTAATAAGAGGGAAGCTTATTTTTGTCTTATAAAAAGGATTCTAGATATTGGATGACTTGTCTAATGTGATAACGTGTTAATTCTCAGCAACCCTGGATTCTTATGGCTTATTGCCCTGACAGCCCTATGAGACCTTTGGTCTAATAGTTCTAGGGGGTTGCTAGAATTCTAATATGTCTGAATTCCAAGAATAGAGAAATAAACAAGGGGCCAGCCTATATCACAGTCATCATTCTTAAAATTTTTTTCCTGAAAACTTCCAATCACTTGTACATACTTACATCTCACTAACAAGAAAAATTTGAGGGCCCGGAGAGATAGCACAGCGGTGTTTACCTTGCAAGCAGCTGATCCAGGACCAAAGGTGACTGGTTCGAATCCCGGTGTCCCATATGGTCCCCCGTGCCTGCCAGGAGCTATTTCTGAGCAGACCGCCAGGAGTAACCCCTGAGCATTGCCGGGTGTGGCCCAAAAACCAAAAAAAAAAAAAAAAAAAAAGAAAAATTTGATTATGTGGCACACCAAACTCAAAGAGACAATAGGAAATTCAGTCTTGATTCTGGGTTGCCTTAAGCTTAGGTGATAATTGAGAGTCTAATATGAAGGAAAAGGAGAATGACTATTGGGTTGAACAATATGCAACCTTGGAGATTCATTTCTACAGGTTGTTGTTATATTGTGACCAATGTAAATGCCATGCAGATTTTCCTTTTGGAGCCAACAAATGCAATTCTTAACAGGGAGCCAATGAAAGGGACATGGAGATGAAACTCAGCCAGATGTCAGCCCGACTTGACAAAATAGAAGAGAGTCAAAAGAAGACTATGGATGTGCAGAGAGCAAAACAGGAGGAGAAAGTGCATGGGCGGATCAGCAAGCTGGAGTTACAGATGAACAAGGACATGAAGGAAATGAAAGCAGAAGTTGATGCTGGTAGGCCAAAAAGAAAAGAACATTCATTTGTTGTTCATATTCTTTTTTCTCTAAAAGCCAATTGATTCATAAATTCTACCCTCTCTGACTTAACTCATGGTAATCATAGTGGCATGTCCTTGGCAGATTTTTCAAAAACCCATAGAAGGGACAGATAAGCAAAATTAAAATTGCTCAGCTTGCAACTTTTGGTACATTTTCTTTTCTTTTTCTTTCTTTCTTTTTCTTTTTTTTTATTTTTATTTATTTATTTTTTTTAGTTTTTGGGCCACACCCGGCAATGCTCAGGGGTTACTCCTTGCTATCTGCTCAGAAATAGCTCCTGGCAGGCATGGGGGACCATATGGGATGCTGGGATTCAAACCAACCACCTTAGGTCCTGGATCAGCTGCTTGCAAGGCAAACACCGCTGTGCTATCTCTCCGGCCCCTTGGTACATTTTCTTTTTTGTTATATGAAGATTATTTTGTATTCACAGCAAAGATAAACATGTCTCAAAAAAAAAAATGGGACCAGAGTGATAGCACAACAGTAGGGCATTTGCTTTGCATGTGGCCAACCCGGGATGGACCTGAGTTTGATCCTCAGCACCTCATATGGTCCCTTGAGCATGCCCAGGGCAATTTCTGATCAGAGGCAGGAGTAACCCCAGAGCACCACCAGGTGTGGCCCAACCCCCCCTCACAAAAAAAAAAAAAGGCATGTCTCAGAAAAAAGCCTAAATCTTTGAGAGTTATTTATGTATAGGGGCCACACCTGGTAGTTCTGGGATGGAAGAGCTGGTACGGCCCAGCAATGCTTGGCCCAGAGTGCTCTGGGTCCACTATGGAATGCCAAGAATTAAACTCAGAATTTCATCTGTGGGGAAGGAGTGATAGTACAGTAGGTAGGCACTTACCTCACATGCAGCCAACCTGGGTTCTATCCCCAGCATCCCATATGAACACTGAGCACCACCAGGAGTGACTACTGAGTGCAGAGCCAGGAGTAATCTCTGCACTGCTGGTATGCCCCCTGTCCCCAAACAAAAAGAATGTCATGGGAATTTTATCAATATTGCCTGAGTGCCATCGGGTGTGGCCTCAAAACCAAACCAACCAAACAAACAAACAAAGCAAGAGTCATATATTCCAATTAATTAATTCTAATCCATGAACAAGGGTTGTTTCCATTTCCTGGTTTCTTCTTATATTTCTTTCAATAATGACATACTTTTCACTAAATAAAATCTTTCCTTCCTTATTTTATTGGTTCTTAAGTATTTGATTTTGGAGGACCCAATTGTAAATGATTTTGCTTTTTAATTTTTTCATTTCTAGTTTAAAATAGAATTTTTTTTGTTGTTTGTTTTTGGGCCACCCCCTGGCTATCTGCTCAGAAATAGCTCCTGGAAGGCATGGGGGACCATATGGGACACCGGGATTCGAACCAACCACCTTTGGTCCTAGATCGGCTGCTTGCAAGGCAAACGCCGCTGTGCTATCTCTCCGGGCCCCAAATAGAATATTTTTTATATAGAAATACAACATATTTTTTGTGTATTGATTTTCAGTCTGCTACGATATAGTCTTATAAATTGTTTATAAAAATTGTTTTTGGGGGGCTGGAGAGATAACATGGAGGTAAGACATGCAGAAGGTCATTGGTTCGAATTCCGACATTCCATATGGTCCACCGAACCTGCCAGGAGCGATTCCTGAGCATAGAGCCAGAGTGATGCCGGATGTGACCCAAAAACCAAAAACAAACAAAAAAAATGTTTTTGGTGTGGTGCCTTTAGAGTTTTTTTTATATTATCATCTGTAAGTAATGATAGCTAATTTCTTCTTTTTCAATATGAAACACTCCAAATTTTTTGCATAATTGCTGTGGCTAAGACTTTCAAGTCTACATTGGACATTAATGGTGCTGGACATCCTTGTCTTGTACCTGATTTTAGAGTGATCTTATACATGACCTAAAAGATCTTACAGTGGACTTCCGTTAGCTTTCAGGGTTGTTATTGTTTCTTTGCTATTGAGTATGATATTAAAGTTAATATTGAGTTTAATGTTGTAAGTTTTCTGAAGGGGCTGGAGAGATAGCACGGAGGTAGTGCATTTGCCTTGCATGCAGAAGGATGGTGGTTTGAATCCTGGCATCCCATATTGTCCCCTGAACCTGCCAGGAGTGATTTCTGAGTGTAGAGCCAGAAGTAACCCCTGATCGCTGCCAGGTATGACCCCAAAACCAAAAATACAAAAACAAAACAAAACAAAACAAAAAAAAAAACAATAGGTTTGCCGACTATGGCTTTACTATATTGAGTTAAATTCCTTCTATCTCCATTTGGTGAGAGTTTTCATCACAAATGGGTATTGAACTTTGGCAAAAGCTTTCTCTGCATCTAATAATATCATGATTTTAAGATTTCTTTTTGTTGATGTAATGTATCATGTTGATTAATTTAAATATAGTCACTTATTTTGCATTCCTAAGTGAGTATTAAATCCTCTTTATTTTTATTTATTTATTTTTAAATATCTTTATTTAAGCACCACGGTTACAAACATGTTTGTAGTTGGGTTTCAGCCATAAAAAAACTCCCCACCAAAGAGATAGCATGGAGGTAGGGCGTTTGCCTTGTATGCTGAAGGACAGTGATTCGAATGTTGGCATCCCATATGGTCCCCTGAACATGCCAGGAGCGATTTTTGAGCATAGAGCCAGGAGTAATCTCTGAGCACTGCCAAGTGTGTCCCAAAAGCCAAAAAAAAAAAAAAAAGTACACCCCCCCTTCATCAATGCAACCTTCTTGCCACCAATGCCCCCATCTCCCTCCTCCCCATCCCCTGCCTTGCCTGTCATCAAGACAGGCATTCTATTTCTCTTACTCACTACGATTGTAATGATACCGTGTTTCCCCGAAAATAAGACATCCTCCGAAAATAAGACCTACTTACAGGTTTCCTTCTGGGTGAAATATAAGACATCCCCAGAAAATAAGGCCCCCTAGGCTCTGTCTCAGAATGAAAATTAATTTACTGTAAACAGGTTGCCAGGGTCGCCCCTACTGGTGTCTGTAGGATTCACAGTTTGTCTGGTTTGTGTTGACAACTCCAGTACTACCATACCTTATACAGGTAATAAATTTCCTTTATTTTCATTTAACAATAAATGTGTACTGTATTCTTCTTCATGGAAAAATAAGACATAGCCTGAAAATAAGACCTAGTGCATCTTTGGGAGCAGTATAGTGCATCTTTGGGAGAAATATAAGACACTGTCTTATTTTTAGGGAAACAGGGTAGTTGTTGGTTATAATTCTCTAACAACTCACCAATCTTTGTGATAAGCTTCATTATATGGGCTAGTCCTTCCAGCCTTCATTTCTATTGTCTCTGGGTATTATTACCATACTGTCTTTTATTTTTCTTAAATCCCACAGATGAGTGAAAAACGACTCTGTGTCAATATAAATTCTCTTTAAAAGTTATTTTTTAATTATAGTACTTTTATTTTCTTTGAATTTAAGCACCATGATTATAAACAAGCTTGTAGTGAAGAAAGAACACCCCCCCCCTCCACCAGTGCCCCGCTTCCCCCACCCTCTGTCTATATTTGAGACAGTCATTCTACTTCTCTCACTCATCAACATTGTCATGGTAGTTCTTAGTGTAGTCATTTCTCTAACTGCATTCACCACTCTGTGGTGAGCTTCATATAGTGAGCCAGTCCTTTGGCCTTCATCTCTATCATTTCTGGGCATTATTACAATAATGTCTTTTATTTATTTATTTTTTTCCCATTTCCCTCAGGATCTCATATTTCAGCAATGTTGGAGGGAATGTGTGGTTTTGGAGATGAACTGAAGTTAGCAACATGCAAGACAGACTTCATAATCACTGTCTTCAATGAATCTTAGCATTTACTTTAATTTGTTTTGGGGCCACACTGGTGATGCTCAAGAATTACTCTTGGTTCTGTGCTAAGAAATTCCTCCTGGGGCTGGAGAGATAGCATGGAGGTAAGGCGTTTGCTTTGCGTGCAGAAGGTTGGTGGTTCGAATCCCGGCATCCCATATGGTCCCCCAAGCCTGCCAGGGGCGATTTCTGAGCATAGAGCCAGGAGTAAACCCTGAGTACTGCCGGGTGTGACCCAAAAACCAAAAAAAAGGAAGGAAAGAAAAAGAAAGAAATTCCTCCTGACAGGCTTGGGACACTATCTGGAATACCAGGGATTGAATTTTGCTCAGCTGCATATAAAGCAAACTCCCTCCCCACTATGCTATTGTTCCAGCTCCTTAGCATTTTTATGCTTAAAATTTATTTAAATTTTTATTGATTGATATACTGTGGTTTACAATACTCTTTTTTTTTGGGGGGGGGTCATACCCGGCAGCGCTCAGGGGTTACTCCTGGCTCTATGCTCAGAAATCGTCCCTGGCAGGCACAGGGGACCATATGGGATGCTGGGATTCGAACCACTGTCCTTCTGCATGAAAGGCAAATGGCTTACCTCCATGCTATCTCTCCGGCCCCAGGTTTACAATACTCTTGATGATGGTTTCTCCTACACATAATTTCTTTCTTTCTTTCTTTCTTTTTTTTGGGGGGAGGGGGCCATACCTGGCGGTCCTCAGGGACTACTCCTGGCTCTGCACTCAGAAATTACTCCTAGGGGCCAGAGAGATAGCATGAAGGTAGGGCGTTTGTCTTGCATGCAGAAGGACAGTGGTTTGAATCCCAGAATCCCATATGGTCCCCCAAGCCTGCCGGGAGCGATTTCTGAGCATAGAGCCAAGAGTAAACCATGTGTTGCTGGGTGTGACCCCCCCAAAAAAACCAAACAAACAAACAAAAAGAAATCACTCCTAGCAGTCTCAGGGGACCATATGGAATTGAACCCAGGTTGGTTCCAGTATGGTCACGTGCAAGGCAAAAGTCCAACCAGATCTGTTATTGCTCTGGAGCATATAAATTGATTTTTTTGCCTTTATTTTCATTTTTAAAACTTTTTTTGGTTTTGGGCCATATCCAGAAATTCTCAGGAGTTACTTCTGGCTGTGCACTCAGGAATCACTGAGGAATCATATGGCTTTGGAGACCATATGGGGTGCTGGGGATCAAGTCTGGGTCAACCAGGTACAAGGCAAGCTCCTACCTGCTGTTCTGTCACTCCAATCCCTTGCATTTATTTATTGTATTTATTTAATAGGGACACAATATTAAATAAATTTAAAATTTTGTACCTTCCTCCCTCCCTCCCTCCCTCCTTCCCTCCCTCCCTCCCTCCCTCCCTCCCTCCCTCCCTCCCTCCCTCCCTCCCTCCCTCCCTCCCTCCCTCCCTCCCTCCCTCCCCTTCCTTCCTTCCTTCCTTCCTTCCTTCCTTTCTTTTTCTTTTTTCTCTTAACAACAAACAACAACAACCACCTCCAAATTCTGGGGCCTAACATTTTAGTACTTCTTTGGCCCAATCTCATTCTTTTCTTTTTAACTCATTGTAATTATTATTGAACTAATATGGTTTTTTTTTTTTTTTTTTTTTTTGGTTTTTGGGCCACACCCGGTGACGCTCAGGGGTTACTCCTGGCTATGCGCTCAGAAGTCGCTCCTGGCTTGGGGGACCATATGGGACGCCGGGGGATCGAACCGCGGTCCGTCCGAGGCTAGCGCAGGCAAGGCAGGCACCTTACCTTTAGCGCCACCGCCCGGCCCCGAACTAATATGGTTTACAATAGTGTTAATGTTGATGCTTTGGAAATGCAAAGTTACCACATCACCACTATGAGCAAAATGCCTGAACTTCTTGATGATTCTCCTTAGATCCCTTTAAATTGTCCCATTTCTAGGGCCAGATAAATAGCACAGCAGTAGGGTGTTTGCCTTGCAAGTGGCCGACTAGGACCAACAGTGGCTGATCCAGGATCCATGGTGGTTCGAATTCTGGCAGTTCATATGGTCCCCCATGCCTGCCAGGAGCGATTTCTGAGCACAGAACCAGGAGTAACCCCTGAGTGCCAATCCCCATTTTGGTCATCTCAATTCTGTTTTCAACCCTTAGGACCTAGGACCTGTTTCCATTAGATACTGTCCAATTGTACTTGCTTTGTACAAATGCTTTTATTTATTTGTTTTTTTTTTTTTTTTTTTAATTTTTGGGCCACACCTGTTTGACGCTCAGGGGTTACTTTTGACTATGTGCTCAGAAATCACTCCTGGCTTGGGGGGGACCATATGGGATGTCAGGGATCGAACCACGGTCTGTCCTAGGCTAGCGCTTGCAAGGCAGACACCTTACTTCTAGCGCCACCACTCCGGTCCCTACAAATGCTTCTGCATGCAAGGCAAACGCTTTACTCCGTGCTATCTCTCTGGCCCCATAAATGCTTTTTTGGATGGAAAAGTTTTTTTCTTTTGAAGCCCATTTAAATTTAGAAAAACTGTAAGAATAGTTCAAAAACTCTACCTTCACCTAAATCGACATCAACTGTTAACATTTTAGATATTGACTAAATTTAAATATGTATTTAAATATGTTTTCCTAAATCTCTTGGAAGCAATCGCAGAAATCATAATGCTTTTTTTACCCCTTTGTAATTTTTATACATAAATATATTACAGAGATTATTATAGCAAACCCATCACAGTCTAGGCTTGAATTTCAAATTTCATGTTGTACTTGATTATTCAGCCTCTTTACTGAAAATAGTGCTAAAAACACACACACACACACACACACACACACACACAAAGGGGGCCGGAAAGATAGCATTAAGGTAAGGCATTTGCCTTGTATGCAGAAGGACGGTGGTTCAAGTCCCAGCAACCCATATGGTTCCCTGTGCCTGCCAGGAGCAATTTCTGAGTGTAGAGCCAGGAGTAACCCCTGAGTGTTGCCATGTGTGACCCAAAACCAAAAAACAAACAAACAAACAAACAAAAACAGACCTGTATTATGTGGGATGTCCTGTGTAGCTTGACTCTACTGGTTTCCCTTTAATTAGACGCAGGCTGTGTAGTCTATATATTTTGCTTTGAGATAATGGAGTTTGAACTCCTGGCTCAGGGACCATAGGGGATGCCTGGGATTGATCCAGGTCCATCCTGGATCAGCTGTGTGTAAGGCAAACACCCTAACGCTGTGCTACCACTCTGGTCCCTAAATCACATTATTAAACTAACATTTTATACATTTTATGATCATTCCCACTTTCCTTGCCCTTCTCGCCACTACTTGGTAATCAGATTATAATCTAAAAATGAGAATTCCTCCATGTTTTACATTTATGTTGTGCATTTATTTATTTGGTTTTTGGGGGAGCACCCAGCTATGTTCAGGGTTTAATCCCAAGCTCTGTGTTTAGGAATCCATTTTGGGGATCACTCCTGGCAGTTCTCAGGGGACTATGAAGGTTTTAGATATCAAACCTAGGTTGGCTGCATGCAAAGCAAGTGCCTTTACCCTGGACTATTTTTCCAGCCCAAATTTGTACATTTTAGATAGAAATATGAGAGGTGATGTGTCCTTCCAGATTCTTATTTGGTGGCAGGGGAAGTAGGGACAGAGTGCCTGTTATTAAATTTTCCTGCTATTGGTGACATCAATTTTGATCACTTGTGTGACAGACGTGGTCTCTGTAATCTTTCTTTCTCCTTTTGGAAGTAGTAAGTAACCTAGAGGAAAAACTAAGAAACTATGGAACTGTATTTTCCAATCAGACTTTTTCTTTCATTGTTATAGCTTCCATGAATAATTTTAGCCTGAACCAACCATTATATATTCCATGTTATGGTATTTAATACAGCTTAGTCTCTCACATACCAACTCTTGTGAAATGTATCTCTTCTTCAAGGGTTTACTGCCATCTATGAAAGCATAGGATCCCTCAGGCAAGTTCTTGAAACCAAGATGAAGTTGGATAAGGACCAGTTACAGAAGCAAATCCAGCAGATGCAGAAGCCCGAAGCCCCCATGTGAAGAGAATCAGGATGCAAACCTTATAGGGGACTTCGCTGGTGAGACCAGGAGCAGACCCCTTGGTGGCGTGGCCTTTGCTGGACTGGGAATTGTTCTGTCTGTGGCATGCATGTGCCAGGAAATGGAATTTTCTGGATCTAAGTGTTTACCTTGAGTCTTGAAAACACCCTTTCTTTCAAAGCATTATGTGCAATTTTTAGTAATTTAGTCCACCTTTCTCAATTCAGTGGACTATTCTCTCTCTCCCTCCCTAGATTTTGAAAGCCTTTTATCTCCTTCATTTTATGAATACAAAAAACTTAATGTACAAGTCCCTTCAGTGCTTGACACCCTAACCAAGATTTTACTACTTTTAAGTCAATGTCCTAGTAGTTTTATAAAATCAAGGAGCAAATGAATTGTCACAGGACTGTGTTATTTCTTTCCTTAAAATATGGAATGTCCTGATAAATTAGAATTCGATCTTGGAGTTCATATTTGAATTTTATTATTGTTGTCTGTGTATTCTTTATATTGAATATCTTCCTATGTCTGTTCTGTGTTTTATAAGGGGAAAGAGAGAATCTAGCACTTAGAAAGAGTCCCACTACTTATATAATGAAAATAGTTCAACATTTGATAATTGCCATATTGATTGCCAATTAAAGTGGAGACTATATTTATCTAGAATAATGCAAGGCACACAAAACTTTCAATTGCCTAGAGATGAGAGGTTTTAATATTTAAAACTTTTTAAAGTTATTCACAGCCTGTACAGTAATAGCCATATGCTTAAAAAAATAAAATGGTGGGTAAATAGTCTTTTATTACACAATTTACTGTGTAACTGTTCATTAATTCTAATAGACTAAAGAGGAGATGGACTCCTTTTTAAAATATTTCCAAAATTGGCACAAAGTGCTGGAACTTATATATATATATATATATATATATTATAACTGTATTCTTGTGCCTTGGTTTTATCATAACAATGACCTATAAAAGTGACCCTATACAATATTCCCAGACAAAATACATGGCATGATAATACATCAGAATTAAGATGTGCACCAGAAAGATAGTAGACAGGTTTAGATGATTGCCTTGCATGTGGCCATTCTGGGCTTGATCCCCAGCACCACACAGGGTTCCCCAAGCACTGCCAGGCATGGTTCCTGAGTCGGAAACACTGTCCTGAGCACTGCCAGATGTGGAACCCAAAATAAAGAAAAACAGAATGGTGACATAAAAAAATGGGATTCTTTATATATTTTAAAATGTTCTAAACATTTTCTCACCATTAACAATCAGTATTATTAATGGAATAGAAATTCATCCTTTTGTATGGATGGAGAATCCACTTAATATTACGTTTATAATACTGTCAAGAAACTTTAATCTTGAGCAATTTTGTAGCTGATGGATGATTGATTTTTTTGGTTACCCTGTTTGATTAGTCATTGAAAATTGACCCCAGTGCATGGTTTGTTACTTATACTGGTGGAAAAAAAAAAGATAGCAAGATAGCAAGACACACTATTCCAGACTCTGGAGGAGTCTTTGAAAAAAAAAAAAAAGCCAACATTTTAAAAACTTACAAGATTTATATTTGCTTATTTGTCAGGGACTCAGGAAAATTAAAGTTGTTTTTAACTTTTGGGATAAATTACAAATAAAAATCTCAAACTAACTATTACTGTTTTCCCAGTTAAATTATTATGCTGTTAAAGTACCTAATATATTATCCTCAAAGGCTTGACACAAATTTTTATTTTGTTTTTAAATTTGGACTCGAGAAATGATGTGAAGAAAATGCCCTCCTACACATAGCTCCTTATTTTGTCACCGATCTTTTCACTAAGAAAGGAGGTGAATGTGTTTGTGCCATCAGAAAGGAAATCTCTTTTCTGATATACAGTGACTACGTTGACTTCGTCCAGTTCTTTTGAGCTGAAGTACAGCGGGGCGCAGATCTCTCTTTGAGTCACCGAGGAAGAAGTGTCGCTGTGACCCATGGAAAAGACACATGGACATACCAGCTGGACTGGCCAACGAGACATGTGCAGAAAGAGCCCAGAAAACACCCATGGGTCTAAGCCCCAGTGGGAGTTTCTCACTCTGGCCACAAACTGGAATCCCCTGGAATGTCTGAGAAGCTGCCACCTCTTGGCTGTCCCCAGATTAGTGCCCTCAGAAACACTGGCCATGGGACATGGAACTCAAGATGGACCCAAAGCTCCAGGATTCACTTGCCATGGAGGGTGGGAGTAACCTAGCAACAAACTTTTAGCACCAAAGTTTCCTGAGAATCTGCTTTCGTGTTTTTTCCTTTACCAGAAATTTGGAATAAAAAATAGGAAAATGTTCAAATAAATGTGGCATATGGTTTTTCCCTTCATGTCTTTCTATGGTGCCTGGTGAAAAATTGTCTGAGGTGTGTGTGAGGTGAAATGTGAGTTGAAAAAAAAAAAGTGAGTTGAGGTGAATTGAGGTCCATGTGAGCAGCACATCTGTTTTGTTCTCTAGATATACCCTGGTGGCATGGCTGTGCCTGGATTTTCCAGACTGGGTATGGGTTGGGGTACATGATGTCTGTGATAGCACCTGAGCCTCCGTGTCACTCTTGGGACTTTTCTGTCCATTTTCTGTCCATTTTCTCACTGCAGTTTTGAATGATACTTCCTACTTGACCAGGAGAGAACATTACAGACCACATGAATGGTAATGCAGTCCTCAGGGCTTGCTTTCATTGAGTGCTGTGTCTCTTGTTTTTATAAACCCATCCATGCTGTGATGTGAGGACTTGTCACACCATTTCTCTCCCCATTTTATAGATGAAAAAAGTGAGTTGCTTCAAGTCTCACAACTTGGGGAAAACTTGCAAACTGACCCTTTCCCCATCCCAATCTTTCCCTGCCCTGGCACACTACACTATGCACAGAACACCCTGGGTGCCAGCCTTATAGCTGTCGGACCTTGCAGGCCCACCTTCTGCTTATTTGCTTCTTTATTTGAGTCCCAATATACAGCCTTTAGGACTTTGCTAGGGTCTGATGGTGAATTTGTAAAGCAGGAGGTAGGCGCCATAGATGTTACAGAACTAATAGCCTTGGGTATGTTATTCTAGGTGAGCTGTCCAGTTACTTGTCTGGGAGAAGGGCTGTGTTGGGTGAATAGGGAAAACTGAAAGGATACACTGTCTGAATTCTGGTTCTTTCACTAGACTATCAGGACAAGTCATTGGTAACATCCTGCATATTCAACAGTGACCATGTGGGCCTTATTGTCACTCTCTTTTATCTGTGGACTATGGGGAGGTCTTTTTGGGCCACTCTGATCCTGAGTCTCTTCCTCTGTAGAAAAGGGATTTGAGGGCCTGGAGAGATAGCATAGCGGCATTTGCCTTGCAAGCAGCCGATCCAGGACCAAAGGTGGTTGGTTCGAATCCCGGTGCCCCATATGGTCCCCCGTGCCTGCCAGGAGCTATTTCTGAGCAGACAGCCAGGAGTAACCCCTGAGCAACGCCGGGTGTGGCCCAAAAACCAAAAAAAAAAAAAAAAGAAAAGAGATTTGAAAAATGTGAGAGACCAGAACCATACAGCTGATGGGGCTCTTTTCTTGTACATAGATGACCTAGGTTCAATTTCCGGTACACTATATGATTCCTTACCAGTGGTCAGCAACCTGCAGCTTGCGAGCCACATGTGGCTCTTTACACTTTTAATTTGGCTCTTCTGTGTGCTGGGCAGCTGCTCTAGGAGTCATGACTCTGCTCCTAGCCTCTGTCAGTGCGCGCCCTTTGTGGTTCTCAAAATAAATTTCAATTATGGTTTTGGTGAGATTTGGCTCAGTTGAAAAAAAAGGTTGCTGACCACTGCTAGCTCATCAGGAGTGATTCATAAGCACAGAGCCAGGAGTAAGCCCTGAGTATAGCCAGGTATGGCCACCAAACTAAAAAATAAACAAATGTGAGAGGAGCTAGTGGGTACCTGTCAAGATGCCAAATTAGCATCAAGGGATAAGATAGACACCAGAATGGGGTTGGAGCAGGGCTAGTCTGTGGTGTGATATTGAGAGTTCAGTAAAAGCACAAAGGAGCTAGGCTGAAGTACCCAGCAACAGTGGGGAAAGACTGGCTGGATAACCAGGCTACCTGTGTCATCCTGGGTCTATGTGTGCTGAGACTGCCCAGCAGAGGGCAGTGTTTCCTCAGTAGGAGAAAAGGTGAGTGCCAATGACTGGGTACAAGGTGGGAAAGAAATCAATGGGCACAGAGCCCAGACTTTTGGCTGAAATCCACAGCCATGGGGCTGGAGCAGTAAACGATCTTAAAAAACTTGCACTGTGGGGCCGGAGAGATAGCACAGCGGTAAGGCGTTTGCCTTACATGTGGAAGGTCGCTGGTTCAAATCCTGGCATCCCATATGGTCCCCCGAGCCTGCCAGGGGTGATTTCTGAGCATAGAGCCAGGAATAACCCCTGAGCATAGCCGGGTGTGACCCCCCCAAAAAAAAAAAAAACCAAAAAAAAAAAAAAAAAACTTGCACTGTGGCCAGAGATGTGGCTCAGTGGCAAAGTGTCTGTCTGTCTCTCTGTTTTTGGGCCACAACTGATGGTTGGCCTCATGCAAGGCAAATTTCCTACCCATTGTGCTATCATTCTGCATATGTCTCTCATGTGTGAAGCTCCAGGGTTAAATTCTTGGCACCCCAAAAAAAGCACAATCAAAAACAAAAAAATTGGGGCCGGAGAAATAGCATGGAGGTAGGGTGTTTGCCTTGCATGCAGGACAGTGGTTCGAATCCCAGCATCTCATATGCCCCCACCACACCCCGTGCCTGCCAGGGGCAATTTCTGAGCTAGAGCCAGAAGTAACCCCTGAGCGCTGTTGGGTGTGACCCAAAAAACAAAAAACAAAAACAAAAGAATCATACACACACAAAACCAAGCAAATGACCTGCATCTTAATACATTTAATTTTTATTACTCTATTTGGATGTGATATTACTTTCCTTTGGCTGGTGAAGCAAAGAAAGAAGTTGGATAATGAAAGAAATGATTATTTTTAATAAATAGAGAAGTAGAGATTTGAACTCAAATTTGTCTTGCAAATGTCCAAGTTACCTTTTGATTTTGAATAAGAAAGTCAATGCTCAAGACATAAATGGGGGAGCCAGGAATGGGGTCAGTACTAGGACACTTGCCTTACATGTGTGAATTTCTGGATTCTATCCTTGACACTGAAAAAAAAAAGGTTTTTTGTAAGATTGTGCCACTCATTGAATCTGTATCATGTTTCTCAAAACTTTTCTCAAAACATTTCCACAACAGATAGCATGGAGGTAAGGCATTTGCCCTGCATGCAGAAGAATGGTGGTTGAATCCCGGCATCCCATATGGTCCCCTGAGCCTGCCAGGAGTCATTTCTGAGCATAGAACCAGGAGTAACCCCTGAGCGCTGCTGGGTGTGACCCAGCCCCCCCCCAAAATTCCCACAACAGTAGCACCAGATGTTGCTAAAACTGGTCCCAACTGTGCACATTCACACTCTCTCATTTGAGAATCATCTACCTAGAGATGCACTTCCAAAGGCAGTGGCCATTCATCCTATGGTCATTTAGATTTTAATATGCATTTATCAGATTTGCACTTGCTATATATTGAAGTGCTCACTAGCCCCTAGTAGTGTTTAGTAGCCGTAGCCACTGTCTTGTCTATGCAAATACAGGACATTTCTATTTTTAGTGGAAGTTCTGCTGGTCAGTGTGGTCTGGGGCAGTCATTTTCTCATGCTTTCAGGATAATTCTGGACCCTCATGTTTCCTGGAGCTGGAGAGAGCTGGAGAGAAAAGTTGGATAGCATAGGGGTTAAGGCTCTTGCCTTACATTTAGCTAGATAACCTGGAGATGAGACCCGACACAGCATAATATCCCTAGAGCCTTGGCACAAGTGATCCCTGAGAACAGAGCCAGAAGTAATCCTTGAACAAATTTGCCATCCTCAAAACAAACAAAAAATTGTTTTGCTAACCTGGAACTTACTCGCTACCTCCATCCCTGCATTAAGATGTCAATTATCGGGGGCCGGGCGGTGGTGCTAAAGGTAAGGTGCCTGCCTTACCTGCGCTAGCCTAGGACGGACCGCGGTTCGATCCCCCGGCGTCCCATATGGTCCCCCAAGCCAGGAGCGACTTCTGAGCGCATAGCCAGGAGTAACCCCTGAGCGTCACCGGGTGTGGCCCAAAAACCAAAAAAAAAAAAAAAAAAAAAAAAGATGTCAATTATCTCTGTTAGATATTTTCTAGGTCTGTCTCTGACTTAATCTCACCTGCCAGTTGTGATCAATAGTTCTCTCTCTGTTTTGAGCACAAGCAAGCTGTTGCCTGGCACTGTTGTGTGTGCATGCCTGCTGGATCGATGCAGAACATTCCAGGTATGGCAGGCACCTGGACAAGAGCAATTAGTTGGAAATTTGAGTGATTGTAAGTCTTCTTGGAAGATGGACATGACAGACCTGAGGTTGGGAA
Organism: Suncus etruscus; assembly: GCF_024139225.1. NCBI lineage: Eukaryota > Metazoa > Chordata > Mammalia > Eulipotyphla > Soricidae > Suncus > Suncus etruscus. The sequence continues at coordinate 28,278,287 of NC_064852.1, forward strand.
AATTGAAAAGGTCACACAAATCCTCTATAGTTAAGATAAAAAAAATTTTTTGTTGTTGTTGCTATTATAGGGTTTGGAACCTCTGCCTGAGGGTCATCAGGGGCTAGTACTCTTGGATCACTCTTGGAAGAGTTCTGGGGACCATGTGGTATCTAAATGGTACCAAGGATCTAATTGGCCTTTCTCTTCAGAGTCTGTGCTCCAGAACATTGAGCTCTTAGTGGTTCTAAAGACCGTGTTTTCACAAAACATTCCCCTTCCCTTCCCTTTTACTGCTGTTGCTGCTGTGATGACAGGAGCCACTGTGGCTAGATGCCCTGCTTGTATGTGTAACTGTGTTCTTCTCAGGGCACATCTTTTTTTTTTTTTTTTTTTTTTGGTTTTTAGGGTCACACCCGGCATCGCTCAGGGGTTACTCCTGGCTCCTCGCTCAGAAATCACTCCTGGCAGGCTCAGGGGACCATATGGGATGCCGGGATTCAAACCACTGACCTTCTGCATGCAAGGCAAACACCTTACCTATGTAGTATCTCTCCGGCCCCTCTCAGGACACATCTATGACCCAAGTGCTTGAAAGCTATTATGTGTTCAAGCTAATCTGGCACTGGTCAGGGTTTCTGGCTTCAGGTATGGTCCATCTACTCTGGTTGGAGCATGTGTGGGGATTGCTGTATGGGACGTATGTACATGCCTGTGATACATTCTAGCTACAGAGCATAAGCATCTGGGATTTAAATTTTACATTCATGGCAAGGTGCCAGAGGGAACCTCCAGAGAGCAGAACTGCAGGGATCAGGTGTAACATATAGGGGAAACCCATATGTCTGAGTTTATGAGGCCCGAGCTTATGGCTCATTCTTGCAAGGACATGCTTTTAAGAGGGGTAGGGATAGGACAGTGGGAGGATGCTTTCTTTACACATAGTCAACTAGGATGTAATTCTCTGTATCACATAGGCTTTTCTACCTGAGTAATACCAGGAGTGATCCCTCAGTACAGAGGCAGGAATAAGCCCTGAGGACTGCCAAGTGTGGCCCTACTCTCAGAAAAGGAAGTACTTTTAGACATTGAGCCACCACTTGAGTGTCCTTAAAAAAGTATGTATAGGGGCTGGAGCGATAGCATGGAGGTAAAGCATTTGCCTTGCATGCAGAAGGTCAGTGGTTCGAATCCTGGCATCCCATATGATCCCCTGAGTCTGCCAGGAACAATTTTTTAGCATAAAGCCAGGAATAACCCCTGAGTGCTGCCAGGTGTGACCCAAAAACCAAAAAACAAACAAAAAACCCAAAAAAGTATGTATAAAGGGGCTGGAGCAATGGCACAGCAGTAGGGCGTTTGCCTTGTACATGGCTGACCCAGGACGGACCGCAATTTGATCCCCAGTGTCCCATATGGTCCCCCAAGTCAGGAGCAATTTCTAAGCACATAGCCAGGAGTAACCCCCTGATTGTTACTGGGTGTGGCCCCAAAACATAAAAAAAGGGTGTATATATATACATAGACTTATATGTACATACATACACACACACACACACACATATATATATATAATCTATAACAAATATGATGTTTGGGAGTGTTTAGGCCACATCTGTGGCACTAGAGGTTGCCCTTATCTTGGTGCTTGGAAGATTTGATGGTGCATGAGATCGAACCCAGAGCTCCAGTATGCAGAGCTTATGCTAACAATCTTTTAAGCTTTTTCCTTGAGTTTCCATGAAACATTATTAATAGATAAAATTGGTGCAAAAGTAAAAATACACAATGAACAAAATATTAACTCTTGAATAATAACATAGTCCAACTATTATTTGTGGAGCCAATCTAGTTTTGGGGGAATTGGGGAGCTTTTTTTCTGATTTGGGGCACACCTGACAGTGCTCAAGGATTACTCCTCACTCTGATTTCAGGAATTACTTCTGGCAGGCTTGGGGGACCATATGGGATGCTGAGAAATGAACTCTATTGACTGCATATGTGCAAAGCAAATGCCCTACTTGCTGTACTCAAGCCCTCTGGAGCCAGTTTAGAATTGAGCCCACACAACATGCCCTTATATACTTTCTTTTGTTTTGTTTTATCTTTGAAAACCACCAGCAATACTCAAGGGTTACTCCTGATTTGGCACTCAGAAATTACTCTTGGGGGAGCAGTTTATGACCTTATGTGATGCTGGAGATTGAAGCCGGGTTGTCCTCTTGCAAGGCAGCCTCCATCCACCCATGTACTTTCATGTACATGGCATGCTTCTCACTTTGAATTTTGGAATGGTTGGGAGAAACACTGCACCACAGTAGTATGGTTGTGCTCAGTGGCTCCTCGGCCATCTTTGGTTTGTGATGTGTTTATATTTTGCATCAGGGGAACTGCCTCCCTCTCCTAATCCTGGTTCTGCTCTAGTGTCTAGATCTGGAGCTAAATTCAGCGTTAAATGACTGTAATTAACTTATCTCAGGTGGGTCAGATTGCTTTTAGCCTTGGGTCTGTCTTTATCCCTAATTATTGTGCTTGGTCTAAATTTGAGCACGTGATTCAGTTCTTCTGGGAAATGGGTTGAGATGGAAACAAAGCTAAGATGGGTTTTCAGGAGCAGAGAAAGAATGGGGACAGAGGAACAGGGACTGAAGGGAGAGGTAGGGTTTGGGAATGAAGATGTTTGCAGGTTCTGTGGCACTGGGTGAGGGAATCTCCCCTGCCAGGAATCTGGTCTTCTATTGCCTCCATGTGGAGAGACTAGAAACTACTGAAGACTGTCAAAGCCAAATTCAAGCTTCATTACAAGGAGCCTCTGAGGTCATTGAAGGCCAATGATTTCAGATGGAAATTCTCAGACCCTGCCCCAGGGCTGTGGAATTACAGATTATGAGGGTGAACTCAATGTGCTTTCCTCAATCCTGTTGATAATCCCCAGGAATGCTGTATCTGAGAATCACTTGGCCAGAGTCCCCAGTCCTCATGTGTCTTCCTGTCCATATCACCATAGAAAATACATGTCAAGGGGCTGGAGAAATAGCATGGAGGTAGGATGTTTCCCTTGCATGCAGAAGAACAGTGATTCAAATTCCGGCATTTCATATGGTCCCCTGAGCCTGCCAGTAGTGATTTCTTTTCTTTTCTTTTCTTTTTTTTTGGCTTTTGGGTCACACCCAGCCACACTCAGAGATTACTCCTGGCTCTATGCTCAGAAATTGCTCCTGGCAGGCTCAGGGGACCATATGGGATGCCGGGATTCGAACCAACAACCTTCTGTATGCAAGGCAAACGCTTTACCTCCATGCTATCTCTCCGGCCTCAGTAGTGATTTCTGAGCACAGAGCCAAAAGTGACCCCTGAGCGCTGCCGGGTGTGACCCAAAAACCAATACTCCTCCTCCTCCTACTACTACTACTATAAATTAAAAATAAAAAATACATGTCAAGTTTAGTTCTTGTTTGTCCCTCCATATTCTGTGCCTAACAGACCTAGGGGAAGCAGAGAACACAGATGTAGGGTTTATGGGAGGATTCAAGTATCAGCCTGATTGCTGTAGGCTCTCACGGAATGAGCAGTGTGACTCTGCACCAGCTGTACAATGACTGCAAACAGAGCAGACCTGACATTCTACCTGAACAGAAGATTTGTGGTGCTGATGGTTAGTTTTAAGTGGTTTAAGTAGTTTTAAAACTTATGTAAGTTTTAAGTGCTCAGGACATGGTCTCAGAACCACTTCCAGCAGAGCTTGGAGGGATGTTTGTTGCTCTTATGGTGACCGGGATTAAACCCAGGACATTGCACACACACACATACACACACACACACACACACACACACACACACACACACACACACACACACAGTGACAGGGATTAAACCCAGGACGTTGCACACACACACACACACACACACACACACACACACACACACACACACACACACACACACACACACACACACACACCATCTGTTCTGCCTCTTTGAGCCATGTCCTTGACTTCTCTTTTGTTTTGGAGTCACACCCAGCTGTGCGCAGGGATAACCCCTGGTGGGTGGAGCCCCAGGGACACTAGGCTGTATCAGGGCTCAGATCTGGCAAGGCAAGCACCTTCTCCAATATGCTATCTCTATCTCTCTGCCCCTATCCCCACCCCAGCTAGTTTTAATTCTTGCATGATATGAGAACAGGATGAAAAAGTACCAGATATATAGTTTTTTGTTTGTTTGTTTGTTTGTTTTTGTTTTTTTTTTTTGGATCACACCTGGCAGCGCTCAGGGGTTACTCCTGGCTCTATACTCAGAAATCACTCCTGGCAGGCTCAGGGGACCATATGGGATGCAGGGATTCGAATCACTGACCTTCTGCATGCAAGGCAAATGCTTTACCTCCACGCTATCTCTCTGGCCCCGAGATATATAGCTTTTGATGCCTTTGGAAGCATCAGCTTCCTTCTCGAAATTTTCCTCCTCCTACATTACCAGGAGGTACCTGTTGTCCTGAGATGCTTCTCACAGATAAGTGTGGAGATTGCAGTTCTGATGCTCTTGGGTTCTCCACACCTGCACTCATTTTTATCCTTGGGTGAGGTGGGGCTCTTTGGAAATTTAGGCCTTATGCATTCTAGTTCAGGGTCTCATAAACTTTCTCTCCTCCCACTTCTACCTCCAACCTTTCCTTCCTCCCCCCTCCCCCAGGTTGGATGCTGCCAGACTGAAACCTCAAACTCACAACATCTAATGTGGATTCTAAATCCATGGTTAGTTCACTATGCATTCAGAAACTGGTCCCCTAGCAGTCATAATAGCACAGCGGCTAAGGCTTTTGCCTTGACCAAGGTTGACCCAGGTTCAATCCCTGGCATCTAGAACAATCCCCCAAGTCCACAAGGAGTGTTCACTGAACAGAGTCAGGAATAAGCCGTGAGTACCGCCAAGTTGTGGCCCAAACTCACCATCACCATCACCATTACCAAAAGAAAAAAGCAACTGTTCCCTGTGGCCAATTTTTTTTTTCCCCTCACAACTTCCGTAGTCAGTTACACAATCCCATATGGGGTTGTGACCCACAGTTTAGGAAGCACTTCTATGAAGAGCTGCTTTGAATCTAGCTCTCCTTGTCTTCATAGCACCTCTGGTCTCCGCGTCCCACTTTTTCAGCTTTTCAACCTTCCCAGGCGATTTGGATTACTTTCTAAAAAATGTTTTTTTTTTTTTTTTTTTTTTTTTGGGGGGGGTCACACCCAGCAGCGCTCAGGGGTTACTCCTGGCTCCACGCTCAGAAATTACTCCTGGCATGCTCAGGGGACCATATGGGATGCCGGGATTCAAACCAATGACCTTCTGCATGAAAGGCAAATGCCTTACCTCCATGCTATCTCTCCAGCCCCCTAAATTTTTTAATTGCCTTTATTTGTTTATTTTGGGGCCACACCCAGTGGTGGCCCAGTGTCACTCCTAGCAGGATTGGGGGACCATATGGGATGTAGGAAATTGAACCTGGGTCAGACCCGGGTCAGCCTCATGCAAGGCAAATGCCCTACCTACTCTACTATCACTCTGGCCCCTTAATTGCGTTATTTAAAAATTAAATACATTTTGGCTCCCTTTTTATTTTGGGGGGTTGTACACCCAAGAAAGAAGGAGGGACTGGAATAATAATTACAGCAGGTAGTGTGTTTGCCTTACACATCGCTGACCCAGGTTCAATCTCCCATATCCCATATGGCACCCCGAACACTGCCAGGAGTGATTACTGAGTGCAGAACCAGCAGTAATCTCTGAGCTGGCTGTCACAAACAACCAAACCCTGCTCCAATAAAAGGAAGGAAAGAAGGGACAACACATCTTACTGTTTTCCTCTTCTCCACCTACCCCTGCAGGAAAGAGCAGTGATCACTGTTTGCGCTTCCTCTTGGGGATGGTCAATCAGTCCTCTTTTCTGGACTGGGCACTGGAACTCCAAGGAAGAAGAAGGCTTGCTCTGTCTGCACTGTAAAGGAAGCTGTGGCCTAGACTATCATCAATGGCTCTTCTGGTTCTGAAGCTATATAAATTTAGAAAATGCTTGCTCCCACCTCCATCTAAGCCTGACTTTAAACAATCTCCTGGTGAACATCTATTTTAAAGTCCTTAACAAGGGGCCGGAGAGATAGCACAGCAGTAGGGCATTTGCCTTGCTCGCAGCCGATCCAGGATGGATGGTGGTTCAAATCCCAGCATCCTGTATGCTTCCCTGTGCCTGCCAGGAGTGATTTCTGAGTGCAGAGCCAGGAATAACTCCTGAGTGACAGCAGATGTGAACAAAAAAGGGAGGAGGGGCTAAAGAGATAGCACAGTGGTAGGGCGTTTGCTTTGCAAGCTGCTGACCCAGAGCCAGGAATAACCCCTGAGCACCTCCAGGTATGGACCAAAAACAAAAAAATAAAATCCTTAACAAAATCTTAGCTAATGAATCCAACAACATATCAAAAAATCATGCATCCTGATCCTGTGGGATTCATCTCAGTTTTGCAAGGATTGCTCAGCATATGCAAACCAACTAACATAATATACCACATTAATCAAGGGAAAGATAAGAAGCATATGATCATCTATTCTAAACCAATACACAGAAACCTTTATTTCTGTTGTTGTTTTTGGGCCACACCTGGGCAGTGCTCAGGGGTTACTTCCTGACTCTGTGCTCAAGAATCTTCCTAGCAGACTCAGGATTATATGGGATGGGATGCTCGGGATTGAACCTGGTTCAGCCACATGCAAGACATGTGCTTTACTCCTCTGTGCTATTATTCTGTAGCCAGAGAAAGATTTTGATAAGATTCAAATCCACTCATGATTAAAGACTCTCAACAAGGGGCCAGAGAGGTGGCGCTAAAGGTAAGGTGTCTGTCTGCCTTGCAAGTGCTAGCCAAGGAAGGATCCCCCGGCGTCCCATATGGTTCCCCCAAGCCAGGGGCGATTTCTGAGCACTTAACCAGAAGTAACCCCTGAGCATCAAATGGGTGTGGCCCAACCCCCCCCCCAATTGTAAAAAAAAAAAGAAAAAAGACTCTCAACAAAATTTGGGTGGAAGGAACTTTGCTCAAGATAGCAATAGCCCATAGTCAGTATTATTCTTTCTTTTATTTTTTTGGTTTTTGGGTCTCACCCGGCAGTGCTCAGGGGTTACTCCTGGCTCCATGCTCAGAAATTGCTCCTGGCAAACACGGGGACCATATGGGACGCCGGGATTCGAGCTGATGACCTTTTGCATGAAAGGCAAACGCCTTGCCTCCATGCTATCTCTCCGGCCCCTATTCTTAATGGTGAAAAACTGAAAACATTTACTCTGAGATCATACACAAGGCAAGGATGTGTACTGTCTCCACATTTTTCCTTTATGGTATTAGAAGTCCTGCCTATAGCAATCATACAATATTATTTTTAGATGACATGATAATTATTATAGAAGACCATAAAGAGTCCACAAAAAGATCATAGAAACAATGTATTTTTTTTTTGGTTTTTGAGTGATGCTCAGGGGTTACTCTAGTCTATGTGCTCAGAAATTGCTCCTGGCTTGGAGGACAATATGGGATGCTGGGGATGGAACCTAGGTCCCTCCTGAGTCAGCTTCATGCAAGGCAAACGCTCTACCATTGTGCTATCGCTTCGGCCCCCAGAAACAATAAATCATTATAGAAAAGTAGCCAGTTTCAAAGTTAATACAAAAATTGGTTGCATGTGTGTGTGTGTGTGTGTGTGTGTGTGTGTGTGTGTGTGTGTGTGTGTGTGTGGTCTTTTGGTCACACCCGGCAGTGCTCAGGGGTTACTCCTGGCTCCATGCTCAGAAATTGCTCCTGGCAGGCACGGGGGACCATATGGGATGCCGGGATTCAAACCGATGACTTTCTGCATGAAAGGCAAACACCTTACCTCCATGCTATCTCTCCAGCCCCAATTGGTTGCATTTTTACATACAAAAATAAATCATAGAGAGAGAGAGAGAGAGATCAACAAGTCGATCCATTTAAAATAGTACCCCAAAGCATCAAGTATCTAGGAATCAACTTAACAAAAGACATGGAAATTATGTACCATGATAACTTTAAATCACTTAAAAAAGAGATAGAAGATGGGCCAGAGTGATAGCACAGAGGTAGAGCATTTGCCCTGCACGTGGTCAACCCGGAACAGATCCGGGTTTGATTCCCGGCATCCCATATGGTCCCCTGAGCTTGCCAGGATCAATTTCTGAGTGGAGAGTCAGGAGTAACCTCTGAGCACCTCAGGGTGTGACCCAACCTCCCCCTCCCCCCAATATAAGCTGATGCTCCAAGATTTGGATCTCAAAAATCTTCAGATCTTATACCACTGGCAAAAGCAACAAAATAAAATATAAACAAATGGGACTGTATCAAATTAAAGTTTTTTTATGGCAAAAGAAACACGTTAAAACTAAAGAATACATGGAAAAATATTTGCTTTTAACACTTCAGCTAAGGGCTTAATACCCAGGATATATAAAGTACTATTAGAAATCAACAATAATAGCAATAACAACAATAATAGCAAAAATTTCTATCAAAAATGAGAAGAGGGGCCAGAGTGGTAGTGCAAGTGATAGGGCATTTGTCTTACATGTGCTGACCTAGGACCGGCCAGGACTGGCCACAGTTCGACACCCCCCCCCAATATAGTCCCCCAAGCCAGAGCGATTTTTGAGTGCATAGCCAGGAGTAACCCCTGAAAGTCACTGGTGTGGCCTCCCCCCCCAAAAACACAAAGAAATGGAAAAAGAAAATGAACAGACAGTTCTCAGAGGAAGACAAGTGGATTACCTTTAGGCACATGAAAAAGTGCTCATCATCACTTATTAGTAGGAAAATCTGAATTAAGAAAACACTAATGAGACATCATCTTACACCAGTGAGGATGGCACATATCAAAAATAGTAGGAACAAGGGCCAATATGGTGGAGCTAGAGGTAAAGCCTCTGCCTTGCCCCGTGTTAGCCTAGGATGGACCACGGTTCATACTGCAGCTTCCCATATCGTCCCCCAAGCCAGGAGCGATTTCTGAGCACATAGCCAGGAGCAACCCTTGAGCATCACTGGGTGTGGCCCAAAACAAACAAAAAACAAAACAAAAAAATGTAGGAACAATTTGATGTGGTGAAAAAGAACTTTTATTCACTTCTAGTGGGAATGTTTCAACCCCTGTAGAAACCAGTAGAAGAGTCCTCAGGAAACTTAAAATTGAGCATCCATGGGGGCCGGAGAGATAGCATGGAGGTAAGGCATTTGCCTTGCAATCAGAAGATCGGTGGTTTGAATCCTGGCATCTCATATGGTTCCCTGAGCCTGCCAGGAGCAATTTCTGAGCATAGAGCCAGGAGTAACCCCTGAGCACTGCTGTGTGTGACCCAAAAACAAACAAAAAAATTGAGCAGCCATTTGATCCTTTTGGCTATTATGGTATCTAAGGTACTATGAGCAGCAATTCCACTTTTGGATATCTACTCCAGGACTTAAAAAAAAAAAAACAAAAAAAAAAAAACAGGGGCTGGAGAGATAGCATGGAGGTAAGGCGTTTGTCTTTCATGCAGAAGGTCATTGGTTCTAATCCCAGCATCTCATATGGTCCCCTGAGCCTGCCAGGAGTGATTTCTGAGCATGGAACCAGGAGTAATCCCTGAACGCTGCCAGGTGTGACCCAAAAACAAAAAACAAAACAAAACAAAACAAAAACATTCACCAGGGGTCAGAGTGGTGGTGCAGTGGTAGGGCATGTGCCTTGTACACAGCCGGCCTAGGCAGGACCTCGTTTTGATCCCCTGTCGTCCTATAGGTCTCCCAAATCAGGGGCAATTTCTAAGTGCATAGCCAGGAGTAACTCCTGAGCATCACCGTGTGTGGCCCCTAAACAAAAACAAAGACAAAAAAATTCACCAAGGGGCTAGAGAGATAGCACAGCGGTAGAGTATTTGACTTGCACAAAGCCGATCCAGAAAGAACGGTGGTTCAAACCCAGCATCCCATATGGTCCCTCGAGCCTGCCTGGAGCAATTTCTGAGCTCAGAGCCAAGAATAATTTCCAAACACCGTCGGGTGTCACCCCAAAACAAACAAAACAAAACAAAAAAACCATTCACCAAAAGGACATATGCACACCATTATTTACTGAGCAATAGCTAAACTGGCATCCATAAACTACAGCCTGCTGAGGACATTTGTTCACCAGTCTGGGTGTTTTTGCCACTGCTGTTTTTGTTTTTGTTCATGTTTTTGGGCCACACCTGGTGCTGCTCAGGAGTTACTCCTGGCTATGCATTCAGAAATTGCTCCTAGAGTGGGGGACCATATGGGACATCGAACTAAGGTCTGTCCTGGATTAGCTGCGTGCAAGGCAAATGCCCTTACCACTGCACTATTGCTCTGACCCCATGTCTTTTTTTTTTTTTTATTCAAAATAAGATATGTGTAGTGTGCATAGGAATTTGATAATAGTTCTTTTTTAAAACTATAGTCTGGCCCTCCAATAATCTGAGGGACAGTGAAGTGCCCCCTGTTTATAAAGTTTTGATGACCCCTGAGCCTAAGATATGGAATCAACCTAGGTGTCCAACAACAAATGAATGGCTTATGAAATTGTGGTACATATACACAATGAAATACTATGCAGCTCCAAGAAATGATGAAATTAAGTAATTTGCTGCAACCTGATTGGAACTTGAAGATAACCCTGTTGAGTGAAGTAAACCAGAAGAAGAAAGAAAAACACAGGAAGATATCACTTCTCTGTGGTATATAAAAATAATTGTCTTAGGAAATGTATGTAATATAAGGGAGATACTAAGATAACCCTTGACCCCAGAGTCTATGAAGGAAAAGAACAGAGAAGAAAAGCAGGAAGGAAGAAGATGAGGAAGGGAAGTAATGGGGAAATGGAGTCAGAGCTTTGGTTAGTTTAAGAATGTAGGAACAGACTCAACAACACTGAAAACATGAGATCTAAGATGAAACCACATAACTTTAATGTGTCTGTCAAGACTAGGCAAGTGGTGGGGTGGTCAGTTGGGGGCTGGGGAGTGACAGCACTGGTGATTGGAGTTAACACTGGTGATGACATTGGTGTTGAAATATTATATGCCTAAAACTCAACTATCAATGACTTTGTAAAAGGTTCTTGAAATAAAAAATTAAGCAAAAGAAAAGGAAAAATGGGCAGATGGATAAGCACTTGTCTTGCACATAGCCAACCCTGGTTAGATCCCATTACAGTCCTGAAGTCCTGCCAGAAGTGATCCCTGGGTACAAAGTCAGGAGAAGCCCTGAGCACAGCTGGGTGTGGCAAGCCCTCACCCCAAATAAAACAAAGGAAGAACAATGAGGGACTGAATAAACACATTTTTTTTTTTTTTGGTTTTTGGATCATACCTAACAGTGCTTAGGGGTTATTCCTGGCACTACACTCAGAAATCTCTCCTGGCAGGCTCAAGGGACCATATGGTATGCCAGGATTCGAACCACTGTCCTTCTGCATGTAAGGCAAACATCCTACCTCCATGCTATCTCTCCGCACCCCTGAATAAACATTTATGCCAAAGAAGACACACAGGTGGCCAATAGGCATACTAAATTGTTCATCTTCATTGTGAATGAAATGCAAATCAAAAGAACAATGAACTAGTGCCACACACTAGTGAGAATGGCATAGATCTAGAAATTCATCCATAGTTGGTGGGAAACAGTATGGAGAGATTTCAAAAATACAAACTGAAACTTTCATATGATCCAGAGATTTCACTCCTTGGCATCTACTTCATGAACATAAATTCATTGACATTAATATTCATTCCAGCACTTGTAGTTTGTTTGTTTTGGGGCCACAACCTGGTGTTGCTCAGGGCTTACTCCTAGCTCTGAGGTCAGGGATCACTCCTGATGGTACTCATGAATCAAACCGGGCTCAGTCATGTGCAAAGCAAGTACCTAAATCACTCTATTATATTTAAGGAACAATTGGAGCAGTCCACAATAATTAGGATCTGGAAACAGCTGACGTGTCCAACAACATATGAATAGATAAAGAAATTGCTGTACACATATACAATGAACTGCTACTCAGTTCTAAGAAGTCAATATATGCCTCTTGCTACCAAGTGGATGAATCTATTACAATGTGGGAAATAGTTTCTTTAGTAAAAAAAAACCCATGATCAAAATTTTCCCGTGGGTAAAACAAGTTTACCTTAGTTTAAAAAAAAAAAAAGAGGACTGTACAAATGTGCACCCAATCAGGAAATGTCTTGCTAAAATAGATTACTCTGACTTCAGTGCTATACATTGAAGGCATATGCTGATTGTTTATCACCTCTTGGTCACAGCTATGTAAATATTCCAATATTTACTCTTTATACACCTGCTAATTCTTAATGCACCTGTTAATGTAAACAAAGGCTAATATGTTGAGAGTCATAGATATGTGGAGGAAATGGATACTGTATTTATTAAATATCCACTGTCATCTTCTTCATGGCAGTCAAGGCTAGCCTGTATCATGGACATGAGACATTGACTCATTCTTTACAATTGGCACAGCTGAAAAGAGGTTGAAAGGGCTGAGTTCCAATTAGTTTTATTGTGGGAAATTACTACATTATGTCAAGTGCAGTGAATCAGGAGGAGAAAGACAAATATGGGCTGATTTATTCATGTGTGGAATATAAAAAAAGTGAGGCCCTGCAGGATGCAAAGAAATAGTATCCTTTTTTTTTTTTTTTTAAGAATAACACCCAAGGGGCCAGAGAGATAGCATGGAGGTAAGCCTTGCATGCAGAAGAACGGTGGTCCGAGTCCCAGCATCCCATATGGTTCCCCAAGCCTGCCAGGAGCGTTTTCTGAGCACAGATCCAGGAGTAACCCCTGAGCCCTGCTGGATGTGACCCAAAAACCAAAAACCAAAAACCAAAAACCAAAAAAAAAAAAAACAAAAACAAAAAACCCAAAGAAACAACAACAGAATAACACCCAAAAATAACACTCCACACTCCAAAAAAGGGGCCAATGTGATAGCATAGCAGTAGGGTATTTGCCTTGTATGTGGCAGACCCTGGATGAACCCTGGTTCGATCCCTGGCATCCCATATGTCTCCTGAGCCTGCCAGGAGCTATTTCTGAGTACAAAGCGAGGAGTAACTCCTGAGCACTGCTGGGTGTGGCCCAAAAAACCAAAATCTAAAAATAACACCCCCCCAAATAGAAATGAGGACTGGTTTGCCACAAAGAGGGTGTAGAAGTACTGATAGGGCAGAGAAGAGACCATTATTATGATACTTGTTGGAAATGATCGCTCTGGGTGCTGAAGAACTGGATGCTGAAAAGGGCTAAAATGATATGCATGTTCCCATTGCAGTAACAGTATTGCAAACTACAGTGCCTAAAAGTAAAAAAGGAAGGGGGGGAAGAGAGAAGAAAATGCTGCCATAGAGGTAGGATGATGGTGGGCAGGGGAGGGAAACTGAGGACATTGGTGGTGGGAAGTGTGCATTAGTGGAAGGAAAGGTGTTGGAACATTGTGTAACTGAAATTCAACCATCAACAACATTTAGTTTGTTTTTGGGCCACAATCAGCGGCACTCAGGGGTTACTCCTGGCTCTTCGCTCAAAAATCGCTCCTGGCAGACTCAGGGGACCATATGGAATGTCAGGTATCAAACCTGAGTCCCTCCCTGGGTCGGCTGTATGCAAGGCAAAGTGCCCTACCTGCTGTGCTATAGTTCTGACCCAACCATCAACAATTTTATAACTGTTTATGTCACTGTATTCAATTAAAAAAAAACAATTACAGAAAAAGAAAAGTGAGGAAACAAATGATGGCTAGTGAAAACCATGCCTGATGTTTCATCGCTAGAGCAGTCTGTGCCAGGCAGCAGAAATGTGGGAAATGGGTGAGGTGGGGTAGGAAATGAGAAGGGACCAAGAGCGTGGTGGAGGGTTTCTGACATTCTGATAATGGGTGTGGAGCAGGATTGTACATCTAGAACATTAATATTTGCTCATGTAAATGGTGACATATATCATGAATCATGATGCCTTAATTTTTTTTTTTTTATTGATTGACATTCTTTGTTTGTAACCTAATAGTGGTTTTCTGGTGCACATAATCCAACACCACACCTATAACTGGTAGCTACTTTGCCTCTCCCAAGGACAACAATCTGACCCTCCCAAACCTCATGCCATTTCCAACTCAACAACTCAGTTGTGTGGATTAGTTCTCTTGTTATGTTTCCATTGGACCTTTGTTTTTTGTTTTTTATTATTTTTTTTCCTTTGGACCTTTGTTTCTACATTGCTTTGTGTCTTTAAGTCCCACATATGAGAGAATCATTCTTTTTTTTTTTTTTTTTTTTTGAGAGAATCATTCTGTCTATTTCCCCCTTTTCTTTCTGTCTGACTTCACCCAGGATGATATCCTCTAGTTTCATCCATGTTATTGAAAATTGCATATTGTAAATATGCATAAATATTTTTATTTGTGAAAAATATTTGGGGCCGGAGTGATAAAACAGTGGGTAAGACGTTTGCCTAACATGCAACTGATCCAGGTTCAATCCCTGGCATCCCAGATGGTTCCCCTGAGTCTGGCAGGAGTAATTTATGACCACAGAGCCAGGAGTAACCCTTGAGTGCTGCCAGACATGACCCCAAAACAAAAGAAACAAAAACAACAACAACAATATTTGGTTATTGGGGCTATTGGGGTTTGACTAATTATTGGCACCACAAAAATTAAAAATTCCAGCCCCTAGACAATTCTGTACTACTTTTCTAGGCCCTAAGGAAATATTTCTTAAATTATTTGCTACCGGAGCCGGAGAGATAGCATGGAGGTAAGGCGTTTGCCTTTCTTTTTTTTTTTTTTTTTTTTTTTTGGTTTTTGGGCCACACCCAGCGGCGCTCAGGAGTTACTTCTGGCTGTCTGCTCAGAAATAGCTCCTGGCAGGCACGGGGGACCATATGGGACACCGGAATTCAAATCAACCACCTTGGGTCCTGGATCGGCTGCTTGCAAGGCAAACACCGCTGTGCTATCTCTCTGGGTCCAGGCGTTTGCCTTTCATGCAGGAGGTCATCGGTTCGAATCCTGGCACCCCATATGGTCTCCTGTGCCTGCCAGGAGCAATTTCTGAGCCTGGAGCCAGGAATAACCCCTGAGCACTGCCGGGTGTGACCCAAAAACAAAAAAAATATTTGCTACCTTTTTTCTGGGGGGGGGACACTTGTTATTGTTCAGAGCTTACTTTTGACTGTACTCAGAGATCTCTCATGAAGGGGCTCAGAGAACCAGATGGAGAGTCAGAGACTGAACCTAAGTCAGGTGTGTGCAAGTCAAAACCTGCCTAAGTCATTGTATTAATCATTGTATTATCTACTAATTGCATTAGTCATTGTACTCTAGGTACAACGGGAAAAAAATTTTTTTTGGTTTTTGGGCCACACCCAGTGGCACTCAGGGGTTACTTCTGACTCAGCACTCAGAATTTGCTCCTAGTAGGCTTGCAGACCATAAGGAATGCTGGGATCCTGGTTGGTCAAGGTTAGCCATGTGCAAGACAAACACCCTATGGCTGTGCTATTGCTCTAGAATATTTCTTAAGTCAAGAGCTGTAGTCATTGTACAATTTCTCTAGACCCCAGGGAAATATTTCTTAAAGTATTTGTTTAAAGCAGAAAGCATAAAAAAAGAAATAGATTGAACTTCATCACACTTTAAAACACTAGTTTGGGGCCAGAAAGTGGGTTGGGTATTTTCCTTGGACATGGCTGACTCTGGTTTGATCTTTGGCACCCCAAGCTCTACTAAGAGTGTTCTCTGAGCACAGCTGGGTGTAAATTAAAACAAATCAAGCAAGCAGCAATCAAGCAATTAAACTCCAACTTACACTGTACTTTATTTTAGGTATACTTTTAAAGTGTTCAAGATCACTTCTGAGAGTGTTGGGGTGACCACATGTGATGCTAAGAATTGAACTTGGTTGGCTGTGTGCAAAGCAAGAGCCTTCCACCTATTCTATTTTTCCAGCCCACTGAGTTACTATTATTATTATTATTATTATTATTTTTTATTATTATTACTAGTAGTAGTAGTAGTATCATCATCAGTTGAAGAAACAATTTATTCATTTTAATTGAACACCTGGCCAGAACTGGACATTTTGAAATATCCAGATCATTTAATTTGGACAGCAAGCACATGAGCAAGAAGTCAGTATTTTCCTCCTAAATCTCAAATTTAAATACAATATAGAAAACTAAACTAAACAAAACAAATAGGAGCAATAGCACAATTGCAGAATATTTGCTTTGCAAGCGGCCGACCCAGGGACAAATCCAAGTTCGATTTCTGGCATCCCATGTGGTCCCCTGAACCTGCCAGGAGCGATTTCTGAGAGCAGAGCCAGGTGTAACCCCTCAGCACTGCTGGGGTTACCCCCAAAAATAAATTTTAAAAATTTAGTGCTGTGGGTGTTCATGGCTCACAGGTGGAAAGAGATTCTTGTTTTTTTCTTTGCCCTTCACAGATTTTTGTCTTCCCAGGTACCAGCAAAGCCACAAAGTGAAGAGAGGGTCAGAGACAACAGGTGGGAAGAGACTAACACCCCCTGGAATGGGCTTCCAGCAGCTGGAAAACATTTCAGTCAGCAAGAGTCACAGAATTTTTATCTCTGCTGAAAAAATAATGGAGCCCTTAGTGGGGTGCAAAGTGACTTCCTGGTAAGTCCTCCAAGACAAACTCCCAGTCAAGGATATTTGACCCCCTGGAGTTGTAGTAATAAGCTAAAAGTGATTGCTCCATTCTGGTTCCTGGATCTGAGGAACAATAGACCCTTTTTTTGGGAGGGGGTTGGTTTTTGGTTTTTGGGCCATACCCAGTGACACTCAAGGGTTACTCCTGACTATGCGCTCAGAAATCACTCCTGTCTTGGGGGACGATATGGGACGCTGGGAGATCGAGCAGTGGTCCATCCTAGGTTAGCACACACAAGGCAAATACCTTACTGCTTGCACCACTGCTCTGCCTCAACAATAGACCCTTTTTTTTCTGGTCTAAAAGACAATATTCCCATGTAACCCAGCAGAACAGATATCAAATGTTTCTGTCCCCCAACCCCACTTCTTGAGACAGCTGGAGGAATGCACGAGTCTTGGAACACTCCAATTTTAAATATAATTTTTATTTTAATCATAGTGGCTTACATATCATTGACAATAATATTTTAGGTATACATTAACATAAAATCAGGGGAATTCCCATCACCGAATTGTCCTCCCTCCACCTCCGTTCCCGTCCTTCTTCCCATATCCTTTTCCCTTATCCTCTTCCCTTACCCCCGGGGCTGCTAGAATAAGTAATTCCCTTTGTGCCTAGCTTACTACTTAGTGGTCTTACACCTATTTGGTCTTGGTACCTCCCTTATCCCCACCCCCAAAATTGGGAGGCGGGACTAGATAGTTTAAGTTATGCAGTCTTGTTTGAAGAAGAGGAAAGTAATAACCTGGAGAAAAAAAAGAAAAAAAGAATCAGATACTCCGGAAATGGGCGGAGTAGTTCGAGAGGCTTTCATCCTTGGTTTGAGAGACGAAGGGGAAAAAGAAGGTGAAACACCATAACAGTACATAAAGAACTATCAAATAAAATATCCAGTGAGCATTCCAAAAACAAACAAACGAAACAAAAAAAAAAGGGTAAGTGCCATATAAAAGCCATGGTACTGAGATAAAAAAATGTGGCAGAGCACATAAGAAAAGAAAAGAAGAAAATAAATAATTAAATATAAATGGAGACATCCATTTCAATAACCAAACCACAACAATGAAATCAACAAAAAATAGATAAGTAAATAATAATAAAAATTTGTTTTGTGCTTTTTTTTCCCCCTCCTGCAGATGCACAGTAAATATTGGGGTCATTTGAAAAGGAATTTCCTTTGCCTAAGAGATACAGGGTTTCTCCACCCTTGAAGTATATTGTCATGGGATTAACTATAGACTCCTTTCAGGTTCATTTACTCTCCTCTTGGTGCTTTTGTGGTGTATGGAAGACTTCTGCTCCGTCCTGGGTGATAACATCAGACCTTTGTTATCTAGAGGTCTCAGTATCTGCACGAGTCAAGGAGTTGGACTTATGATTATGTCTTTCTTTGTGGATCTAGAAGTTCTGTTCCCTCAGTGTCTTTTTAATCCGTCTTCTGTGGTTGGCGGTGCTGGTCTTTGTGCTGATCCTAGGAAGGGGCCTGGAATAGCGTCTTCCGTTATGTTTCCAGAGGTCCCCTTCTGTTGCAATAGTCTCAGACAGACCTCTGGAACTAGAAATCATAATAGTTATGCAGGTCGTAGCTCACACCCTAGACTAGGGCTTTTTTATTGGTCCCAGGATACATACAGTCTGGTCATGGTTCTGTCAGCCAATTATCTGTAAATTGCGATCTTGGCATTTGGATAGACCAAAGGGTGACAAGTCTTTTGGTTTTGTCTTAACGTTAGCTGGTGAGGTAGGATAACTTGCTCTTAGGTCAAGTTGTTCCCATTTTCCTCGTTATTAGGGTATCATATTAAGGCTGGCACTTGTTGGTGTCCGAGCACTATTAAGGATGTCCCGGTTGGGATTTGTTTCCTGTGGCTGCTGTGAAGAAGTGTGCTGTTTCCATGTCTGTGGTCCAGGGTTCAAGGCTGAACGGTTGGTGTCTAATCACCTGGGGTCTAAGTTGGGTCATCATGAGATATTTTCAAGGTGGGAGATACCCCTGTATTGTATACAAGTATGAGTTATTGTCCCTAATAAATAAGAGCTCATTTTTATACGTAATATTTCCCCTTTTTTTAGTGTGCCTTTGCAGGGAGAAATGGTGCTACATTATATTGCCAGTGCATTTGAGGGTGGAGAGAGAAGAAAACAAAAACAGGTCACACACCCAAAAGAGATAAAAATAGAAATAAAAAAATATGTGCTCACGTATATATATGACAAGAAAAAAGATTTTTTAAGAAATGAAGTAAAAAATTAATTAAAGGAACAAGGTGATGGAAGAAAGTATCTTGCATTTGGGGAAAAGCAGGTAAAGAGGTAGTGTAATACAGGTCTTATACTTATGATGGTAGTATAGGTTTCCCCATTGTCTTTTGAGATTTTCTTGTGGTGTGTGGATTCCCGGGCACCTTTTCATCTCCCAACCTGACCTTATTGAGATTGGCAAAAGATTTGTGGCAGGAAGGACTTGGGAAGAGTTCATACATTTGGGGGATACTTGTAGAGCTAAGTCCGGTTTCAAGTAACAGTCCACGTTAGGAAGGGTTGGTAAGGAGGACCATGCAGCATGAGTCAGCAGGAGAGTTGGTTGCCTTTTCTTGTAGGGGGCGAGGTGTGGGTTTGACTGGTTGTCCCTTCGCTTGGGTGCTGGGTAGTGGTTCGCTGGGGTAAGAGGTCATTCTTGATGCCTAATGGAATAGGAACTGAGGGTGAAGAGTTTTAATGTGGGGAATCTGGATGGGATTGTGGGGTGATGGCATAGTCTAATTTTCAAAGGGGTGAAAGGGGAAAGTATATGGAAGGGGCAGGAAAGAAAAGAGAAAATAAATTAAAAAGAAAAAAAGAGAAAAGGGGGGCCGGGAAGGTGGCGCTAGAGGTAAGGTGTCTGCCTTGCAAGCGCTAGCATAGGACGAACCGCGGTTCGATCCCCCGGTGTCCCATATGGTTCCCCCCAAGCCAGGGGCGATTTCTGAGCGCATAGCCAGGAGTAACCCCTGAGCGTCAAATGGGTGTGGCCCAAAAACCAAAAAAAAAAAAAAAAAAAGGAAAAATAAAAAGAAAAAACAGTAGTGAGAAGAGTAGAGAAAAGAGTGAGGGAATGCTAGTTTGTTTGAGTGTATTCGATGAGTAGGGCCTGTAGTATAAGTCTATAGGTCACAGTTGCTGCTTCGATGGTCTGGGTGGTCACATGCTTCAAGTCCTAAACGAAGGTATTACCTAGAGATAAAGAGTATGTTAAAGAGTTTTATTGGGACATTCTCGTAGTGCAAGCTGGGAATGGTATCTCGTGTGATTGAACCCTGAGATGCAATCTTTGTATCTAAGAATGCCTGTGGACAGAAAAGCTGAGAGGTTATTTTAAATATAGAAAGATTAAGACATTAAAACATATTTTTATGGAATGCTTCCGTTGGAGTCAGTGGTTTCCCATGGTATCCTTTACCTGGAATTCTGTATATGATCCCTAAAGGCTTATTATGGGCCTTTGTAGTAGAAGGCTGATTACTTACCTGGTCTTTCTGTGCTTGCTGTTTCTGCTGTTGCTGGTTTTTTTTTTTTGTGGTATAGTGTGTAGTCAAGAGTTTGTATTGTTCATCTTTCATGTGTTTTGGGCACTGCTCTCCAGCTGACTGTTACAGTGTTTGGGGTTTCTACCCTGTTAAACCCTGTTATTTGATTGTTGAGTATTAGTTGTCTATAAGGTGTATGTTCTAGGTGCTTCAGAATAGTGCTATCATTCTGTGTTTATCTTTCATCTTCTGGCTTACTTCATTTAACATATGTTCTAGGTCTATCCACATTGCTGCAAAGTCTGTGATTGTATAATTTCTGACAGCCATGTAGTATTCCATTGTGTATAGATACCATATCTTAATGATCCATTCATCTGTTGTTGGACATCAAGGTTGGTTCCAAGACTTGGCTATTATACTGAGTGCTGTGATAAATAGTGGGGTGCACACATACTTTGGAATAAATGCCCTTTCAATTTGGGGGTAGATACCTAGGAGAGCAATTGCTGGGTCAAATGGTAGCTCAATTCTGAGTTCTTTGAGCACTTTCCAGACTGTTCTTCATAGGTGTTGGACTAGGGGACATTCCCACCAGCAGTGGATGAGAGTGCTTTTCATGCCGCATCCCTGCCAACATAGATTGTTCCTATTATTTTTGATGTGAGCCATCCTCACTGGTGTAAGGTGGTACCTCATTGTTGCCTTTATTTGGATCTCTCTGATGACAAGTGAAGGTGAGCATGTTTTCATGTGTTTGTTGGCCATCTTTTGGTCTTCCTCCGAGAAGTGTCTTCATTTCATCTTCCCATTTTTTATGGCTTTATTTGGTTTTGGGGGGCTCAGCTTTCTGAGTGTTTTGTATATTCTGGATATCAGCCCTTTATTTGATATGATGGGTGAAAAGATTTTTTCCCAGTAGTTAACTGTCTTCTTGTGTTAGGTAGGGTCTCTTTTGCCATGCAGAAGCTTTTTAGTTTGATGTAGTCCCATTTGTTTATGTTTGATGCTAAAGTTCTTGCCATTGGTGCTCCATCCTCGAAGACCTTTTTGATACGTAGGTCTTTGAGTGTTCTACCTATTTTATTCTCTATAAACTTTATAGATTCGGGTCTAATTTCGAGGTCTTTGATCCATTTTAAGTTGATTTTTGTATAAGGAGTGAGGTATGGGTCAATTTTGAATCTCTTGCATGTGGTTTTCCAGTTGTACCAACACCATTTGTTGAAAAGACTTTCTTTGTCCCATTTCAAGTTCTTGGCTCTTTTGTCAAATATCAGTTGACTGTATATCTGGGGGCTTATGTCTGGAAATTTTGTTCTAACCCACTGGTCTGAGGCTCTGTCTTTGTACCAGTACCATGCTGTTTTGATCACTATGGCTTTATAGTATAGCTTCAAGTTAGGTAAGGAGATGCCACCCAGCTTCCTGTTTTTTAGTATGTGTTTGGCTATCCTGGATCTTTTGTGGTTCCAGATAAATTTTATGATTGATTGTTCTAAGTCTTTAAAGAATGATGTCTGAATTTGGATGGGGATTGTGTTAAATCTATATAGGAGTTTGGGTAAGATGATAATTTTGACTATGTTGATTCTACCTACCCATGAGCATGGGATGTTCTTCCATTTCCCAAGATCCTCTTCAATTTCTTTCTGAAGTGTTTTGAAGTTTGCCAGGTATAAGTCCTTCACTTCCCTTGTAAGGTTGATTCCTAGGCACTTGATGTTTTTTATGTTTATTTTGAGTGGATTTGTATTCTTAATCTCTCTCTCTCTCTTCTACTTCATTATTTGTATAGAGAAATGCTACTGTCTTTTGTGTATTGACTTTGTAACCAGCCACTTTGCTGTATTGGTTTATTGTTTCGAGGAGTTTTACTGTGGACTCTTTAGGGTTTTCCATGTATATCATCATGTCATCTGCAAAAAGAGATAGTTTTAATTCCTCTTTCCCTATTTGAATTCCTTTGATTCCCTTCTCTTGTCTGATTGCTAATGTTAGCAATATTAACTAAGACTATATTGAATAAGAGTGGAGAGAGTGGACATCCTTGCCTAGTTCCTGACCTTAGTGGGGATGCTTTCAGTTTTTCATCATTAAGGATAATGTTAGCTGTGGGCTTTTCATAGACAGCTGTAATTATCTTGAGAAAGGTTCCTTCCAGACCTATTTTGCTTAGTGTTTACAACATGAATGGGTGTTGGATTTTGTCAAATGCCTTCTCTGCATCTATTGATATGATCATGCGGTTTTTGTCTTTTTTATTATTGATGTGGTGTATAATGTTGATTGATTTGCGTATGTTAAACCAGCCTTGCATCCCTGGGATGAAACCCACTTGGTCATGGAGTATAATCTTTTTGATGTAGTGCTGGATTCGGTTTGCTACGATTTTGTTGAGTATTTTTGCATCTATGTTCATTAGTGAGATTGGTCTGTAGTTTTCTTTCTTGGTGGTATCTTTGCCCTCTTTGGGAATCAGAGTGATATTAGCCTCATAAAAGGAATTGGGAAAGATTCCTGTCTTTTCAATGGTTTGGAAGAGCCTGTGGATCAGTGGAAGTAATTCTTTTTGGAATGTTTGATAGAATTCACCTGTAAAATCATCTGGGCCTGGACTTTTGTTCTTGGAGAGTTTCTTAATTACTGTTTCAATTTCCTCCAATGTGATTGGCCTGTTTAGGCTTTCTAAATCCTCCTTTTCTAGTCTTGGAAGCTGGTATTTTTCCAAGAATCTATCACTTTCTTCTGGGTTCTCTAGCCTAACTGAGTTTGTTGTTCATAATATGTCCTCATGATGTGTTGGATTTCTTGGGTTTCTGTTGTAATCTCTCCCCTTTCATTTGTGATCCTGGTTATTTGGGTGTTTTCCCTCTTTTTTTTTTTTTTTTTTGGATAGTCTTGCTCGTGGTTTGTCTATCTTATTTATTCTTTCAAAAAACCAACTCCTGGTCTCATTGATTTTCTGTATTGTTTTTTTAGTTTCTATGTTGTTTATTTCTGCTCTGGTTTTTATTATTTCGTGTCTTCTGGTTGTGTTTGGGTTTCTTTGTTGCTGTTGTTCCAGCTCCTTAAGATGGTCCTTTAAGGGAGAGATAGCACGATGGCGTTTGCCTTGCAAGCAGCCGATCCAGAACCAAAGGTGATTGGTTCGAATCCCGGTGTCCCATATGGTCCCCCATGCCTGCCAGGAGCTATTTCTGAGCAGATATCCAGGAGTAACCCCTGAGCACCGCTAGGTGTGACCCAAAAAACAAAACAACAAAACAACAACAACAAAAAGATGGTCCTTTAAGCTACTATTTTTGTCGTTTTCCTCTTTCCTGACATAGGATTGTATTGCTATGAGTTTCCCCCTGATTACTGCTTTTGCTGTGTCCCACAAGTTTTGACAAGTTGTTTCTTCATTGTCCTTTATCTTAAGGAATCTTTTTATTTCTTCCTTGAGTATCTATTTAATCCAGCTGTTTTTGAGCAGCATGTTGTTTAATCTCCAGGTGTTGGATTTTATCCATTGTTTCTTTTTACAATCAATTTTGACCTCTGTTGCATAGTGATCTGACAGGGTACTTCTAATGATCCTTACCTTTGTGATTTTATGCAGGTTAGATTTGTATCCTAAGGCATGGTCTATTCTGAAGAAGGTTCCATGTGGACTTGAGAAGAATGTGTATTCTGCTTTCTGGGAGTGGAGGGCCCTATATAAGTCTATTAACCCTAGTTCTTCTAATTTTTTATTTAGGGCTCTTATTTCTTTTTTTTTTTTTTTTTGGTTTTTGGGCCACACCCTGTGACGCTCAGGGGTTACTCCTGGATATGCGCTCAGAAGTTGCTCCTGGCTTCTTGGGGGACCATATGGGACGCCGGGGGATCGAACCACGGTCCGTCCTAGGCTAGCGCAGGCAAAGTAGGCACCTTACCTCCAGCGCCACCGCCCGGCCCCAGGGCTCTTATTTCTTTGTTAGTTTTTTGTCTGGTGGATCTGTCCAGTGGTGATAGTGGAGTATTAAGGTCTCCTACTACTATCACATTTCCCTTTTATGTGTTTCTACAGTTTTGCAAGCAGTTGCCATACATATTTTGCTGGCTCTGCATTAGGTGTGTAGATGTTAACCAGGATTAGCACTTCTTGGTCTAGTGTTCCCCTGATCAGTAAGTAGTGACCCTCTTTGTCTCTGATCACTTTTTTGAGGCTGAATGCAATTTGGTCTGATATAAGAATGGCCGTCCCTGTTTTTTTTTTTTTTTTTTTATTTCCATTGGCCTGGATAATTGATTTTTATCCTTTTATTCTAAGCCTGTGCCTATCTTGTACTTGTAGGTGTGTTTCTTGTAGGCAGCAAAAATCTGGCTTATGTTTTCTAATCCAGTTCTCTATTATGTGTCTTTTAATGGGAGAGTTTAGTCCATTAACATTTAAGGAGATTATTGACAGAGAGGGCTGTTGTGCAGTTGTGTTGTTTAGGGTGGTTGTTACAATCGGGGGTTTGGATTGTATTATTTGTCTCTGAGTAGTTCATTTAGGGTCTGTTTTGTTTGCACAAATAGTGCAAGTTCTTCTTTGTTTGAGAATGATTTTAGTCTTCCCTCCCATATGAATGAGAGTTTTGCTGGATAATGGACTCTAGGTTGAATTTTTCTTTTATTCAGTTGTTTAAATATGTCATTCCACTGTCTTCTTGCTTGAAGTATTTCATATGGGAGATCTGGTTTGATTCTAATGTTCCTTCCTTTGTATGTGAGGGTTTTTTCCTCCCTTATTGCTTTAATTAGGTCGCCTTTCTCTTTGTTTCTTACCATTTGAATTATGTGTCTTGAAGTTGGTTTGTTAGGGTCTATTTTGTTGAGGACTCTTTTAACCTCCTGGATTTGCTCAGATGTGTCTTTCCAGAGGGTGGGAAAATTTTTCACTATTATCTCCCTGACTAATTCTTCTTCCCCTTTCCCTGATTCCTCCCCTTCTGGAATTCCTACAATTATTAGATTGTTTCTTTTGTCTTTGTTCATTAAATACTGGACTTTTACTTCCAGTGCTTTACCTTCTATTTCTTTGTTGGCTTCTTTGTTGTATTTTGATTGCAGTTTATCTTTGAGTTGTTCTATGTGATTCTCAAGCTGTGCAATTCTGCTCTTCTGGCTTTCTATGGTTTTATGAATTTCTTTTAATTCTGTTTGTATAAAGTCTTTCATATTTTGTAGGAATTCTTGTTTAAATTGGTTTATTTGTTCATCTATTGATTTATTGTAATCTCTGGCCAGTGTGTCTTTCATTTCTTATAGCAAGGCTTGGAATTCTATTCTCATGGCTGCTTTTAGGTCTTCCTCTGTAGTATATGAAAAAGTTTCCATAAGATTATTCTTGGAATTGTTGTATATAAAAGTGTTTCCTTAGGATTGTTCTGTGACTATTGCCCCACCTAGCCCTTCCAGGTGGGCGCTGTGGAGTTGGCAATAAATAGCTTGATGGACAGGGAAGAGGGGTCCTTTTGCGAAAGCTGCTGGCTGCAGGAGGATTCTCTCGCTCTCTTTGCCCAGTCTTTTACACCCTATCCTTCTTGTCTGTGTGGATTATTATTTGCTGCAGATAAATATTACCAAGGTCTTCCCCCAAAAGGGGACAAGGGGATGGGAAGTAATTTCTCATTCTGGGGACTGTTCTTGAATTTACAAATACCCAGCAAAGTTAACAGCGAAGATATATTACAAATGGCGCCGGGAACAGGTGGACCTGGACCCTCAATAAGTGAAACGCTTTATTGGAAATTGCCTCTGGAGATCCTTGGATGGCTTCTATGGTCAGCCATGTTGATTGTGCCACCTTGTTACAAATTCTTTGGTTCTGCGTTTGTCAAGTGGATATTTCCATACTATTTAAAACGAATAGGCTTGATGGTAGGAAAATTCATTGCTTTTGGATGGTTGTGGTCTATAGTTCAAACGAAAACTTATACTCAAATATTTGCCTTGCCTGTGTTGTCTCCATCAGTCATAGTTTGTGGAATCTCTGTGGTTGCTAATATTGTTATGGTGTGCATAGGTATTTGCTGGTATTTAGGAAGTAAAAAGTGTGGAAAAGGTGAGGCTAAGACCAGCTTGGATAATAAGGAGATCTATCCAATGAAACTCCAGGCTAAAGTGCAGGCTGTTGAATCTAGCACCACCATAAAAAATATAGGCATTTTTCCCAACAAAAAATCTACTCGGAAACATAATTTAGAAACTCAGGACCCAAATCAAAATATTAACACTGATAACCAACCCCCGGTGCTAAGTCCACAAGTGAGTCCTGATTCTGTACACAGAATGGAATCACATAATAGTGCCGGCTCAGATGACGAATCACAGGCTAGTGCTCCACATGTCAGGGCTCAGAGCCCAGTGCAAAGTACTTCTGCTAATCCAGCCTCAGTTCCGTTACAAACAGTATATAGACCAATTTATGAACCCCTTGAAATAGAAGACATGGAACGGTTTAAGAAAGCATGTAAGGACTTTGGGCCAACTTCTCCATACTGTCTGGAGATGCTAAGACTTTGGTGTCGAAAATCACTTTGGACCCTGCATGAATTTAAAAACTAGCTGAAATATGCTTGCCATCTAAACAGCAAACCGAATGGGAGATGTTCTATGTGGAGGGTGTGAAATCCAAATTATATAGCCTGGATGGACAAAAAATCGAGTGGCAGGGGTCAATCTCTCATATGAATTATTAATGGCAGAAAATCAATATGCAGATATTCAGGCACAAGCTGCTTTACCTAAGGCAATCTTAAACATAATTAAAGATATTGCAGTATCTTCATGGGAAAAAATTGATATGAACAGCACAGGTGCAGGAACCTTTTTAAGAATTACCCAAGGTCCCCATGAGCCATATATCGAATTTGTAGCTAAACTCAAAGATGCTTTGAAAACACAAGTCAAAGATAAGCAGGTTAGAAAATATTTAGAGCCCAATGCTTGATTAGGGTCGGATCAGTAATATAAAAACACCCTCAAGGGGGGCCGGGCGGTGGCGCTCGAGGTAAGGTGCCTGCCTTACCTGCGCTAGCCTAGGAGACGGACCGCGGTTCGATCCCCCGGCGTCCCATATGGTCCCCCAAGCCAGGAGCGACTTCTGAGCGCATAGCCAGGAGTAACCCCTGAGCGTCACTGGGTGTGGCCCAAAAACCAAAAAAAAAAAAAAAAAAAAAAAAAAAAAAAAAAAAAAAAAAAACACCCTCAAGGTACACTTGCTCCTTGTGCGAGCAGAAGGCCATCCTGCAGGTCTAGGCGGCGGGCCTGGCTGTCTTCCCTGAGCGCCTCGATTTCTGCCAGCACCACAAGGATGAGCAAGGGTAGACAGATGAAGGAGGAGAACGAAAAACAGGTGGAGGTGGTGACTGCTGTGGTGGCAAGCCCTGGCCCCCTGAAGACTGAGAAGGAAAAGGCCACGGCCCATGCTCGAGGCACCTACCCCCGTGAGAAAGGAGGTGACAGGCGCCACCAGGAGCAGGACCCGAGGCGGCGCCTGCTGGGACAAATTGCGGCAGACATTGTACAATACTTGGTGGAGACAGCAGCAGCGGGAATGACAGCAGCGGCGACGGGAGTGGTTAGAGGGCGTAGAGACCACTCCCATTTGCCTTTAAGGCAAAGGGCAGAAGGCGGGAATCGCGGAAGGGGCCGAGGCCGAGGCCGAGGGCGTGGGAGAGGCCGGGGATGCGGCGCCTTGGCCCAGGGGCCCGCTCCCCAATTGGAGCCCGCCCCCGCCCTTGAACCCCGAAGCCCCTCCTCCCTTGAACCCCGAAGCCCCTCCTCCCTTGAACCCCGAAGCTCCTCCCTTGAACCCCACATCAGCCCCTGCAGAGAGGAGCCCGCCAGCCCCCAGTAACAACGGGGATGAAGCCAGTGCAGAAGAAAAAGAGCCAAGTAGTGATGACAGTGACGATGCCTGATTAGACCACACACACACACACACACACACACAACATGGAGGCCTCCTAGTACCTACCCTTGGGATGGTGAAGGTCATGAGGCAAATGCCAGAAGAGAAACCAAGTAGGGATGACAGCGACAACTCTCTCTCACACTCTCTCTCACTCAGTCTCACTCACACACTCAGTCCTCCCAGTCCCTTTCAGTGCCAGTTCATAGCCTGTGTCCTTGTATTCGCAGCTACTAGCTGTCCTTCTGTTTTCAAAGGAAGCATCTTTTATTTTGGTGTTACTGAGGGAAGTTTTGAATTTTGAAGTTTTGCTAGTTTTGAAATTTTGCTTTCTTTCTTCTAAAATTTAGATTTGTGTTGTCCTAGTTTCACAAATAAATCATTTGAAGCTCAAAAAAAAAAAAAAAAAAAAAGAAAATATTTAGAAAAAAGTTTGGCTTATCATAATGCGAATTCAGCCTGCAAATTGATATTGGCCCCTTTGCAGGACAACGCTGACTTAAATGATTTTTTTATATGCCTGCAGAAATGTTTATGATATGCCCCATTCTTCAGCAAACATGGATCCGGTGCAAACCTTTGCAATCACTAAGGGAACAAAGCCCTTCTACCCCCGGGGAAAAAGCGCCGCCCCAAAGCCTGGTCTCTGCCCAAAATGCAAGAGAGGTCACCACTGGGCAAAAGATTGCAGATCTGGAAATCTACCTAATAATAACACAGGGACAGGTTTTAATACTACACCCAGGAGACAATTCTTCTGTTATCATTGTGGAAAACAGGGTCATATCAAAAGAAATTGCCGTCTTTTGTTAAATCAAGCTCCTCAGGGACCCACATTTCCAATGCAGGGAAACGCCTACAGGGCCAGTCCCCAGGCCCATACTAATCAGGGTCAGAGTCCTCAAACCATAATTCTTCCCAGCCCAGCCCAAGATTGCTCACAATTAGCGAATTAATTCATGTGACTGCGGGGAGCGCTGGGCTCAACATAACTTGCCCAGAGGACATTACAATTTACCCAGGAGCATGCCCCTTTATGCTAAAAACTGGCATTGTGGGCCCGCCACCCCCAGATACAATGGGATTGATTCTGGGCAGAAGTTCCCTCAATGTAAAGGGTATATCAGTAACCACAGGTGTCATTGACTCAGATTCAAAGGGAGAAATTATTGTAGTAATTACCCTACCGGCTACTTGGACATTCAAAAAGGGAGAGGCAATTGCCCAGATAGTAATATTGCCGTATGTCAAATTTGGGACTTCAGATAAGACACGAATTGGAGGTTTTGGAAGCATAGATCCAGGGGCCACCCATAACCCAATTATCGCTCTGGTTACTAAATTTAAAGATGAAAATCCAATGATTAAACTTCACTTTCAAGGGCAACCCTTTAATGGAATGATAGACACCGGGGCTCAAATTACCATAATTTCTGATAAAGAATGGCCTGAAAATTGGCCTCTACAAGAAATTCCATACTCGCTTGAAGGAGTGGGAGGCTTAAGTTCCTGTCTGTTAAGTAAAAGGACTATGGTAGTTCACGGCCTAGAAAATCAAAAGGCTATAATTAGACCTCATGTGGGCCCATTCTCACCTTCCCTGTGGGGCCGTGACCTACACAAACAGTGGAAGGCAGAATTCCACATCCCATTAGCTCCAGAAGAGTCTGGAACTTCTCCTGAAATGAAAACTCAGAATTTTTGGTAGGGGCCACTGACAGAAAGAACCCAGCACCGATAAAAATAAAATGAAAATCTGATGAACCAATTTGGATAGGTCAGTGGCCCCTTAAAATTGATAGATTAAAGGTGCTAACAGAATTAGTGGAAGAGGGCCGGGCGGTGGCGCTGGAGGTAAGGTGCCTGCCTTACCTGCGCTAGCCTAAGAGACGGACCGCGGTTCGATCCCCCGGCGTCCCATATGGTCCCCCAAGCCAGGAGCGACTTCTGAGCGCATAGCCAGGAGTAACCCCTGAGCGTCACCGGGTGTGGCCCAAAAACCAAAAAAAAAAAAAAAAAAAGAATTAGTGGAAGAACAGCTAAAATTAGGGCATATTGAGGCTTCATTTTCTCAATGGAATTTGCCTATATTTACCATACAAAAGAAGTCTGGAAAATGGAGACTGTTGATGGATCTGAGAGCTGTAAACATATCTATGGTACCTATGGGAAAATTGCAAACAGGTTTAACATCACCTATAGTTATCCCAAAGGAATGGCCACTAATTATAATTGATTTGAAAGACTGCTTTTACCATATTCCTATTCACCCAGATGATAAACACCGTTTTGCATTCTTAGTTCCTTCTATAAACAATACCCATCCCTGCCAGCGGTTTCAATGGACTGTCCTCCTCCAGGGCATGCTGAATTCCCCAACAATGTGTCAATTTTTTGTAGATAAGATTTGAGCCCTGCTCGTGAAAGATTTCCTCAAGCCATGATCTTTCATTATACTGATGATATTCTTTTTTTTTTTTTTTTTTTTTTTTTTTTTTGGTTTTTGGTGTTTTGGGCCACACCCATTTGATGCTCAGGGGTTACTCCTGGCTATGCGCTCAGAAGTCGCTCCTGGCTTGGGGAACCATATGGGACGCCGAGGGATCGAACCGTGGTCCGTCCTAGGCTAGCGCAGGTAAGGCAGGCACCTTACCTCTAGCGCCTCCGCCCGGCCCCTGATGATATTCTTATCACAATGAACAATGAAACAGATCTACAGAAAGTATATTCTTTTGTTATTGACTGTTTGCAAACAGCAGGACTGAAAATAGCTTTAGAAAAGATACAGACTATGCCACCATATCAATACTTGGGTTTTATTTTGGACCGAACGTCTATACATCCACAAAAAATCTCCATCAAAAAAGAAAACCTTGGGGGCCGGGCGGTGGCGCTAAAGGTAAGGTGCGCCTGCCTTGCCTGCACTAGCTTTGGACGGACCACGGTTCGATCCCCCGGTGTCCCATATGGTCCCCCAAGCCAGGAGCAACTTCTGAGCGCATAGCCAGGAGTAACCCCTGAGCATTACCGGGTGTGGCCCAAAAACCAAAAAAAAAAAAAAAAAAAAAGAAAACCTCAAAACACTTAATGATTTTCAGAGACTTTTAGGTGATGTGAATTGGCTCTGGCCTGCGCTAGGAATCCCAAATGCAGAACTGTCTGATTTGTTTAAAACTTTGGAAGGTGATTCTGCCCTAGACAGCCCGAGAAATTTAACTATAGAGGCCAAAAATGAATTGGACTTCTTCTTAAACAGGTTGCAACAATCATTTCTCTCAAGATTCATCTGGGAGAGAAGGTTTCTTTATTAATCTTCCCTACAAAAGAAACCCCTCCAGGGGCATTGATGCAACAGGCAGGTCCTCTGGAATGGGTATATTTACATAACAAACAGCCTCGGTCTGTGATATCTTATTTGGATTTAATTTCAGAACTCATTATCAAAGCAAGACTCAGATCTATATCTTTATAGATATAGATATATTAGTATTACCAATACCAAAAAAGGAAATTGAGTCAATATTGCCTCTTAATGAATCTTTACAAAGGGCCCTTTCAGATTTCACAGAAGAAATTTCCTCTCATTATCCACCAGGAAAGACATGGGACTTTTTGAAAAAGACTCAGTTTGTTATTTCTTCAATCGTTCGAGATTCTCCTATCCCCAATGCAAAGGGTTTTTACATAGATGGGTCCAGCGCGGGGAGGGGAGGAATAACTGGAGAAAACATGAAAATAACTATAGATACCAAGTATAAGTCTGCACAGAAAATTGAATTAGCAACGTTAATTTACCTATTAGAAAATGTATCTGACGCCATGAATGTTGTTTCTGATTCTTTGTATGTGGTAAATTTATGTCCGGTGGTAGCCACAGCCTCTCTCAATGCTCATAGCCCAATTATACAGAATTTACTACAAACATTACAACAGCTTATTCAAAAACGAACTGAACCCATCTTCATCACGCATATTAGAGCCCACTCAGGTCTTTCAGGGCCAATGGCTCAAGGAAATAAAACTGTGGATTTGTTGGCAATGCCTATATTCAAGTCACCTGCAGAAGAACATATAGCATTACACACAAATGCTCGCCGCTTACATGTAAATTACCAGATTCCCTGGAGGCAAGCTAGAGAAATTATAAAAAGGTGCGACATATGTGCCCTATTAGCAAAAAAGACTCACATAGCAGGAGCAAACCCAAGAGGCTTACAGTCTAATGAACTGTGGCAAATGGATGTAACTCAAACAGATTTATTTCCAAAGAAACCTTATCTTCATGTGGTGGTGGACACTTATTCTCGATTTATTTGGGCAATCCCTATGTCTTCCCAAAAGTCTAAGGCAATTTGTAGTTTTCTTTTACAATGCTTTTCAGTTATGGGTGTTCCGTATTCCATTAAAACTGATAATGGACCCACCTATATCAGCAAAACTTTTGAATTCTTTTGTAAAGAATGGCAGATAAAACATCTGAAAGGAATCCCCTACAATTGCCAAGGACAGGCCATTGTGGAAAGAGCCCACAGGACGCTAAAAACTCAATTACAAAAGAATAGAAAAAGAGGTTTAGCACCTACTGAGCTGTTATCTTTGACTCTTCTCATGTTAAATTATCTAAATTTACCCCAAGGGGAAAGTTACACTGCTGGGGAAAGACATTTTAAAGAAGATATTCAGAGACAAGAAACATCACATATACCGATTTGGATCAAAGAGGATGAAAAATGGATCGCTGGATATCTTCTTCTGAGAGGAAGGGGATATGCATATGTTGGTACAAATGACAACCCCTCCAAGAAATTTTGGGTCCCTTTACGCCTCATCAGAAATCGAATTAGCACAAACCACCAGGATCAGGTTGCTGGGACTACAAGCCTGCCCCCACGTCAAATACAAAATGCTCAAAACACTGACAATTGTAACACTGCTGTGGCCTCTGGGAAAGTAAACAAGGGATTAACGTTCACACCCAATACCTTGAATAAGGCAGACAAGAGTAAGAAACCCTTACATTCCAGAATGCAAATAGAGAAACAGAAACCTGCATTTACTGTATTACGAAATTTAGGTAACTCATGCTATATGAACTCAATATTACAATGCCTGTATAATATTTCAGACTTAACTCAGTATTTTTATCATGATCATTATAAAAAAGACATTAACAAAGAAAATCCAAGCGGACATAAAGGTAAATTAGCAGAACAATTCGGTCATCTCATCAAAATCATGGGAGATGGATGTCATAGGAATGTCAATCCTGAATACTTCAAAGCAACAATTGGTTTACTTAATGACCAATTTGCCGGACACAACCAACAGGATCCTCACGAATTATTGATGTTCCTTATCGAGGGACTACATCAGGATTTGCTTACTGAAAATTCAATAGCAGATAAAACTATACACCTGATAGACAATGAAAAACATGAACAATCTAGGCCTAAACACCAAAAGGCTCACAAATCTCTTATATATGACCTCTTTCAAGGACAGTTCAAATCTATACTACAGTGTCTCACATGTCACCAAAAGTCTGAGGTATATGACACATTTGTTCAGTTGTCCCTGGCAATCAAGCCTACAGATAAATGTACGTTACAAGAATGCCTCGTTGAATTCTTTAAAGAAGAAGATTTGAAAGATAACAATAGAATTCATTGTAACAGCTGCAACACTAAAAGGGACTTTTTGAAGAGGACATACTTATGGAAATTACCTCCAGTATTAATAATTCATTTGAAACGTTTTGCTTTTGATGGCAAACAAATTAAAAAACTACTCACTTATGTGGATTTTCCTTTAGAAGACCTCAACTTAGCAGAATTCACTCAGGAAAAAAATTACAAAACTGAAAAATACATCTTATCATCAGTGTCTAACCATTTTGGACACTGTACATCATACTGTAATATTGACTCAAGACAACACTGGATCAATTTTGATGACAAGAAGATCAAGAAAATTCCTATTGCATTGGTAAAATCCACAGCAGCATACATCCTGTTTTATACTTCTCAGAGATCTACTATAAACGCTTAATAATTATTTATTTTATTTGTTAGTTGTCATTAATGCTTTATGATTCATTTCACAGGTACTACCGCTGAATAGGATTGAATATGATGAATCCCCATTGTAGTTGCTTGTATGATGTATTTATGTCTTAATACCACTATTGATCCAGGCTCACTCGAGAGAAAGCTTCTTCATCGTATTAAGGGTATTATATAGCAATATATTGAGATATACTCATCTAACAACTTTCACTCTTTTTTTTGGGGGGGGGGTTTTGGGCCACACCCAGTAACGCTAGGGGTTACTCCTGGCTATGTGCTCAGAAGTTGCTCCTGGCTTGGGGGACCATATGGGACACCGGGGGATCGAACCGCGGTCCGTCCAAGGCTAGCGCAGGCATGGCAGGCACCTTACCTTCCGCGCCACCGCCCGGCCCAACTTTCACTCTTTCTAATGTCATTGTTTTATTTGCCTCAATTTAGGCTTCAAGATGGAGGTGAATTCATAATTTTGACATAACAGTACCCTTTAGGTGGACTCTCTTTACAGTGCTCATCATTTATCGTTACGATAGAATTACTTGTCTCTACTTGTATTATTGGTTTCCTTGGTCGTATTGTGCATGAAATTCTCTTGCAGATTTACTCGACTATGCCTTAAAAATATATCTTTTGTTGTTGCTGGGAACTTGAAGATATTCATCTAAACTGTTTGCTGGCTATTGTATTTTAAAGCACTTTTTGTTGATTCAGCTGAATTTTTTTTTTTTCGCTCTATTTGGGATCCTTCCCAGCAAACATTTTTTGGTAAGTATGAGTGAGTGATGGCCATGTTTTTGTGAAATATGTTTATGTATGTCTTGTTGTGTGTCTGTATGTCTTACATGTTTTGTATATAGTTCTTTTTTCCTGACTTTATCTTCCCCAATTTATTCTTACTTATCCTTCCCTCTTTTTTCCTAGTCCCTAACAGTCTATTTTCAGGAATCCCTCCACATATGCAAATCATCGTGTGCAAATCATCACCCACAATGACAAGCCTCCTGATCTCGGACTGAGAAAGACATCGTAAACTGTTGCAGTGCTGTATCCTGCTTCTAATTACAACTGCTTTCCCTGACTCATCAAGTTTCTTTGGTCGGACTTTTGGGAGTTCTGGACTCCCCATCCTTTCATAATGGTTTTTGAACTTGGGAGAAATTTCAGCTCTTATAGTTTTATAATTGTAATCCTGTAAAGTTATATTTGATTCTACACTTTTGTTGATTACTGTAATTAATGTTTTTACATTTTAGTTGTTAATTCTCAAAATTGATGTGGTATTACATTAAGGTTTTACTTTTGTTACTTTGGATTAGGGGTTATATACTGTCATAAATAAGTTACTAGATTGTAATCCTGTCTGGTATTTTGGCCTTTTGTGTGGGCGCATCATTGGAAAAAATAGCAAGTGCAAAAGGTGGTTTTATCCATTTTGGATAGACCCTCAATTCATTTACACGGGGAGGTTCTCTGCCTTAAGCATTTTGTTTTGGTTTCGAACTTAAGCTCCCACCTAATAATCGGCCGTACATGGTTCTTCATTCTCGGACCTCTTATGAACTTCTGACTGGACTAGAACTCATCTTGGATTGAATTCAAGTACCTATGGATCTTCTTTACTATGGCGCCCATTGTACAGGTGTGTGTGCCTCTTCCTTCGAAATAGGGGCCTAATTCACTGCCTCCAAAGATGGGGTTTCTTTTTTTTTTTTTTTCGGCCACACCCATTTGATACTCAGGGGTTACTCCTGGCTAAGCACTCAGAAATTGCCCCTGGCTTGGGGGGACCATATGGGACGCCGGGGGATCGAACCGCGGTCCTGATCCTTGGCTAGCGCTTGCAAGGCAGACACCTTACCTCTAGCGCCACCTCGCCGGCCCCATATGGGCTTTCTTCTGCTCAAGCTGGACTGGAATGGAAAATGTGTTTCTTCTCGCCTGCTACGCAGCCTTGTGAGCATCTCATCTAAGGATCTCTGTCTCCGAATTACTTTCAGGCTTTGTGATTGCCCCGGGAGCTCCCCATGGCCTATTATGTCCTGAATCTTGGAATTTCATACTCGACTTCTGCTTTTCCAAGGGAATACTTACTCGGAATTGTTCATCTTGGACGCTGTAGATTTTATTCTACTCTGGAGCTTGTAGTTGATTCCTTTACATCTGTTTCTGGTTTTGAACACCCTGTGTTAGGTTAAAAATTTTTTTTCTATACTTTTTCCGGTGATGCACTTATGCAAACAGCCACTCTTTTACAATTGCTTAGTTATTCTTTTTACAATTATAAAAAATATTACTTACTTCTGTACATTATTATTGTTTCTTTACAAAAAAAGGGGGAATTGTAGTATATGAAAAAGTTTTCATAAGATTATCCTTGGAATTGTTGTATATAAAAGTGTTTCCTTAGGATTGTTCTGTGACTATTGCCCCACCTAGCCCTTCCAGGTGGGGCGCTGTGGAGTTGGCAATAAATAGTTTGATGGACAGGGGAGAGGGGTCCTTTTGCGAAAGCTGCCGACTGCAGGAGGATTCTCTCGCTCTCTTTGCCCAATCTTTTACACCCTATCCTTCTTGTCTGTGTGGATTATTATTTGCTGCGGATAAATATTACCAAGGTCTTCCCCCGAAAGGGGACAAGGGGATGGGAAGTAATTTCTCATTCTGGGGACTGTTCTTGGATTTACAAATACCCAGCAAAGTTAACAGCGAAGATATATTACATTCCTCTCTTGGGTTTGTGCGTTTTGGAGGACTTGGGAACTTGTTCTGATTTCTCTCCATCTCCCCTGCTGTTAATGTTTTCCTTGGTTTACCCATCTTTCTTTGCAATTTATTGGCTTGGCTTGGAGTATAGTGCCTTTAGGTTTCAGCCTGCTTTTGCCACCTGTGGTGTGGGGCTGGGTCTCTTCTGGATGTGGCTCTATGTGAGTATGTTGAGTGATGTAGCTGAGTTTTGGACCTTCCCTCGTCCTCAGTCAAGCCTGACCAATCACCACTCCCTTCAAGCCAGACAGTGCAGGTTCACTCTCTGGCCTGTCCTGGGAGCTCAAGGTTCCCTTGAATGTCTGCTTTCCACCCGCTCCAGTCCGCGACCTCCTGCACCCACTCTGGCCTGTTCTGGGAGCTCAAAGTTCCCTTGAATGTCCGCTTTCCACCCACCCTAGTCAGCGACCTCCTGCACTCACTCTGGCCTGTTCTGGGGGCTTAGGGTTCCCTAGAATGTCCTCTTTCCACCCACCCTAGTCAGCGACCTCCTGCACCCACTCTGGCCTGTTCCAGGAACTCAAGGTTCCCTTGAATGGCCACTTTCCACCAGCTCCACTCCAATTTTGATCCACTGGATGGTGACTAAGAAACAAGGAGTCAGTTTCTCTTCCTATATTGTTATGAGGACCAAATGATCATCGTGAGCAATGTGGAAACACTGGTGGCTGGAACTTAATGCATGTGACTTCCCATTTGCTCCCCTTCCGGTAATGTGGGCAGAGCAAGGCCAATCACCCCCATTGCCTTAGCACTTGGGACTTGTGTTTGGTTCCATGTGCCTTTCCCATGTATGGTGAAGTCACTCATGGAATGTCACATGAAAGACTTGCTCCTCAGAAAGTCAGGGTAAATCTTGGGGTTAGAGAAACATGGCAGAGCTCTGCTGCCAACAGAACACAGGAAAGCAGTTGTCAGTATTTGTCAAATCAAGAGAGTGCCAGGGCCAATAACATTCATTGTGTTAATTCATGCAGGAAATGTTCAACATGGTGCCTATCCGTTGTCACCTGTCCATCTGTAAATTTCTGATCCATGTCTCTCCTTCCTGCTTAAAGCAGGAAAGTAAGCATTCAAGCCAGCAGCCAAAACTCCATACGTTTGTCATCACCTCTGCAGCCAAGGATGGATCCCCAGTGACCTAAAACTCTATCTCTTAGCCTCTACAAAGACACAGATTTCAGAGCAGTAGGACTTTGTAAAAAAAAGTCACCAAAACTTTCTAATGCTACTGACCATAGTGTGGGCAGAGGGCCAAATGCCATTTCCATCCCAGTGGCCTTCTTAACATTGAAAGTTTGACCTGCCACCTTTTTTTCTTCTTCTTTCTTTCTTTCTTTCTTTCTTTCTTTCTTTCTTTCTTTCTTTCTTTCTTTCTTTCTTTCTTTCTTTCTTTCTTTCTTTCTTTCTTTCTTTCTTTCTTTCTTTCTTTCTTTCTTTCTTTCTTTCTTTCTTTCTTTCGTTTTGGTTTTTGGGTCTCACCTGGCTGTGCTCAGGGGTTACTCCTGGCTCCATGCTCAGAAATTGCTCCTGGCAAGCATGGGGGACCATATGGGACGCCGGGATTCAAACCGATGGCCCCCTGCATGAAAGGCAAACACCTTACCTCCATGCCATCTCTTCGGCCCCCTTTTTTTCTTCTATTCATCCCACCCATACATTCTCAGTTCCTAACATGCTACTCAGATGCTCCGGGGTTGAATGCCTCAATAGCTGCAATGCTCTGCCAAAGACACTGTTCTTTCAGGGCTTTTCATATCTTTTTTTTTTTTTTTTTTTGGTTTTTGGGCCACACCCAGTGATGCTCAGGGGTTACTCCTGGCTATGCACTCAGAAGTCGCTCCTGGCTTGGGGGACCATATGGGACACCAGGGGATCGAACCGCGGTTCGTCCTAGGCTAGCGCAGGCAAAGCAGGCACCTTACCTCTAACGCCACCGCCCGGCCCCGCTTTTCATATCTTAAGGAAAGTCTCATTGTTCTGATAATTGGAATTGATTACTCTGGATAAAAATGGGTTGCTAGGGGCTGGAGAGATAGCATGGAGGTAAGGCGTTTGCCTTTCATGCAGAAGGTCATTGGTTCGAATCTCGGCATCCCATATGGTCCCCCGAGCCTGCCAGGAGCGATTTCTAAGCCTGGAGCCAGGAGTAACCCCTGAGTGCTGCCGGGTGTGACCCCCCCAACAAATGGGTTGCTAAAAGGGAATAAAGTGATATGAATGGCACATATGCCCTCATTAACACTAATGCAAGCCACACTATCAAAAGGGGATAAAGTGGGAGAGAGAGAGAGAGAGAGAGAGTATATATACACACACACATATAAACATATATACATATATGCATATAAATTATTTAAAAATCAAGTGTTAGGCAGTGCTGCCAACGCCTTGGCCGAGAAGCTGAGGACCAAAAATAACAATACATTGGTGTATCAGCGGCTAGTTGGCAGGCCAGTTGCCTATTGGAAGGTCATCATTGAAAATAAAGCAGTGGATATAAAACTGTTTTAGCAATGCAGACAATTAAGTGTGTTGTTGTGGGCAATGGTGCTGTTGGGAAAACAGGTCTCCTGATCTCCTACACAACAAATTTCCATCTGAATATGTACCAACGGTTTTTGACAACTATGCAGTCACTGTTATGATTGGTGGAGAGCCATATACTCTTGGACTTTTTGATACCGCAGGACAAGAGGTTTATGATAGATTACGGCCACTGAGTTACCCACAAACAGATGTAATTTTAATCTGTTTTTTCAGTGGTCTCTCCGTCCTCATTTGAAAATGTGAAAGAAAAGTGGGTGCCAGAGATAACTCACCACTGTCCAAAGACTCCTTTCTTGTTTGTTGAGACCCAAATTGATCTCAGAGATGATCTCTCTACTATTGAGAAACTTGCCAAGAACAAACAGAAGCCTATAACTCCAGAGACTGCGGAAAAGCTGACCGGTGACCTGAAAGCTGTCAAGTATGTGGAGTGTTCTGCACTCATACAGAAAGGCCTAAAGAATGTATTTGACAAAGCAATATTGGCTGCCCTGGAGCCCCCAGAACCGAATAAGAGCCGCAGGTGTGTGCTGCTATGAACATCTCTTCAGAGTTTTTTCTGCAAAGCTGGTGTCAGCATCATGCTAAAAGAAATGTTTAAATCAAACTAAAGATTAAAAATTAAAATTTGTTTTTGTAATAATGACAAATGCCCTGCACCTACCCACATACACTCAAGCAAGACAGGCCCATAGGTCTGGCCTTTTCCCCTCCAAATATTACTTAATTTTGCGTAATTGTGTATTTGTCAGAAAACTGATCAGTGCTAGGTTTTTTATTGTTGTTGTTTCAAAATTTTTTTGTTTAAAAGCAAGGCATGCTTGTGATGACTCTGTAACAGACCAATTTGAATTGTTGAAACTGCTCTGGAGAGTTATCTGAGGCATCTAGTATTGTCATTTTTATTTTTGTTTTTTTTTTTCTGGGGGATGGGGGAGTGTATGTGGGGTCTTTTTATTTAGTCCTTTTTATTTTTATTTTTAAAATCAGTAACCATTGGATAGCCCTTAAGAGGAAGAGGATGAATTGATTCCACATTCTACTTCCTAAGTCTAGTTTAGAGAATATGAGAATATGTTCCCCATCTGGTGCTCTTAGGAAGGAGTATAGCAGATGCCTCCTTTAATAAACATACTCCTTTTTGAAAGTTGCCTTTTTTCTCCACCCCTGAGTAGGTTCAGTATTTGATGAAACTCATGAAAGTGGAACCTGTTTTGCCTCTCCTCTTTTCTAGGATGCACTATCTGTTGACTGTGACTTTCAAGGAAATTGGTTTGCCATTTATTTTCCTTCTTTTCCTCCCTGAAGTTAATTTCTAACCTCGCTAATAAATGGAAAGTATTGCACCTTTTGAAATACACCAAATGGATTAAAAACATAATTAAAAAGCAAAAAAAAAAAATCAAGTGTTAGGGGGGCTGGAGAGATAGCATGGAGGTAGGGCGTTTGCTTTGCATGCAGAAGGACGGTGGTTCATATCCCAGCATCCCATATGGTTCTCCGAGCCTGCCAAAAAAAAAAAAAAAAATCAAGTGTTAGGGTCCAGAACAATAGCACAGTGGGTAGGGCACTTGTCTTCACATAGCTGACCTGGATTTGATCCCCATCATCCCATATGGTCCTCTGAGGAGTGATTTATGAGTGCAGAACTAAGTACCACTGGGTGTGACCCAAAACAAACGAACAAAAAAGTCATGTGTTAGGTTACAACCTGCTTTCACCCTAAACAGATCTGGCTTCCTGCCTCTTTCCCTGCCCTCTTTATATGTCAAAGACTCACCTAAATGGGACAAGTTCCAGGAAAGACCTTTGTCTTTGCTTCCCACATCCCTGCTCAGGGAGGGGGTGGACTTGGTGCTTAATAAAAACTTCGGTTTTGGCAGGCATCACTCTTGCTCCATAAGGTGGAAAGCTCCCAGACCACATATGTTTCACCTTGTCAAGCGTGACCTGGATTATTTTCCATGGCAACTATTGCCCCAAACATTACTTAAGGGATTTGTTTACGACATGTGAAACCTTACAATCATGAATCATATAGTTGACATAGTTGATCATAATGCATTTGTTTTCGGTAAGTGAGAATAAATTGCTTTAAAAAAAAAAAGAAAAGGGCCGGAGAGATAGCATGGAGGTAGGGCATTTGCTTTGCATGCAGAAGGACGGTGGTTTGAATCCCGGCATCCCATATGGTCCCCCAAGGCTGCCAGGGGCAATTTCTGAGCGTAGAGCCAGGAGTAGCCCCTGAGCGCTGCCGGGTGTGACCCAAAAACCAAAAAAAAAAAAAAAAAAAAAAAAAAGAAGAAGAATAAAATTACACAAAAAGTACAGGAGAGCATATGTGCCAAAAGAGAACAACTTGCGGGCCGGGCGGTGGCGCTGGAGGTAAGGTGCCTGCCTTACCTGCGCTAGCCTTGGACGGACCACGGTTCGATCCCCCGGCGTCCCATATGGTCCCCCAAGCCAGGAGCGACTTCTGAGCGCATAGCCAGGAGTAACCCCTGAGCGTCACCGGGTGTGGCCCAAAAACCAAAAAAAAAAAAAAAAAAAAAGAGAACAACTTGCTAAGCCTGTGGCTACCTGTGCAAGTACCACAACTGACTTGTAATGACCTCCCACAGCCAGAAATAGATGCACCACCAATCTTTACAATATCATCACCACAAACAACAAAAGAAATG
Source organism: Suncus etruscus (assembly GCF_024139225.1). Lineage (NCBI taxonomy): Eukaryota > Metazoa > Chordata > Mammalia > Eulipotyphla > Soricidae > Suncus > Suncus etruscus. Next base: position 28,320,552 of record NC_064852.1, read on the forward strand.
AAGGGATAGCAAAGAAAAATATTGAAGGGCTAGAGAGATACTACAGGGCTTCCAGTGCTTGTCTTGCACACAACCAACCCTCAAGCCCACCAGGATGGTCCTTCAAACCGACTAGGTTTTCTGAGAGCAGAGATAGGAGCAAACCTTGAGTGCTAGCAGGTATGACCCCAAAACAAAACAAAACCAAAAATTAAGTCTTCCATTGAGATCCATGGAGCTGGTCCCACTACTAGGTATATTGGCACAAACCTAGACCTGAAATTGCGTTTAATGATTACCATTTTTAAAGACAGCACTCAGGGACAGGATTAGAGAGAGGGATTTATTGTTGTTTATCTGTGAAAATGAAACCAATAATACCAGTGAAGGCCAGCTGGTCCATTAGGACTTTCTCAGGAGTTCTCATTAACCATCCAGAGTAAAGACAAAACTCAAGGCAGCTTTGTGCAAGGCAGTCCTGAGAAAGAGCAGCAAAGTGACTATGCATAAAGGTTAGTAATGATTTTGTTCTTATTCATTCTGAGAACTATCTGACCAAGAGAGATCCCAGGGTTGGCTATGACTTCCTGTCCAGAGGACTGGGGGAAAGTACAGTGTCCTTCACTTCTGTTTTTCTACACTGGCTGAAACTTTTATGTTGTTTGTGCTGTCATAGTGGGTGGGGGCAGGTTACTCCGTACCTAGCATGGGACTCAGGCCTCACATATGCAAGCATGTTCTCCACTGCTTGAGTCTCTTGCCAGCCCCTTGTGTTCCAGTCTCTGTCTCTTAAGCTTTTTCCACACGCAATCCCTTTTAAATTTTCTGTTTTTGTTTTTGGGCTATATCAAGTAGTGCTCAGGGCTTACTTTAGGTTCTGTACTCAAAGATCACTCCTGGCAGGGCTCAGAAGACTGTATATATGATGCCAGGGATTGAACCGTGATCCACCATCTGCAAGGCAAGTGCCATACTGTGTACTATTTCTTTTTCTTTTTTCTTTTTGGGTCACACCCCAAAAAGGCAGTCCTAACCCCGTGATGCTCAGGGGTTACTCCTGGCTATGCACTCAGAAATCACTCCTGGCTTGGAGTACCATATGGGACACCGGGGATCACACCTTTATCTGTCCTAGGTCAGCATGTGCAGGGCAAATGCCCTACCGCTTGCACCACTGCTCCATTCCCAGAAGCCAATTTTTAAAATTCATATATTCATTTAAGCAACATGATTACAAACATGTTTGTAATTGGGTTTCATCATTAAAAAAAAAGTACACCCTTCTCACCAGTGCAACCTTCCCGCCACCAGTGCCCCCTAACTCCCTCCTCCCCCACCCCCTGCCTGTATGAGAGTCACCAGGTGTGGCCCAAAAACCAAAATAAATAAATAAATAAATAAATAAATAAATAAATAAATAAATAGGCTTCTGAAGGCTTTGTCTCTGTGAAGGGGAAGTGCAGTAGTCTCTCTCTCTCTCTCTCTTTTTTTTTTTTGGTTTTTGGGCCACACCCGGCGGTGCTCAGGGGTTACTCCTGGCTGTCTGCTCACAAATAGCTCCTGGCAGGCACGGGGGACCATATGGGACACCGGGATTCGAACCAACCACTTTTGGTCCTGGATCGGCTGCTTGCAAGGCAAACACCGCTGTGCTATCTCTCCGGGCCCGGAAGTGCAGTAGTCTCAGGAGCTTGCCATGGTCTGATTCTTTTTCATGCCCTGGTACTTCATCCAGATCACTTCCATTGCCTAATTAGAACTGGTTTCTCTCTCTCTCTCTCTCTCTCTCTCTCTCTCTCTCTCTCTCTCTCTCTCTCTCTCTCTCTCTCTCTCTCTCTCCTCTCTCTCTCTCTCTCTCCTCTCTCTCTCTCTCTCTCTCTCTCTCTCTCTCTCTCTCTCTCTCTCTCTCTCTCTCTCTCTCTCTGTTTTTTTGTTTTTTGTTTTTTGGGCCTCACCCAGTGACGCTCAGGGGTTACTCCTGGCTATGTGTTCAGAAATCGCTCCTGGCTTGGGGCACCATATGGGATGCTGGGGGATTGAACCTTGGTTCTTCCTAGGCTAGTGTACCCAAGGCAGACGCCTTACTGTCTGCATCACCACTCCGACCCTAGAACTGGTTTCTTACCTGCAATTCTCCAGGAATGGCCCTGTAATACCCATGAAAGCTGCCCTTATGGAGAAATTCTTGTGGATACAAAGTCCTAGTTTTTCTATAGGAAGGAATAACAACAGTGATTTCTTTTGGGTCTACTCCATCCAATTCTCAAAATTGTCTTTCTCAGATATTTGTGAAGGTTCCATTTCAACACTAACCCAGGGCTTAATGGGCAACCATCACAGGAAGGCTGAAAGATGGAGGACTTATGTCCTCCAAACAGCACAGTTACCAGAAGGGTTTTTACAAGAACGAGAACAGGGAAAAAAGGATGGGCACCAGAATGAACTATAAAATACCCTCATGGCAGGTCCACTGTGCACATTCAATTTCAAGAACAAACCTAAATGAAGTCAAGGGTTGGGGTTTGGAGAAAAGGGTAAATTAAGGATAAACTGACCTGGGGGGGGGGTCACACCTGATAGCACTCAGGGGTTACTCTTGGCTCTGTGCTCAGAAGTCCCTCTTTGCAGGCTCGAGGGATATACTGATACACTTTGGATATACTGATCTTTGTCCCCAGATCACTAATATTTTAATATTCTTCTCCACTCCATTCTTTCCTTTGAAGTGATTGTAGTCTATCTTTTCTCCCTTGTTTTCCCTAATAAAGACAAACAAGCAAATAAAACACTACTTCTTTTTTTGTTTGTTTGTTTTGCTTTTGCCTTTTTTTTTTTGTTTTTTGTTTTTTGGGTCACACCCGGCATTGCTCAGGGTTACTCCTGGCTGTCTGCTCAGAAATAGCTCCTGGCAGGCACGGGGGACCATATGGGACACCGGGATTCAAACCAACCACCTTTGGTCCTGGATTGGCTGCTTGCAAGGCAAACGCCGCTGTGCTATTTCTCCGGGCCCTTGCTTTTGCTTTTGTGTTCACACCTGGAGTGACAGTGCTCAGGAGTTATTCCTGGTTCTGCACTCAGGAATTACACCTGCTGGTCTCAGGGACCATATGGGATGCAGGGGGTCAAACCTGGGTCAGCCACATGCAAGGCAAGTATCTTCTTCACTGTATTTTTCCAGTCCCACTGCTATTGGCATGTTATCAATAAAGCTCTTTCTCTTGACCTGTCATCGTGTCTCATTTGACTAATTGGCCTTCCAGCTGCAGTAGAATCCAATCTTAATGAGCCAACACTTGATAGAGAAACTTGGGTAAGGACATTGACAACAGTGAGGGTCCCCAGGTGACTTATGTGAAGTGGGGAGGAGAGAGGCAGCAGCCTAGAGAAGGGATCTGCCACTTTCTCTCTATCTACCTCTATCATCCCAGCTCCTAAGGGAATTCTAGGACTGTTAAGAGTGTGTGTGTGCAGGAATCAGGTGCAAATGCTGGCAACACATGTGCCCGGATAGCACATACATGAGCTTCCTTTGTTCCAAGTTGACTTTGTTGTTGGTGTTTTTTGGGGGGGTCACACCAGGCAGCACTCAGGGGTTACTCCTGGCAGGCTCGGGGGACCCTATAGAATGCCTGGATTTGAACCACGGTCCTTCTGCATGCAAGGCAAACACCCTACCTCCATGCTATCTCCCTGGTCCCCAAGTTGACTTTTATAGGTTTTCTGCAAGTTTGCCCATATTGCAGCTTTCTACCTAGGTAAGAGCCCCTGACTAGGTAGTTGCTGAGGAGAAGAGTTCAGAGCAGTTTGAATTTGATATTCCTTTAGTGGCCTTTGTTCCTGCTGAAGCTTCTTTCTGGAGGAGTCCAGTTTTCTCTGGACCTGCTGCAGAGCAAGGTATCAGGAGGCATTAGTTTCTGTGTTTATAAGGTGGGTCTCGACAGCCTTAGGGCTAGTTGGTTTTATTACTTCCCAATAACTCATTGCCATGGGAGAATTCTACCTACTCACCTGCTTCAGACAAAACTCAACAGGGCCTCTTTGTCCTGGGGACTGGTTCCTCTTTCTCCCATGGATGCCTGCTGCTTCTCATGCCACTCCTGATAAATCAGAGAAAACAGCTGGAATAAGTTAGTCAACCATGGCCAATGTGTGGCCATCTCAGTATCTGTGAATGGAAAAAGATGCCTTGGGGTATGTGCCCAAGAAACTGCTCTCCCCTTTGGGCTCCAGTTCTTTTTTTTTTTTTTTTGGTTTTTGGGTCACACCGGCGATGCTCAGGGGTTACTCCTGGCTCTGCGCTCGGAAATTGCTCCTGGTTAGGGCTGGAGAGATAGCATGTAGGTAAGGCACTTGCCTTGCATGTAGAAGGACAGCAGTTCGAATCCCAGCATCCCATATGGTCCCCTGAGCCTGCCAGGGGTGATTTCTGAGCATAGAGCCAGGAGTAACTCCTGAGCACTGCCAGATGTGACCCAAAAACCAAAAAACAAAATTAAAAAAAAGAAAAAGAAATTGCTTCTGGCTTGGGGAACCATATGGGATGCTGGGATTCGAACCACATTCTGTCCTGTATTGGCTGCGTGCAAGGCAAACACCCTACCGCTGTGCTATCTCTCCGGCCCTGGGATCCAGTTCTTTATGAACTTGGGGCACAGTGAATGCTTTCTAGGAGTGGGAAGACCCATGTGGATTTAATACAACAGTGCTGGTGAGTTTCTGTATTGGTCCTTAGTTCCTAGAGTCTTCAATATTTTCAGAAACAAAAACATTGCGTACTAAAAATGATGAGACTCAAGAGTTAGAAAGATAGACACGTTTTTTATAAAGCAGATTAAGAAACTCCCAAGCAAGGTGGGAACTTAGCATAGGACTAAATTAAGTAAAATTCTTTTTGTGAAGTTTTTATAGGAAAATTGGGTCTTTCATGCTTTTTAATCAAATATCAGAGGATTCCCATTTGTTTCCTGGAGATGTTTCATTAATTTAGGGCCTATTTGTGTTACAAAGATAAGAATAACACCCTGGGGCCTGGAGAGATAGCACAGCGGAGTTTGCCTTGCAAGCAGCCGATCCAGGACCAAAGGTGGTTGGTTTGAATCCCGGTGTCCCATTTGGTCCCCATGCCTGCCTGCCAGGATCTATTTCTGAGCAGACAGCCAGGAGTAACCCCTGAGCAACGCCAGGTGTGGCCCAAAAACCAAAAAAAAAAAAAAAAAAGAATAACACCCTGAAATTCCCACTAAGTGGGTTTTATTTTTGTTTGTTTTTTGGTGATGCTCAGAGGTTACTCCTGGCTCTGACCTCAAAAATCGCTCCTGGCAGGCTTTGGGAACCAGTTGGGATGCTGGGGATCAAACCAAGGTTCGTCCCAGGTCATCTGTGTGCAAGGCAAACACTCTACTGCTGTGCTATCACTCCGGCTCCACTTAGTATCTTTTACTTAACACCTTTTAGATTACCTATTTGACCTTTAGACTAAGTACAGTCTGTTATCTCTGGCATAAAGCTCTGGATATAACTTGTGGCAATGAGAAACTGGTGATTTCAGTCTGAAGGAGTTCCAGGAAATTGCCAGCATATTTAGATTGTAGGATGGTAAAAGTTAAAATGGAGGGGCCTGAGAGATAGCATGGAGGTAGGGTGTTTGCCTTGCATGCAGGACTGTGGTTTGAATCCTGGCATCCCAGATGATCCCCCGAGCCTGCCAGGAGTGATTTCTGAGCATAGAGCCAGGAGTAACCCCTGAGTGCTGCCGAGTGTGACCCCCCCAAAAAAAAAGCTAAAATGGAGTCATTCAATGTTATTATTTTTGTTTCATTTTGTTTTTCTTTTGGGGCTACACCCAGTGGATCTTAGAAGTTACTCTTAGCTCTGCACTCAGAAATCACTCCTGGTAAGCTTGGAGTCCATGAAATGCCAGTGATAGAACTCTTGTCCATCCTGGGTCAGCCAAGCAAACACCCTACCTGCTGTGCTATCTCTCTGACCCTGAGTCATTCCATTTTTAAAATGACTCCATTCAGGGAAAACTAAAGCTAGTTTTAGTTTTTTAGATCCAACTTTTAGCTGAATCTGTGAATCAATTAATCTGTCTGTATAATCACATGTCCGTTAATTTTGAATTGGGAAAGGTGTTCTATGATAGATTAAATAACAAGGTTTAATTTGAAGTCAATGAATTCTAAGAATAGGTTACGTCCTTGGTGTGTACACCCAAAGTGACCTATTTTTTGCTTCCTCTTTGTCGTTTGAGACCTGGTCATTTGTTTAGAGATTAAGACTTTGCTCTCTATCTGTCTATTCTTGGGTTTCAGGGTGGGGGACAGGAAGGGATATGCATTTGGAGGAGCTCCCTTTCTGCTAGGAATTTGGTTTTGTTCTATTTGTTTTTGTGTTTTGCATTCCTGGGAAATAAAAAAATAAGAAGAAACAGCCTAGTCTTGAAGTAGGCTAAAGGTATGAGAACCATACCCTTTTGAGATAAAAATTTGAGCTTTGTGAAGACGGAGAAAGATAACACCCAGAGAAACCAGTGGACCCCATAAGAAAAGGAGAAGCTACAGAACAATCTACAGGTCCTGATAAGTAAGAGCACAGTGAGTAGGATGTTTGCCTTGCACGAGACTGACCCGGGATCATTCTCTAGCATCCCATATTGTCCCCCAAGGCTGCCAGGAGCAATTGATTTCTGAGCACAGAGCCAGGAGTAACCCCTGAGTGCTGTCAGATGTCCACCCTTCCAAAAAAAAAAAAAAAAAAAAGCCTGAAAGAACCAATAGGAATTTTATCACAGGACTACAATACTGTGGCTACCTGCTGTACAATAGCTCTGCCCCCTTCTAAAATTGGGCTATAACCACTGGACCACTTTTAGTTATGGATTCATAAATAATGATTTTTCTATTCTAGCACTGGTTTGCATATGTACATGCTAGAGTCTGAGACCAAAAAGCCTCAAATTAAATACTCCCTAAATAAAAATTTAAATTATTATGCTATTTTACAGTTCAAATAGGTTTATTAAGACTCGGTGTTAAGGGGCCTGAGCACTAGCACAGCGATTTACCAGGGGCAAGACCTGGGTTTGATCCCTGGCATAGAAAGTTGTCTCCTGGGCCTGCCAGGAGAGATTTCTGAGCACACAGCCCAGGAGTAACCTCTGAGTACTACTGAGTGTGGCCCAACACCCCCCACCCCCCCCAAAAAAAAACCCCAAAATGTTACAGTACAGAAATATGCTAAGAAAGGTGTAGGTTTGAGAATTGTATTTTTTTTAATTTTTGTTTTTTGGGTCATACCCGGCAGCGCTCAAGGGTTACTCCTGGCTCTATGCTCAGAAATCGCTCCTGGCAGGCTCGGGGTACCATATGGGATGCCGGGATTTGAATCACCGACCTTCTGCATGCAAGGCAAATGCCTTACTTCCATGCTATCTCTACGCCCCCCCCTTTTTTTTTTTTTTTTTTTTTTTTTTTTTTTTTTTTTTTTTTGGTTTTTGGGTCACACCCGGCAGTGCTCAGGGGTTACTCCTGGCTCCATGCTCAGAAATTGCTCCTGGCAGGCACGGGGGACCATATGGGACGCCGGGATTTGAACCGATGACCTTCTGCATGAAAGGCAAACGCCTTACCTCCATGCTATCTCTCCGGCCCCAGCCCCCCCTTTTTTGTCCTCCGCTGTAGTCTTAACTGGTGGCTGCATTCATAGTGGCAGCAGTTACAAAGGCAGATGATTAGCCAAGAAAGCCTTGACCTTTTCAGCAAGTTGGAAGGTGCTCTAGGTCAACACAGACAAAGACAGCACCTGCTTCTACCCACTGATGATAAATATACTGAGGCACTAAGGGAATAAATGGGAGACTTATTTGCAGACAGAGATTGGTGACATTTCAGACCCTCTTTCGGAAGTGAGCATGCAGTCTGCTCCATGGTATCCAGCACTTCCGGGCTATAGATGCTGCCATTGTTGAATACCTGCTGGATGATCAGCCCCAAGTAGAAAAGGGAGATGTTCAGTATGCTCAGCAGTATGGTTGATGCCTACTTTGTTTCCAGTCTTGATCAGCTGCATTGTTTAGGATTATGATGATGCCTCTTGGTGATGATACATAAAGCCTAGAAGGGGAGGTCTTTTGGGGCCCAGACATATATTTTGGACTGGCATAGTGACCTAACAAAGTGCTACCTGCATGTGTAGCAGCTGCACCTTATTGGCCAGCAGTATGTCCCTGATCAGAAAGGTCTCCCTTGAACATAAAGGTCAGATTTTTCTATAGATGCTTCAGCATTTCTCCAATGTGAGGTTGTTCTCTAGGTGCTCACAGATGGCCTTGGCATCACGGTGTTCTAACCCATCAGTACTATAGCTTTCTCTTGGAGAGACAAGAAAATATGCTGGGGGCCAGAGTGATAGCACAGTGGTAGGGTGTTTGCCTTGCATGTGGCTGACCCAAGATGGACCTGCGTTCAATCTTCGATGCCCCATATGGTCCCCCGAGCCAGGAGCGATTTCTGAGTGCATAACCAGGAGTAATCCCTGAGCGGCACCTGGTGTGGCCCAAACAAAAAAAAAAAAAAAAGAGAATCTGCTGCATCTGACATTGTGGAGCCCACATTGTCAGCTCCTAAGGTGAAGCATTGGGCAATCATCCAGAAGTTAGGTGATCTCTAGGAATAAGCTGGACTTGGACGTCCAGGTCACCCTCTCTTCCATGAGCATTACGGTGGTGTGTCAGGGATTGCCATAAAGGGCTTAAAGATGTCACTTTCATGATGATGTCTGTTGAGAGCTGGCTCTCTGTGTTTAAAAATTTCCCAGAAATCAAAATTCTAAGAAAAAAAAATCTTGGTTACATAAAAAAAAACTAATATAGAAGAGTAAATAAAAGTAATAACTACTTTCTTCACATATGGAAAGCAAACAAATATATAATGATGCCTGGGGGCGGGATTCCCTGGGTGACTTAAATCAAGTGGGGAGGAGAGAGGCAGCAGATTTAGAAGGAAATGTACTGCTTTCTCTCTATCTACCTTTGCCATAAAGAAAGGGCTGGGTAGGGGCCAGAGCCATAGCACAGTGATAGGGCATTTGCCTTGCACGAGGTTGACCCAGAATGGATCTGGATTCAATCACTGTATCCCATATGGTCTCCCAAACCAGGAACGAGTTCTGAGCACATAGCCAGGAGTAACCCCTGAGAGTCACTGGGTGTGGCCCAAAAACAAAATACAAAAAATAAGAAAGGTCTGGGGAGGTCTAAGACTGATAAAGTTTTTTTTTTGGGGGGGGGTACATTTTTGGGCCACACCTGTTGGCGCTCAAGGGTTACTCATGTCTCTGTGCTCAGAAATTGCTCCTGACAGGCTTGGGTGATGATATGGAATGCGGGGGATCAAACCTGGGTCAGTTCCAGGTCAGCTGCATACAAGACAAATAAATGCCCTACCCACTCTGCTATCACTCCAGCCCCCCTGATAAAGTCTTAGGTGAGCCCCTACATAGAACAGATCTTGTGTCCTGTCAGTCCCATTAGGCAGCTGTCAAGCAGCATCTGACATCCACTTGCTCTGCTCGGTTCAAGAATTAGTCCCAACTGTTAAAAAAGGGATCAAGAAACCTAGGGCCTGGGGAGGCCCCAGGTTCTAGACAACCCCGGGGGCCCAAGAGGAAAGCCCAAGGTCTGGGAAAAACCCATTATCTCAATCAAGACCACGATAAACATACCTCAGAGAATGCAAAAGCAAAGCGGGTTTATTCCAAAGCTCTGGGGTTCTGGGGACAGACAGCCATGTGGACTGAAACCAGAAATCCTGGGTAATCTAGGGAGGTGTCTTTTATAGGTTCAAGGAACCTTAGGCCTATCCCTATTCCAGGTTTAAACTCAATGTTCAATCAGAGGGCAAACTTGTCCTTTTTCAAAAGAAAAGGTGAGAGCCTTGGGAGGAGAAAGCAGAAGTCCCATTCATTTGCCAAATATGTCAAGTTCCTCTTAGGAGGGACTTTGGCTGATGGCAGAAGGCCGTTGATGCCTCAAGGTGAAGTACCAAACCAAGGGGGTTCAAGAAGGTGGTGGGGGGGGAAAGGCTTAACAGGCATATATCACAATTGTTCTTTATGGAAAGTTAGTTTTAGACCATCTCCAGGCCTTTTCAGGTCCACTGCTTTTCTCTCAGAAAATAATTTCAGGAAGAGATGAGCAATGACGTAAAAACAGGTTTTATTTAGAAATTCTGAGGAATGGTAGGGAGAGGAAGAGAGAGTAACTTGCTCAAGATAGAGTGTGTGCGGGTCCGAGCAATAGTAGAGCAGGTAGGGCGCTTGCCTTGCACATAGCCTACCTGGATTTGATCACTGACATCCCATGTGGTCCCCTGAGCCTGCCAGGAGTAATTCCTGAGTGCAGAGCTAGGAGTAACCCCTGAGTATACACCAGGTGTAGCCTAAACAAAAGCAAACAAACAAAATCTAAACCAAACAAATGAAAAACATGAGAGAGCCTGAGCTTCTCCAAAGGTGAAGAATTCCAGTACACATCCCAGCTTTGTGTGTTTGTTTGTTTTTGTTTTGGGGCCACACCCCGCAGCGCTCAGGAGTTACTCCTGGCTATCTGCTCAGAAATAGCTCCTGGCAGGTATGGGGGACCATATGGGACACCGGGATTCGAACCAACCACCTTGGGTCCTGGATCCGCTGCTTGCAAGGCAAACGTCACTGTGCTATCTCTCCGGGCCCTCAACAAGTTAGTTTCTTAGAAAGTTCTCTTTGCTTGAGCATACAGTATCAGAACGGTTAGTCTGTGGCGTCTGACCTCAGGAATAGCTAAAATTAATTAAATTTTTGCACCACACCAACATCTATCTCTGGTCCCACATCCCAGCTTTAAAGTATGAAAAGATGTGTGTTTACACATGCAGGTGACGTGTGCTTGGTCAGCAATACACATGTGCGCAGCACCAACACATGGGTCCAGGTAGCACATGTTCACATCTCCTTTGTTCCAAATTAGCATGAATAGGATTTCTCCAAACCTGCCCACATGTGCTTTCTACTTAGGTAAGGTCCTAATGCGGATGTCAGGGTAAAAAGTTGGGATCAGTTGACTTTCTTTGACCTTTCTTTCCTGGCCTTTATTCCTTCTGAAACTCTTCTTATCAGAGGAGGGGGAGGAGGGAGGGCTTCTTAATCTACCTGCCTGCTTCAAACAAATATTCGTTTTTCCTCTTTTCTAACACCTTTACTTGTATTTTTATGCTAAATTATAGCAAGTTCTTATCTGCACAGAGGAAGACAGACAGCTTTTTTTTTCTTTTTTGAAATAGATAATAAGAGGGGTTGGAGCACAGTAGGTAGGGCATTTGCCTTGCATTCAGCCTACCTGGGTTCAATCCTTGGTATTCCATATGGTCCCCTGAGTTTTCCAAGAGTAATTCCTGAGTGCAGAACCAGGAGTAATCCCTGAGTATTGCCCATGTGGCCTAAAAACCAAAACAAACCCTGGGGCCGGAGAGAGAGCATGGAGGTAGGGTGTTTGCCTTGCATACAGAAGGTTGGTGGTTTGAATCCCAGCATCCCATATGGTCCCCTGAGCCTGCCAGGAGTGATTTCTGAGCATAGAGCCAGGAGTAATCTCTGAGCACTGCCAAGTGTGGCCCAAAAACAAAAACAAACAAAAAAACCATCAACAACAACAACAACAACAAAAAAAAACAAAATAAACCGAACAAACAAACAAAATAAATAGTTTGAGAACTTACAATTCAGAGATTTTATCTGGACTATCAGAGTCAATACTACTTTAGAATATTTTTTCCCTTTTTGAGTCACATTCAGCAGTGCTGAGAGGTTTACTCCTGGCTCTGGGCTCAGCGATCACTCCTGGAAGTGCTTGTGGAACTACATGGAATGCCAGGGATAGAATCCAGGTCTGCTAAGTGCAAGGCAAGTGCCCTCCTCACTGTATTATCTCTCCAGCCCACTATTTTAGAATAAGGAGAAACAATTTAAAGCTCATATATAGGATGGACCCGGAGAGATAGCACAGCAGCATTTGCCTTGCAAGCAGCCGATCCAGGACCAAAGGTGGTTGGTTCGAATCCCGGTGTCCCATATGGTCCCCTGTGCCTGCCAGGAGCTATTTCTGAGCAGACAGCCAGGAGTAACCCCTGAGCACTGCCGGGTGTGGCCCAAAAAACAAAAAACAAAAACAAAAACAAAAAAAAGCTCATATATAGGGTTCCAGTCTTCAAGCAGGGTGACAAAGTAATTTCTTGAAAACTGTAAAACTTTAAGAATTAAATAATCAAGCCTAAAATACAAGTGTTGTAGATGGACTGATGGTAAACAATATTTTCTTTTCTTTTCTTTTCTTTTGGTGGGGGGAAACACAACTAGCTATGTTCAGAGCTTACTCCTGGCTCTGCATAAGGATCACTTCTGGTGGGGACCATATGTGGTTTTGGACAAAGCAAGTGAAATCAGGCAGATAGATAGGGAAATGTCCTCCCCCTTATCCCCATAGCAGTGAGTTCTTGGGATGTAATAAAAGTTTATGGGATATAATAAACCCAAAAAGAATTTGAAAAGGTTACTCTTGTCCCTAGCACTAAGGGACATACTGGAGATACTGATCTGATACGAGAAACTCCAGCAGGAACAAAATCCAGGAAAGGAAGATTAAAGAAGATAAACTGATCCTGACCCTTTCTTCTGGCAACCACAACAGGATCCTTACTTTGGTAGAAAGCCCCACCTGGGGTAGGTTTGGAGAAACCCTATATAAACCAACTTAGAAGAAAGGAGATGCTCCTTGGGCCCATCAGATGGTGCCCATACGTATGTGTCACCCTCATCTTCCATCTTGAAATGTGGACTTTTCTATTTTCTTTTTTTGTTTGTTTTTTTGTTTGTTTGTTTTTGGGTCACACCCGACAGCACTCAGGGGTTACTTCTGGCTCCATGCTCAGAAATTGCTCCTGGCAAGTTTAGGGGACCATATGGGATGCCAGGACTCGAACCACCATCCTTCTGCATGCAAATGCCCTACCTCTATGCTATCTCTCTGGCCCCTTTTCTATTTTCATTCTGCATTGTGTACCAGGGCTCTCTTTACCTTTGGAGAAGCCTGTTCTTTTTTGAGTGCACTTTTCTCTCCCTTTCTTACCTTTTCCTTCCTTTCCTCAGAATTTCCACACAGAAACCTGTTTTACTTCACTACTCATCTCGCTCTGAAATTCCTTTCTGTTCAGTGGTACAAAACAATGTTCCCTTTCATTTTCCTCCTGGAGGGCTATAACTCTAAATAGTCTTTGATCACTAGAAATTCTTCATGACATTTAACAGCAACTACATGACTCAGATTTCCCAGGAACTCTTGTCAACTTTGTAAATGATGGAATCGTCTTTTCCTGGTTGGTTATTTTTCTGTTTTCTTTACACTCACTACCATTACCACCACCATCAATCAAAATTAATTAAGTTACATTAATGTCATTAGTTTAATAAAATTAATTTTGTTTTAGGCCTGGGAGTTTTTTTTAATTTATTCACCAGAAGAGCTGATTCTGGGATCACTGAGAATGATGATGGGGTTGGACAACCTAGTATGCCTGGAGCTTTGATTGGTCTGATGCCAAAATACTTCAGGCATAAGATCTTCCTGTTTTTTAGGTCAAAGTTCTTTCCAATTTTTTCCATATTCTGCTGTGCCCATGCAAACAACAACTGCCACATACATACACATCTTTATTTTATTTATTTATTTAGTTAGTTTTGGTGGTGGTGGTGGGTGGGGTAGGTATACACACATCTTTTTTGTTTGTTTGTTTGTTTGTTTTTGGGTCACACCCGGCAGCACTCAGGGGCTACTCCTGGCTCTACACTCAGAAATCACTCCTGGCAGGCTCGGTGGACCATATGGGATGCTGGGATTCGAACCACCATCCTTCTGTATGCAAGGCGAACGCCTTACCTCCATGCCATCGCTCCAGACCCACACATCCTTTTTTAATGTATCTCCATCTCTAAAGGAAAAAAAAGAAAATGTACTAAACCTCCGGCTACTGTACTAACGACTTTATTGGTGATACAATAATTTTCACAAATATAACTGTTAATGAAGTCTCTCTTCTTTTTCCATCTTTTTTTTTAATTCTGTATTTTCTTTCTATTTTTTAATAACTTCGCTTTCTGTCATCCTGAAACAAATGTATTATCATCAGTTATGTCAACTATGTGAATACATTTTCTTGAAATAAATTAAAAATATATATACATATAAAATTAAAAAATGCAATTCTGATAAAGCACTTTTGGGGTTTAAAAGAAATAAAAGCATGAGAGTAAATAATAAATATATGTGTATAAATCATTCCAGAGTTAAAAAAATGTATACACCAGGATTCATAATACTGTTAATGTTAGGGTTTCATACATTCACTATTTCAACCCCACCCTCTACCTGAGTGTCTGTTTCCCTTCACCATTAACTCAGTGTCTTTCCACTGGAAACATCCCATTCATGCCATCTTCCCACCATAGTAAGCACAGTGTTGGGGAATAGTTCACAGACTCTGTTGCTTTGGGTCAATTTTTTTTTTGGGGGGGGTGCATATCTTTATACCTGGGGTGACAGAGCTTACTCTTGGCTCTGTACTCAAGGATCACTCCTAGGGCAGCTCAGTGGACCAAATCCAGTTTGACCATGTATAAGGCAAGCACCCTACACGGTAATCGTAATCGTGTATGTAAACATTTTATGGGATTATTATGTTACTGACCCTATCCTGATGGTGATTGTGCCCTACCATAGGGTGTGACCTGGCATTCTGCCCCCACCTTAGGGTGGTACCTGATTCTGCTTCCACCATTGGGTGGTGTCTGATCCCACCATTGGGTGGTACCTGATTCTGGGGAATAAAAACAAAGGTCTGTGGAAGGCGAGGGGCTTTTTGCTGGAACTGATGCTGAGGCTTTGGACTTCAGTCTTGTCCACCAAATAAAGCTAATATTTCCACAAGCCTGACTGTCTGCGAACTCTTTACCTGCCGTTTCACCTCAGAACTGCGGGCTGAACAGGGTGGCAGACGCGTGCTCAGAGCTGGAAGGGAAAGACCTCATCCTCCATCCCTCTGTCAGTCAACCTCTTCAGGGGCTGACTTGCAATATAATGGTGCCCGGACAGGCTGAACCTGGACCCTCAATAACTTTAAGTGAAATACTTCATTGGAAATTTCCTCTGCTGACCATTAAATGGTTTCTGTGGTTAGTCATGTGGATTCTGCCACCTTTTTGCTTATGCATTGGTTCTATATTATACAAGTGGATTATTCCATTTTGTTTAAAACTAATTGGTTTTGATCTAAGGACAATCACTGCAGTTGGATGGTTGTGATCTATATTTCAAATGAAAATTGCATTGTCTCCAGCTGTCATAGTTTGTGGAATTTCTGTGTTGGCTCACGTTGTTACTGTGAGCATAGTTATTGACTGGTATTTAGGAAATAGAAAGTGTAGAAATGATAAGGCTAAAACCAGTATGAATAATAAGGAAATCTTTCCGACGAAAATTTAGACCAAGGTGCAGGCTGATGAATCCAGCCCCACCATCAACAATATAGGAATTTTTTGCTGGAAGAAAAACAACTCAGAAAGTTAAGCCTGATTCTAGCGAATTGCATGACACTAGTGACTCAGACAATGATCAACCTCCGGTGCTAACTCCACAAGTGAGGCCTGATTCTATTCACAAAATTGAATTGCACAACAGTGCAGATTCAGATGATGAACCACACACACGACCTCAGAGCTCTATTCAAGAACAATTTTGCTAATCCAGCCTCATCCCCTTTACATGGGGTAAATGTTTCTAACTATGTACCCTATCAGATGAAAGAATTAGATCAGTTTTAAAAGCATGTAAAGAGTATGGCCCAAAATCACCATACAGTGTGGAGTTACTAAGACTTTGTATGATTTTAAAAGAATTGCTGAAATATGCCTGTCGTCTAAACAGTGAACTGAATGGAAAATGTACTATTCAGAAGGCATAAAAGCCAAATTATATAGCCTGGATGGTATGAAAAAACAAGTGGCAGGTGTTACTCTATCGTATGAATTATTGATGGCAGAAAATCAATTTGCAAATATTCAGACAAAAGCAGCTTTACCTAAAGAAATCTTAAATTTAATTAGGGATATTGCATTGTCATCATGGAAAAAATTGATTCTAACAGCATTGGTAGAGGAAACTTTTTAAAAATTACCCAAGGCCCTTATGAGTCATATGCAGAGTTTGTAGGTAAGATTAAAGATGCTCTGAAGTTACAAGTCGAAGATGAGGAGATGAGAAACTTCCTAGTAAAATCTTTGGCTTATCATAATGCAAATTCGGCCTGTAGATTAGTATTGAATACATTAAATGAAAAGGCAGATGTGAATAATTTCCTTTATGCCTGTTGGAATGTCATGGGGAACCCCAACCCCCACCCCACTTAGACTCGGTACAAACCTTCCCAGTTACCAAGAGAATGATGCCTTACTCCCCTCAGGGACAGAACACTTTCCGGAAACCAGGTCTTTGCCCAAAATGCAAAAAGCGTCGCCACTGGGCGAAAGATTGCAGATCCAGAAACCGCATTGATAATAACCTAAGTAGAAGTTTCAACACAATCCCCCCTGCTACCATTGTGGAAAACAGGGGCATATCAAAAGAAATTGCCGTTTCTTTATAAATTCAGCTTCTCAAGGGCACACATACAAGATACAGGGAAATGCCCACAGGGCCTCTCCCCAGGCCCTTCCAAATCAGGGGCAAAGTTCACAGACAATAATCCTTCCAAACCCAGCCCAAGAAAATTCATCACGATAAGGGAATTAATTCACTCCACATCAGGGAGTGGCAGATTAGACATATTATGCCCAGAGGACATTACAATTTACCCAGAAGCATGCCCTTACATGTTAGAAACTGGCATTGTGGGCCCGCCACCCCCAGATACTATGGGTTTGATTCTTGGTTGAAGTTCCCTCAACATAAAGGGTATATCAGTAACCACTGGTGTCACTGACTCAGATTCTACATGAGAAATCATTGTAGTTATTACCGTACCAATCACATGGACCTTTAAAAAAGGAGAAGCTATTGCCCAGATAGTAATAGTGCCTTATGTCAAATTTGGGACTTCAAATAAGACTAGAATTGGAGGTTTTGGAAGCACAGATCCGGGTGCTGCTCAAAACCCAATCGTGGCTCTGGTTACTAAATGTAAAGATGAACACCCAATGATCAAACTTCACTTGGAAGGGCAATTTATTCTCGGGTTATGTGGGCAATTCCTATGTCTTCTCAAAAATCTAAGGCTGTTTGTAGTTTTTTACAATGTTTTTCTGTGATGGGTATTCCATATTCTATAAAAACTGATAATGGGCCAGCCTATGTTAGCAAAACTTTTGAATTTTTGTAAAGAATGGCAGATAAGACATCTGAAAGGAATTCCTTACAATTGTAGGGGACAGGCCATTGTAGAAAGGACTCACAGAACCTTAAAAACTAAATTACAAAAAAATAGAAAAAGAGGTTTATCACCAACGGATTTGCTATATTTGACTCTTATCACACTAAATTACTTAAACTTACCCCAAGGGGAAAAGTAACAAACAGTTTAGTAAACCTCCAGAATAATTTAATGACTCCATTTTAGATATAATGATTTTCACAAATTTTCTATTGGGGGGGGTGGTTTGGGCCTCACCTGGTGATGCTCAGGGGTTATTCCTGGCTATGCACTCAGAAATTGCTTCTGGCTTGGGGGACCATATGGGATGCTGGGGGATCAAACTGCGGTTAGTCCTAGGTTAGCACGTAGCAAGGCAAATGCCCTACTGCTTGTGCCACCACCCCAGCCCCCATTTTTTATTAAAAAAATTTTTTTTTTGTTTTTGGGTCACACCCAGCAGCGCTCAGGGGTCACTCTTGGCTCTATGCTCAGAAATCGCCCCTGGAAGGCACAGAGGACCATATGGGATGCCGGGATTTGAACCACTGTCCTTCTGCATGAAAGGCAAACTCCTTAACTCCATGCTATCTTGCTGGCCCCAATTTTCTTTCTTTCTTTCTTTTTTTTAATGAAAATAGTGTCTTTATATAACCACCGTAGTTACAAACATGTTTGTAATTGGGTTTCGCCATAAAATGCACACCCTCTTCACCAGTGCAACTTTCCCAACACCAATGTCCCCCATTTCCCTCCTCATCTCCTGCCTGTCTTCATGACAGATATTGTATTTCTCTATCATTGTCATGGTAGTTGTTAATGCAGTTATTTTTCTAACTGCACTTACCACTCTGTGATAACCTTCACAAATTTTTCTTTCACTGAATTATTATTTTTAATAATTCCATTGCCATTCAGTTATAACAAGCAATATAAAATTAATTATTCTGTGCCTGCTTAAGGGGCAAGCTTGCAGGTGGATGGGAAATTGGGGACAATGATGAAGGGAATGTTACAGAAGTGGTAGAATTAGTGTTGAAACAATGAAGGCCTCAAACAACTGTATTGGGAGCAACTTTGTAAACCAGTGTTCAAATAAAGTAAAAATAAATGTCATGGATATTTTGTATAAGAACTGCCCTGAATCTCTAGATATTGGTTGGGATTATCATTTTGACAACATCAATAATTCCAATCTGTAAAAAAGGGACATTTCTCCATTTCCCTGTGTCTTCTTTTAGTTCTTTAGACGTTCTTTATAATATTTTTTAAAACATGTTTTTATAATTATAACACTGTGGTATACTAAGCTGTTCATAATATAGTTGTTTCAGACATTAAATGCTCAAACTTCAGTCTCACCACCAGCATGGCCTTCCCTTCACCAGTGTTTCCAATTTCCCACTCACCACCATAGTTTGCTTCTTTGCAGGCACGAATTCATTTCTTTTGGTTTTTTTTTTGTTTGTTTGTTTGTATTTGGGCCACACCCGGCGTTGTTCAGGGGTTACTCCTGGCTGTCTGCTCAGAAACAGCTCCTGGCAGGCACGGGGGACCATATGGGACACCGATATTCGAACCAACCACCTTTGGTCCTGGATCGGCTATTTGCAAGGCAAACGCCGCTGCTATCTCTCTGGGCCCACGAATTCATTTCGTATTGTTTGTTACTACATAAAGGCAAATTAAATTATTAAAAAATTGGACCAATACAGGTGAATTTGAATTAATTGATATATCTCTCCATTGTGGGGTTATTTGGGGGGGTGGGGGCCACACACTGTAACATTCAGGGATTACTCCTGGCTATGCATTCAGAAATCGCTCCTGGCTTGGGGGACCATATGGGATGCTGGGGGATCGAACCGCGGTCCATCCTAGGTTAGTGCGTGCAAGGCAAATGTCCTACCGCTTGTGCCACTGCTCTGGCCCCTCTCCATTGTGTTTTTAAAGTCAGTGTCTAAGTATTTACTGGACTGTGGCTGGTGTTAGTTGAACCTTCTGGGTTACCATGTAGGTTCACTGAGCTTGTAGATTACTATGCAATTTTTCCATTTTCTATGATACAGGGCTGGAAAGATAGCACAGCGGTAGGCCACTTGCCTTGCATGCGGCCAGCCAGGGAGGAGCCTGGTTCGATTCCAGGCATCCCATATGGTCCCCCAGCCTGCTAGGGGCGATTTCTTTTTTTTTGTTTTTGGTTTTTGGGTCACACCTGGCAGTGCTCAGGGGTTATTCCTGGCTCCAGGCTCAGAAATTGCTCCTGGCAGGCACAGGGGACCATATGGGGCGCCGGGATTCGAACCGATGACCTCCTGCATGAAAGGCAAACGCCTTACCTCCATGCTATCTCTCCGGCCCCGCTAGGGGCGATTTCTGAGTGCAGAGCCAGGAGTGACCCTTGAGCATTGCTGGGTCTGGCCCAACAACCAACCAACCAACCAATCAATTAATCAATCAATAAAGTTAAATTAAAAAAGAAGATTTTCTAGGGTCGGAGAGATAGCATGGAGGCAAATAGTGTTTGCCTTGCATGCAGAAGGTCGGTGGTTCTAATCCCGGCATCTCATGTGGTCCCCCGAGCCTGCCAGGAGCAATTTCTGAGCGTAGAGCACCCCCCCCCAAAAAAAAAAAAGATTTCCTGTGATACTACTGGGCTGACACTACTATGAAAATTTAAAGTGTGCCATCTTGTAGCTGCACCATCCAAGATCTATTGATTTGAAACAAATTTGATGGCTTGGCAATTTGATAAGGTTAAGTTGTGGAGTTCTGGTGTTTCTGTCAGAGAGTGTACTGTAGAGTGTAGTGTTTGGCTACTGTGGTTCATAAATAAAGGGGAATCTGCTGACTGACCTGCATTCTGAGAATGCCACAGAGGTATCCATCAGCTCAAACTGGACTACCTGAGAAGTAATAGTGGCATTATTTTCTTTTGACGCTCGGTAGAGGAGCTGGACCTTTTTTTGGACACATGGTATTCTTTTTTTTTTTTTTTTTTTTTTTTGGTTTTTGGGCCACACCCTGTGACGCTCAGGGGTTACTCCTGGCTATGCGCTCAGAAGTCGCTCCTGACTTGGGGGACCATGTGGGATGCCGGGGGATCGAACCGCAGTCCGTCCTAGGCTAGCGCAGGCAAGGCAGGCACCTTACCTTTAGCGCCACCGCCCGGCCCCATATGGTATTCTTTATATACATCTTTCACTCCTTTTGTTGAGCTAATTTCCTGGTACCTGATTTTTTTCTGAGGTGCAATTATAAATAAAATTATTTCTTTTATTATTTCTTTCTTTTTTTTTTTTTTTGTTTTTGTTTTTGGGCCACACCCTGTGACGCTCAGGGGTTACTCCTGGCTATGCGCTCAGAAGTTGCTCCTGGCTTCTTGGCGGACCATATGGGACGCCGGGAGATCGAACCACAGTCCGTCCTAGGCTAGCGCAGGCAAGGCAGGCACCTTACCTCCAGCGCCACCGCCCGGCCCTTATTATTTCTTTCTTCTGTTTATTGTTTGCAAACAGGAATATCACAGATGTATGTAGACTGACCCTGTAAGCCTGTCATATCACTGTGTATGTTTATTGTTTTTAGGAAGGATTTTGGTGCTCTTTAGAGTTTTCTTTTTTTTTGGGGGGGTCATACCTGGTGGCGCTTAGGTTACTCCTAAGCTTTGCACTCTGGTTACTCCTGGCTTTGCACTCAGAAATCACTCCTGGAAGACTCAAGGGACCATATGGAATGCCGGGGATCGAACTTGGGTCCATTCTGGATAAGCCTCATGCAAGGCAAGTGCCCTACCACTATGCTATCTCTCTGGCCTGTCTTTAGCCTTTTCTGACTATAGTATCAAGACACCTGTGAATAGTGATAATTTGATTTTTGGGGGGGGAGGCACACCTGGCAACGCTCAGGGGTTACTCCTGGCTATGCGCTCAGAAATCGCCCCTGGCTTGGGGACCATATGAGATGCCAGGGGATCAAATAGCGATCTGTCCTAGGATAGTGCTGGCAAGGCAGACACCTTACCTCTAGCACCACTGCGCCAACCCATTGATTTTTTTTCAATCTAAGTATACTTTATATTATTTTCTTCACCTAATTATATATGACCAGCACTTTTCTTTTTCTTTTTTTTCTTTTTGGTTTTTGAGTCACACCCAGCAGCACTCAGGGATTTCTCCTAGCTCCATGCTCAGAAATCACTCCTTGCACGCTCGGGGGACCATATGGGATGCCGGGATTTGAACCACAGACCTTCTGCATGAAAGGCAAATGCCTTATGTCCATGCTATCTCTCCGACCCCATAACTAGCACTTCTAACACTCCATTGAATAATAGTTGTGAGAGTGGGTCACCTTTTATTGTGCCTGATCTTATGGAAAAAGCTTTCAGTTTTTTCACTATGGAGTAAGATATTAGTTATGAGTTTTTGGTTATAATGGTTATAATTATTTTGAGGAAAGTGCTTTCGATCCCCCATTCTATTGAAAGTTTTATCATGAATGGGTGTTAGCTCTTGTCAAATGTTTTTCTTGCAACTTTTGATATGTTATATAGTTTTTATTTTTCCTTTTACAATTGTGTATTGGCATCACATTGTTTGACTTGTGTATATCAAACCATTCTTGCATCCCTGGGATAAATCTCTTGATCATGGTATATAATCTTTTTCCCTTTTGGTTTTTTGGGTCATACCCAGCGGTGTTCAGGGGTTACTCCTGGCTCTGTGCTCAGAAATCACTCCTGGCAGGCTTGGGTGACCATATGGGATGCCGGGGATTGAACTCAGGTCTGTCCAGTGTCAACCGCATGCAAGGCAAACGCCCTACCCCTGTGCTATTGTTTCGACCCTGGTATATAAACTTTTTGATTTATCTATCATTGGATTAAGTTTGCTAACATTTTGTTTAGGATGTTTATGTCTACATTAACTAGAAATATAGGTCTTCTTCTTCCAGTAGTGTCCTTGCCTACTTTTAAATGTTGCCTAATAGAAACTATTTTGGAGAATTCCCTATCTCCTTTGACTTTCTGGAAGACCCTAAGAAGGATTGGAAGAAGATCTTCTTTGAGTAAAGAAGGGTTTGGGAGAATTAGTTAGTAAAACCATCTGGACTTGAACTCTGTTTTTGGGAAGACTTTTGATTACCATTTCAATTCCCTTGATAGTAATGGTCTTTTCAGGTACTCTGTATCCTCTTGGTTCAACTTTATAAGATTGTAAGACTCCAAAAATTTGTCCATTTCTTCTAGGTTTTCTAATTTTGCAGCATAGAGATTTAATAGTAACATCTGCTAATCCTTTGAATCTGTGGTACCTGCTCTGATGTCTTCCCTTTCATTTCTGAATAGGTTTATTAGGGTCTTCTCTCTTTCTTTGTGAGTTTAGCTAGTGGTTTGCCAATCTTATTTACTGTATTTTCTGGCGTATAAGATGACTTTTGAAACAAAAAAAAGTCAATCCGAAAATCGGGGGGTCATCTTATACGCTGAGTATATCCTCGAAAAATGTTTCAATATGCCGCTAAAACGAAATTGGTCTGAATATTGCTGCAAAACGAATTTTCCAACTCGATCCTGCACCAATCACTGCAAGGCTGCTCAGACCGCCGCTCTAAGTCAGCCAATCCAAGCAGGCTTTTTATGCATGTAAATTAGACAATGTTCTGTACCGAATCTACACTGTAAAAAGCCTGCTCAGATTGGCCGGAGTCAGAGAGGAAGTCTATTACAGTATAACCTTTGAACCTTTGCTTGTTGTGATTGGCTCACTGTGGTACATACAGTTGCAGCAGCACAGGAACATTTTGTCTGATACAGCAAATATAGGCCTAAACCTATGTTTTTTTGTTTTTGTTTTTGTTTTTTTTTTGTTTTGTTTTGTTTTTTGTTTTGGGGCCACACCCGGTAATGCTCAGGGGTTACTCCTGGCTATGCGCTCACAAGTCGCTCCTGGCTTGGGGGACCATATGGGACACCGGGGGATCGAACTCCGCGGTCCGTCCTAGGCTAGCGCTGCAAGGCAGACACCTTACCTCTAGCGCCACCAAACGCCAGGCCCTAAACCTATGTTTTAACTGCAAAATTACGGGGTCATCTTATACGCCCAGTCGTCTTATACACCGGCAAATACGGTATTCTTTCAAAGAACCATTGCTTGGTTTTATTGTATTTTGATTTTTTTTTTTTTTTTTTTTTGGTTTTTGGATCACACCCAGCAGCGCTCAGGGGTCAACTCCTGGCTCTATGCTCAGAAATCGCTCCGCTGGCAGGTTCAGGGAACCATATGGTGGATGCCAGGATTCAAACAACTGTCCTTCTACATGCAAGGCAAACACCCTACCTCCATGCTATTTCTCTGGCCCCATATTTTATTTTTTTTAGTTTATATTTTATTGATTTCTCCTCTATGGTCTATTATTTCCTGAATTTTGTTTGTTTTAGGTTAATCTTTTTTTAGCAGCTAAGCTGTGCTTTTTATATTTGTCTCTTTCTTGTTTCTACATAAATAATTTTACTGCTATGAGCTTCCTCTAGCAATGTTTGTTAATTTATTTTATAATCTCAAAAACTTAAAAAAACTTTCTTAGGATTATTCTTGCACATATGATCCACATTTCTTTTGTTCTCAGAAATCATTTGTGCCATCACATCGAGGCATTCACGAGTCTCATGATTCAATTCATCAAGAACACAAAGTGATAGCACAACAAGAAGGGCATTAGTCTTGCACGTGGCCTACATGGGTTTGATCACAGGCATCCCATATGGTTCCCTGAGTTTGCCAGGAGTGATTTCTGAGTGCAGAGCCATCAGTAATCCCTGAGCACTGCCAGGTGTGGCCCCTAAACAAAAGACAAAACAACAAAAATAAAGAGTGACCTAGCAAAATCATCAGGAACATTAAAGACAAAGGTCTGAGTTGGTGATTTTCTTATTTCCTTTTAGAACAGTTTAATAAGTTCAGGTTTGAGTCTGTTGAGAAAGATAAAAATTATAATAGTAGGGGCTGGAGCTGTGGTGCTAGAGGTAAGGCGTCTGCCTTGCCTGTATTAGCCGAGGATGAAACGTGGTTGGATCCCCCAGCGTCCCATATGGTCCCTCCAACCCAGGAGCGATTTTTGAGCGCATAGCCTGGAGTAACTCCTGAGCATCAACAGGTGTGGCTCCAAAACAAAACAAAACAAACAAATTAGTTTAGTTAGTAGTAAATTGCATTATATTTTAATAGGACTTATTTTATTCAGATGGCTTCATTTATTATCTCAATTAGGCTCTGAGGCTGATGTCAAAATTTGTTGCACTTATTTAATTACTTCTTTAGGTTTGGGGGTCAATTTAGTGGCTCTGAGGGAATCACTTAGTATGGCACAAGGGTGGGAGATATTGTGTTTATTGGTGCTGAGGATGGAAGGGTATGGTGATGGGTTTATGTGGTGTTGGAGATGGAAATTGGGCCTTGAGCCCTTTGAGGCATCTTTCAGCCCCACTATCTGGCTTACTTAAAAAATTTTTTTTGGAAATAGAAAAAAAAACTAATATAAATAAAAATTTTGGGGGGGGGGCCGGGAAGATGGCGCTAGAGGCAAGGTGTCTGCCTTGCAAGTGCTAGCGTAGGATGGACCTCGGTTCAATCCCCCGGCGTCCCATATGGTCCCCCCCAAGTCAGGAGCAATTTCTGAGTGCATAGCAGGAGTAACCCCCTGAGCGTCCAAACGGGTGTAGCCCAAAAACAAAAAAAAAATTTTTTTTTAAATATTTACTTTACTGGTCTTTGGGTCACACCCAGTGGTGCTCAGGGGTTACTCCTGGCTTTGCACTCAAATCACTCCTGGCAGTCTCAGGGGACCATATGGGATGCCAGGAATTGAACCGGGGTCCATCCTGGGTTGGCAGCGTACAAGGCAAACTCCCCACCACTGTGTCATCGCTCCAGCCCTGGCTTACTTAAATTGTATACTTATATAAGAGAGACAGCATTAGTTTTCCAGTGCATCTCTTGTTTATATGTTCTTCTTGCTTGGTTATAAGTTATCATTCCTCCTTGGCTTTGACCTATCTCCCAGTTATAAAGATGTTCTCATTGCATTTGTTATGTTTAAATTTCTTTTCTTTTGACTATACCAGCCAATGGTTAATGTTATTCCTGATTCTGTACTCAGGAATTACTCCTGGCAGTGCTTTAGGGACCATTTGGGGTTCTGGAGACATTGAATCAGGGTCAGCTGGCAAGGCAAGCACCTTACCTGCTGTACTAATCTCTCAGGCCCCAGTAATTTAATTTCAATTATGGAGGGAGGGAAGAACAAACACCAGGTCTCCTGAGAAGACTATGGAAGGTTATTTATACTGATCTTGTGATATGTGTTGTGGTAACCAAGTTATGTTTTTGTTTTTGCAAGAAGAGAAATCTTTGCAAGTAAAGATCATCAACCCCAGGATTCATTAACCAATAATGCTAGCCCAAATAGCCTCAAAATAGGACCCTCTCTTGCACAGTTTTTTTTTCTAATATTGCCCCATCCAACTTAATAGAAATCACTCACATCCAACCTATCCAACCTAAAAGGATTTTTTTTTATTTTGGCCACACCACAGTGTCGCTCAGCGCGTTACTCCAGACTATTGCACACAGAAATCGTTCCTGGCTTGGGGGACCATATGGGACGTTGAGGGATCAAACCGTGGTCTGTCCTGAGTATTAGGTCACATGCAAGGCAAATATCCTACCATTGCGCCTGAAAGGAATTTTAAGAAGACAAAAAAGTATCTCAAGGCTAATAATATGAATAACACTTCTCCTTCTCCTTCTCTTCTCCTCCTTCTCCTTCTCCTTCCTCCTCCTCCTCCCTCCTCCTCCTCCTCCTCCTCCTCCTTCTTCTTCTTCTTCTTCTCTTCTTCTTCTTCTTCTTCTTCTTCTTCGTTCTTCTTACTTCTCTTCTTCTTTTCTTCCTTCTTCGTTGCTGCTGCTTCCTTTCTTTTCTGCTTCTTCTTAAACACTTCTTCTTAAACACTCTTCCTCTCTCTCCTCCTCCTCCTCCTCCTCCTCCTCCTCCTCTTCTCTTCTTCTTCTTCTTTCGCTTCTTCTTCTTCTTCTTCTCCTTCTTCTTCTTCTTCTTCTTCTTCCTTCTTCTTCTTCTTCTTCTTCTTTCTTCTTTCTTCTTCTTCTTCTTCTTTCTTCTTTCTTCTTCTCTTCTTCTTTTCTTCCCTCCTCCTCCTCTTCTTCTTTCCTCCTTCTTCTCCTCCTTCTCCTCCTCCTTTTTTTCCCTCATCAATCCATGTCTCTCAATCTTTGAGCAGAGAGTTGGATTTGGGATTGATAACACCCAACCACAGACACTATCTATAAGTTAAGTGCTGGGGGTGGGGAGTGATTTAAAAGGCAAGGGTCCAAAGAGGAGAGAAATAGTCTATGATTATTTATTTATTTTTATTTTTTGGTTTTTGGGCCACACCCGGTGGTGCTCAGGTACTCCTGGCTGTCTGCTCAGAAATAGCTCCTGGCAGGCACGGGTGGGACCATATGGGACACCGGGGATTCAAAACCAACCACCTTTGTCCGGATCTTGCTGCTTGCAAGGCAAACGCACGCTGTGCTATCTCTCCGGGGCCCTAGTCTATGATTATTTAACAAGTCAAAGATACCCCTAAATCTACCTTTCTTGACTTCTAGCTTCCAAGTCTGATATGTTTTTTTCCAAACATGAATTGAGTAGCCGAGTTGAGATTTAAAATGTATTCATGTATGGTTATTAAGAGTCTACTTTTAAATTTGTTCTTGGGCTACACCTGGTGGTGCCTGAGATTAATTATATTTAAGAGTGAATAAAAAGGGGAAGCAACCAAAATACTCATGGCTATGTTATGATTCTTTTTTTTTTTTTTTTTTGGTTTTTGGGCCACACCCTGTGACGCTCAGGGGTTACTCCTGGCTATGCGCTCAGAAGTTGCTCCTGGCTTCTTGGGGGACCATATGGACGCCGGGGGATCGAAACCGCGGTCCGTCCTAGGCTAGCGCAGGGCAAGGCAGGCACCGTTAACCTCGAGCGCCTCACGCCTGGCCCTATGTTATGATTCTTTCCAACTATGAAGGATTCTGAAGTCACTAAGACATTTGATAGAATCATTTGGTGTTGTGTATTTTTTGTAATATTGTTTTTGCCTGTCTTCCCACCTGGATCTTCCAGGTGGGGGCGATTAAGGAAAGAATAAAGTAGTTTGTTGGGGAGGTGCAAGGGGCTTTTTTGCCAGAGCTGATGGCTTGTTCGATTTGCTTTTTGGAGCTGGCTACAACTGATAAAAGACTCTCTTTGCTGAATCTTTGGTCCCCTAATCTTTTGCCTTTGTTGATTATTTACTCCCATATTATTACCAAGGTCTTCCCCAAAAGGGGGGATGGAAGAATGGGATTTAATTTATCTTTATGGGAAATATTTTTGGACTTAGAAACAATTAATAAGGAGTTCAACATCCACCAACAATTTGGAATCTTTTAAACAATGTGATAGCAGGCTGGAATGATAACACAGTGGATACAGTGCTTGCCTTGCATGTTGCTGACCTCGGTTTAATTCCCAGCATCCCGTCTAATACCCTGAGCACTGCTAGCAATGATTCCTGAATGCAGAGTCAGAAGTAAACCCTGAACATCACTGAGGTGGACCCAAAACAAACAAGAAAAAGCTAAAAAATGAGTTAGAGGGCCTGGGAGCTAGCTGAGTGGACTAGGCTGCATGCTTTGTATGTGCTAGACCTGAATTTCCATCCTGGCATAATATGGCCCTGCTGTGTGTAGATTTGAAGACTCAAGAGCATTGCTGGGTATAGTATTGCCTCCTATAGGCATATGTAGGGCCCTAACATTGAGCCATATGACCTGTTTGGATAAGCCCAAGAATATGCTCCTTTGCACCCTAGCACTTACTTGGGAACTCTATCTCCCTGAAAAATAGAGTCCAGAAAACACGACATAGCATGGAAAAAATCACCATGGCATATCACTAGTGATAACAAGTATAGGAGGAGGGGGCCGGGCGGTGGCGCTAAAAGGTAAGGTGCCTGCCTTGCCTGCACTAGCCTTGGACGGACCACGGTTCGATCCCGCTGGTGTCCCATATGGTCCCCCAAGCCAGGAGCAACTTCTGAGCACATAGCCAGGAGTAACCCCTGAGCATTACCGGGTGTGGCCCAAAAACCAAAAAAAAAAAAAAAGTATAGGAGGATGGAACATAAATTCCACAATTCATCTTCATATACTGACATATAAATCATGTATGTATGACAGCAAAAAAAAGACTGTAAATATATTCAAACTATGAACAGTGTTTTAGATCACTGAGAAAATTATATGTAAATATTTGGTTTTCTATTTTATGGATACGTGTATACATGAGAAATCTTTTGCCAATTACTTCCTACCAAGAAAGGTAATGGTGTCTGACACATCAATAACTGCTGAGGTAAATGACAAAAAATGCAAACAGGTAAGTGACTCAGTAATCTTCCTATGATTCCAATTCATCCTCTGGGTGAGGTTCACAACTGAGAGCTTTATTGCTCCCTTTGCTTAAGACTTCCTGGATTTCATCCTTGAGCAAGGAGATAAAGGAAACTGTGTGTTTCTACATGACAGCAAGGATTAGCAAATATGGAAGGGTTGCAAGGAGAGTATCCTTTTATGTCCCAGAATAGTTCAATAATCTGATCAACTCTCGCACCGCAATCTTGACATGAGTGGATTTGTTCCTCTTCCTTTAAGTGATACCCTTTTTTTGCAGAAGGAACTGAGTTAGATGATCTGGGTCTTAATTACAAAACATATACAAAGGGTCACATTACCTCTAAACCAGAGTTTCTCATTTATAAGGTGGTACTAAATCTGCCAATCTCCTAGGATTTTCTTATCTCATTAAAAATGGTAGACTTCATATCTTTGTCATATTATGCAAATATTAAGAAAACTAGGACAGGGCCAGGATGATTGCACAAAGGTAGAGCCTTTGCCTTGCACATGGCCAACTGTGGGACTAATCCGGGTTTGATCCCCATCATCCCATATTGTCCTCTGAGCCTACCAAGAGTAATTTCTGAGCACAGAGCCAGGAGTAACTCCTGAGTCCTACTTGGAGCAGCCCAAAATCCAAAAGAAAAAAATAGACTAGGGTTGGGCTCTATTGTGAAAAGAGTATTGAGAAACATAAAGATTTATATTTCCTCTAAGAATGAGGGAAAGTTGAGGTGACCAAAGGACCTTCTATCTTTTTTTTTTAAAGGAGTGAAAAAAATAGCAGTTTTATTTATATTATTGTTGGGGACTGTGACCAGTTTGAGGCCATCTTTGCTGTTTTCTCTGCCATTAACCCAGTCTTTTACTTAAAAGGCTGCAAGTAGTTTTTGCTGTTAAGTCCTTGAACTAAAGAGAAAAGATATGAATGCAGCTGCAAGATAAAAATTTAGTTCCAGCCTGAGAAGAGCAAAAGCTGCCTGGTACCATTATCAGAAACTAGGCCTCACTTCTTAAAATCTTCCCAAGCTAACAAGGCTGTTATTAATAAGTTATTGTTACCTGTCTGTGTTCTAAAAAACACTGAGGCTAGCACATCTTTGCCCATCTCCTGTTAATTAGGCAGTTAGGAATGCAGCTAGAAGGTCATAAGTGAGGCCATCTTTGCTGTTTTCTCTGCCATTAACCCAGTCTTTTACTTAAAAGGCTGCAAGTAGTTTTTGCTGTTAAGTCCTTGAACTAAAGAGAAAAGATATGAATGCAGCTGCAAGATAAAAATTTAGTTCCAGCCTGAGAAGAGCAAAAGCTGCCTGGTACCTTATCAGAAACTAGGCCTCACTTCTTAAAATCTTCCCAAGCTAACAAGGCTGTTATTAATAAGTATATGTTACCTTGTCTGTTCAAAAAACACTGAGGCTAGCACATCTTTGCCCATCTCCTGTTAATTAGGCAGTTAGGAATGCAGCTAGAAGGTCATAAGACGTTCCCATAGAAACGACACGTCCAACACGACTTGTAAGCCCTCCTGCCACCTAGCCCACTGTCCACTTCCTTATTTTAGAGAATGATTTAATTTCTTTGTTTCTTGTACCCGGAAATATATTCTTGCCTTATATGGAGCAATGTATTGGCTTTCGCGCCAGAAGTATAATTGACATCACCTTGTACTGCCCCTTTTCTTCCTTCACTATATAAAAAGAAACTGTAGCCCAATAAACTTGCCTTTGAACAGTGAGATATTGTCTTAGGCCATTTATTATTAACCTCTCTCAGATTTTTTATAGGTGTGGTTGTGATTCTACTCAGCAAAATAGGAGTGCAGTTGTCCAGAAGTCTCCCCAGCTGAAATCCTGCTGCCGGTCGCCCCTTTGGGGGGGGGCTTCAGGCACCTGCATTTTGGCGCCCAACACTGGGCTCGAACCACTGCCACCCTCCGAACGACTCCAGGCCGGCGAATCTAGAGCTCCTTCGTAAATCGCAGGAATACCCCATCCGGGTAGGCGTTGAAACGAGTTAGCCTTTATCAAAAAATTTAAAACTGCAGTTTTTTCCAGTCGTTCCGATCGCCGCCCCTCATTGGCTTTTGGGGCTTAGCTCATAGGATACGTTACCATGGGCTCATTTCAGAGTATAGAGCTTAAATTCATTAAAGATATACAGTCTGAATTGAAAAGCAGACATAGAGGTTACCAAAAAAGATATTGTAATTTTTTAATGTTTTGTTTATGATGTTTGCCAAAAATCTTGTGTTCCGGGGCTATCGCTTTAAATATCTCAGTTCCTCCCTCCTTTAACCCTCTTCTTCACTTCTGCCTGCAATCTCTGTGCTGAAATCCTAAAAGAAAAGCCCGCAGCTTTTTTTTTTTCTCTCTTCCCTGCGCTGTAAAGCTCTTGCCAGCTGGCGGGGCGAAAATTCTGGTCTCTAAGCTCTTAAAGGCGCAGTGCACATTTTCCAAACCCCAGCTTGTCAGCAGCTCTGTGCCTAAGAGTCACTCTCCAAAGTCTGTGTTACAGCAACTCCACACACGTTGCTGCCTTTCTGGCCCCCCTCCCTACAACCTGCCTGCTCTCCTTCCTAATGGCGAGGACCTTCCCCCGCCTCCACCTCAACAGCCCTCCACTTCCCTGACTAATGCTTCTAACACTTCCTTTGCCTCAAAGCTAAAAACTGAACTGCCCTTAAAGATCTCCCTAGTGCTTCTCGTCTATACCCTGCCATTGCCTCAGCTCCGTTACAAGAGCTCGACTCACACGATGTTCAAACACTGGAAGAACAAGCCCCTTACACGCTCTCCTGCTTAGAATCTAAAAGCTGGAACTCTTTGTCTCCTGGGAAGCTAACTTTTTTTCTCTTTCCACTGCAAAGTCCTTGCAGACAGGCAGGAATTCTGATCTCTAAGCTCATATAGCTGGCCTCGCCTCTTTTCATACCTTAAAGGCACAGCACACACTTTCCAAGTCCCAGCTTGCCAACATGGCTCTTGCTGCCTCTTTGTGCCTGGAAGTTGCTCCCCAGAGCCTGCATTTCCAGGCAGCTCCCCCACATCCGGCAACAAACTGTTGCTGCTCTCATCCCCCCGCCCTTTCTGAAAGTCTTCCCCGCTTGCTTAGCAGCCCCCGCCGCCGCTCTCTTCCTCAAACGCACCTCCCCTCTCACCACTCCCCCTCTTAAAGCTATAGAAATGAAACTACTTGGCCGAATTAAAAATCTTAAACAAATCTTAAGCCTTCAAAAACAAACTGCTTCTCTTAATGCACAAGTTTCTGCCCTTCAGGATTTCCCCCCACCCACTGTCCAGGCTGCCACTTCAGCAATCAGCAAGCAGGGCGGAAAAAAAAACCCCCCACCCATCCCTTAGAATAGGAATGCAGCCCCTAAAATGTTTTTCTAAGATAAAAGACCACAACTGGTAAAGTTTATAAGGATCAAAAACTGCTCATGTGATATATATAGTAAAAAATTGTCAGAATCTTGTTGTGTTTCATAGAAGCCTCAAATAACTGTGAAGTTTGTAAATTAAATTATGCAGCATAAATGTGCCTTTTCCTAAAAGCATTTGTGTAATTAAGTTTTGTGCATTCGGTGTTGTACTTATTAAAACATTGCAAATTAAAAAACCTTCTAAATTCAGGTCTGTAAAAGTTAAAAAATATTCTCTAGGCAGAAAAAGCAACAAGGAGATAACAGCAACACTCCCTTTTTTCATGCCTCTCAGAAATTTTACAACAAGGTCATAATTCTGTCACTTGACTTGTAATAGCAAAATATTGGTAAAAGAAAATCTTCTTGGCGTTTTAAAATCCAAACGAACACAAAAGTGTTAAATTTAAGTCTTTTATATTTCTATTAAAATTATTTTTAATCTTAACAGTATATGAAGTTTGTAAAGTGGTTCATGTCATAGGCATTTTTTAATAGCTTAAGCTCCTTAATCTGCATTTAAATATTTCTTATATTTTGTCTCTTTCATTGCTCTTTCCTCTCCATGTTTGCTAGTCAAATCTAATAGTCAAATAACATTTTGTAACATTTCTAACTTTGTTTTTTAAGTAATAATTTGTAAATATAACACAGGTGTCTTTCTTACCTCTGCATTGAAATAAACAGCAAAACTCCTTTGTTAAAATTACTGCACATGTTTACAAAGTTAATTCTTTAAAAACTAAAATATTACAAGTGAGCAAAATAAGTTGGTCAGCTTTCCTTAACAATAGTGTGTAAACATTCCAAAACTCTAGACTAAGCTTAAGCTCTTATAAATGCATAATAAATATAGAATAATAGCCTTGCCATTTAAAAAACTTAAACCAAATAGTCTATACCTTACAAGCCGTTACACAGTTCAAACAGTGGCATAATAGCCATTTCAAAAACAAAAAACAATGTAATAACTAGTTAAATAAATTTGTTCACAAATTATTGTTCATAAACTTAAACCTTAAGTAGCTTTATCCCTTTTCTCAATTTCAAGCTTAAATTTAAACTCAAAGGTAAGTACAAATAATTTTACATTTTCCAAGTTTAATCTTAAATTGTCTCTGTTTATGTTGTGATTAACCCTTTTTAAAATAATATTGTTAATTAGTATCACATAAGTAACTAAATTTTATAAGCAAATTAAACAAGTATTAAATATAATTTTGGTCTTCAGTTCTAAGTGTGTAAATACATCAAATGCCTTTAACTATATTTTATAATAATCTAAGCATTTAGTTAATTTGGTATATAATATTTTTACAAATTATTCACTTAAAGTCTGCAAAATATAAACAGTTGTTTGTTTTTTAAAGTCAGTTTTTTATACCTTTAATAATCATAGTTCATGCTCTTGTGTTTGATCATAAAAATTTTAACACTTTATTGCAGCTGTCTTACTGTTCTACTGTAAAACCAATTTAAATAAAACCTATTCATTTACAGCAACTGTTTTCATACTTCAAAGCAAAAACTCTTTCTACAGTGCTCATTAAGCATTTTACTTAATGTTTTAAACTTCAAATTAAAATTGTTTTAAAAATGTTTTGTGTTAAATCTAAACCTTAAAATTTATTTTCAGCAAAGTTCCACTCCATCTACATTAAGTACTTCTCAAAACTAAAAAAAAAAAAGTTTTTCTACAAAAAATTTTTTTTCCTTCTCACAAACATGCTAGCTAAATATTTAAAAGCGCTTGTCAATTTTTTATAAAAAAAGTTTTGGATCGATCCTTTTGTCTGTTTATGTGTGTGTTGTAATGAATGAAAGTGGCCACAATGTTGTGTTTAGTGTTGTTTTGTTTTGTCTGTTTATTTGTTATCCCTACCTTTTATAATAATACAATTTTCAAAGCCTTATCCATTTTTCAAATTTCAATTAATTTTTTCAACCTGGTTCGGTCTAGTCAGTTCACAAACTGGCATGTTACAACTAAAAATCATGTGTTAAAATAATGTATTAAGCTAGCTTTGTCCTTCTAACAACATGGCAGAAAGTGTAGGAGATGGTAAACCCCAGATTTCTCAATGGCCATCAGGGATAACTTTTCCCTGGAGAATTTCTGAACTTTGCAGTCACCCAACCTTCCTGCTATGTGTAAGTTCAGGCCTATAAAATATGTATTTATGGCTAAAAAATAGCATCTAGCTTTAAAATAATAACTAAAAGTTTAAGAAAAATCATTTAAGTTCAGTTTAAAAATCATTTAAAGTTTCAGTTTTTTGAAAAATTGGCAATTGTTAATTATAAAAAGTTTTTTAATGTTGAAGTCTAACAAAAAATTTCCGCAGCCTTCCACAGTCCTGTCTTCATCCACTTCAAAAGAGCCTGTCACCCCCTGCTAGCCCACCATTCCTGCCAGACCTGTTTCTAACTGACTCTGCCTAAAGAAAATGCTGAAATTGGTACTCTGCCTGGCTGTCCTTGATGCCCACTGCCACCAACCACCCCCTTCAAACCAAGGCTTCATTAATTTGTTTGCTCTACTTAACTCCCTTGCAAGACAATGAACTCTGCCTGCTTCCTCACCCTTCCAGCCCACGCTGTCCTCCAAACCCCCCTTCTCTTCTCAGCTCATCCTTGTCATAATCAACGCTTTCGCCCTCCGTCCAAACGCAGACGCCTCCAGTACCTGCTACTCACCCATTCCACCGTTCAAACTGCCTCATCAGGAACCTATCGCCGCTAACATCGTTGTTTCATCCACCACCGTCCAAAATGCGTGCCCTCCTGTTGCTGTTGCTGTTCCAGCTCCCGCCTGTCTGCCATTCCCAGAACAACAATCGCTACCGAGTCTTCAACTACACTTGGCAAATCATCAATGAAGCTGGCGACGTCGCTAACCAAACGTCCATCCTCTCCACCTCCATTCCTTGGCCTACTCTGCACGTCAATTTTTGTGCCCTCGCCATGGGTGCCAGCTCTTACTGGGGCACCCCTAATTTTCGTCTGCCTCAACCCCGCGCTATTAACAGTCATAATTACTTCGCCCTCCCTTCCGCTGGTTGCAATTCTGTTTTTCGCCGTAACCGCTTGAAATACCACTTCTCCACCTTCTATGTTTGCCCAGGACATCATCGCCCACGTTCCACCGACTATAAATGTGGCGATCATCACCAATACTTCTGCGCTTCATGGGGTTGTGAGACCACTGAAACTACCTATTAGAAACCTTCATCTTCCTGGAACCTCATCACCGTCTCTCGCCCCCCCACTCACTCGTCCTCTTCCCAGCTGCGATGCATCCTCCTCTACCCGTGGTTGGTGTAACCCCCTCATCATCAACTTTACTGCCGCTGGACGTCGGCATCACTAGACTCAACCCGTTCAATGGGGACTCAGACTTTACATTAGGCGTACCGACCCTGGACTTCTTTTTTCCCTCCGTTTGCTTAAACAGGTGCCGAATTCTCACCCCCTCGCCGTTGGTCCTAACACCTTTCTTCATCCTCACTCAAGTTCATCACACTTGCCTTCTCCTCCTTTTCCTCTTCCATCTGCATCTTCTTCTCTCAGACAACTCACTTTGCCTTCAGGTCCTTCTCCGTCCTCTCAGGTTATTCTCAATCTTATGAATGCTTCTGCTCTTGCCCTTACAGATCCTGCCTATGAAAGATGTTAGCTCTGCTTTTCTCCTCAACCTCCCTTCTATGAAGGTGTTGCAGTGTTTGGCAACCTTTCCTCTACCTCCAACCCCTCTGATCTCCGCTGGAACACACAACCTCAACATGGCATTACAGTTGGTCAAGTCGTTGGTTCTGGCCTCTGCCTTAAGCCTAACGACTCTTTACTTCCTAGCCAATTACTTGATGTTTGCAACGAAACTATTGACGTCTACAATTCTCCCTCTTCACATACTTATCTATTAGCTCCCAATGGTACCTACTTTGCCTATGCTTCTAGCCTTACTCCTTTTATCATTCGTTCTTCCTTTTTCTTTTCACATGACTACTGTATTCTCGTTATTCTCGTCCCAAAAATCACCATTCACTCAGAATATACCTTTCCCTTTCCCGGCACCTCACCCTATACATATTCCTCTCAATCTCTCTCTCGACAACGCCGTGAGCCCTTCACCTCTGTTACACTTGCAGTCCTCCTTGCTGTTGGCGCTACTGGCGCTGGCACTGGTATCTACTCTCTTGTATCCTCTCAATCCAACTTTCGCGTTCTCACCCAAGCAGTTGAACAAGACATTAATGAAATCAAAACTAGTCTGCAATTTCTCACAGATACTGTTAGTTCCCTTGCTGATGTTGTTCTCCAAAATCGTCGTGCTTTAGATTTTGCCCTTATGAAAGAGGGGGGAGTCTGTGTAGCCCTTAAGGAACAATGTTGTATTTTTAAAGACAAAACTGGATTAGTTAGGGATAGTGTTCAACATATTGGAGATGGTATAAAAGATCTTAACAAACATTTCAATGAAGAACAAGGTTGGTACCAGGATTGGTTTTTCTCTTCCCCTTGGCTCCACACAATCTTGTCCACCGTTGTGGGCCCTCTTATTAGCCTCATGCTGCTCTTTTCTCTTGGCCCATGGATTTTCCGCAAAATCACTGCCTTTATTAAGAACCAGGTGGATGAACAGGCAAAAACCTCTATTCAGGTTAACTACCAACATATTACCCCAAGTGACTCCTGTGAAAACTTGGCTATTATCACCAAGCCGCCTTTCCAGCCACTAAGTTTCCAGGAGATAGAGCGCATAGCTAACAAACGGAGCTCGCTCCGGTACTTGTGCTCTCGGCTGTGGAGACTCCTACGACGGGATTAGCAAGGTCCCAGTTAGGGCACGGCCCTGAAAAGGCTACAGCGCATAATTCGGATCTCTGTGCACACCCACGGCGCCTGTAGCCACCTTTTCAATGCGGCTTTGGCCGTGTCCGACCTGGTCAAACCTTGTAGCCTAAGACACGGATCTACCACCCGCTCACGACTTTCCTTCTTTTATTAGAGAGAGAAAGGGGGAGATGTTTGGGGACTGTGACCAGTTTGAGGCCATCTTTGCTGTTTTCTCTGCCATTAACCCAGTCTTTTACTTAAAAGGCTGCAAGTTGTTTTTGCTGTTAAGTCCTTGAACTAAAGAGAAAAGATATGAATGCAGCTGCAAGATAAAAATTTAGTTCCAGCCTGAGAAGAGCAAAAGCTGCCTGGTACCTTATCAGAAACTAGGCCTCACTTCTTAAAATCTTCCCAAGCTAACAAGGCTGTTATTAATAAGTATATGTTACCTTGTCTGTTCAAAAAACACTGAGGCTAGCACATCTTTGCCCATCTCTCTGTTAATTAGGCAGTTAGGAATGCAGCTAGAAGGTCATAAGACGTTCCCATAGAAACGACACGTCCCAACACGACTTGTAAGCCCTCCTGCCACCTAGCCCACTGTCCCACTTCCTTATTTTAGAGAATGATTTAATTTCTTTGTTTCTTGTACCCGGAAATATATTCTTGCCTTATATGGAGCAATGTATTGGCTTTCGCGCCAGAAGTATAATTGACATCACCTTGTACTGCCCCTTTTCTCCTTCACTATATAAAAAGAAACTGTAGCCCAATAAACTTGCCTTTGAACAGTGAGATATTGTCTTAGGCCATTTATTATTAACCTCTCTCAGATTTTTTATAGGTGTGGTTGTGATTCTACTCAGCAAAATAGGAGTGCAGTTGTCCAGAAGTCTCCCCAGCTGAATCCTGCTGGCCGGGCCCCTTTGGGGGGGCTTCAGGCACCTGCATATTATATATTTGGTTTTTGGGGCACACCTGGCAGAACTCAGGGATTACTCCTGGCTCAGAAATTGTTCCTGGCAGGTGCAGGGGACCATATGGGATGCCAGGATTCAAACCACCGACCTTCTAAATGCAAGGCCTTACCTCCATGCTATCTCTCTGGCCCCTATTCATATAATATTTAATGACTTTCAGAGGACAGAATGAATAAATGTTTATGGAACTTCTATAATATGCCAAATTTTCCATCTTTCTCTTATAGAGTTTATAGGTAGAGGACTAGAAAGCTTTGTGTTATAGAATCTCATTTAAACATTAAAAATAGTTTTAGTTAAAATAGATTAGTTTTAGTTGAGGAAACAGGAGCACTGAAGTTACATCATCTGTTCATTGACACCCTAATTCTATCTTTCTTTCTTTTTTTAATTCTATCTTTCTTTTGAGGTTCTGACTGTATTCTTATGTATTTTTTTTTTTTTTGGTTTTTGGGCCACACCCAGTGATGCTCAAGGCTTACTCCTGGCTATGCATTCAGAAATTACTCCTGGCTTGGTGGACCATATGGGATGTCAGGGGATCAAACTGAGGTCCTTCCTAGGTCAACCGCGTATAAGGCAAAAAACACTCTACTGCTTGTGTCACAACTTTGGTCCCTGTATTATTTTTCTTAAAACAAATACTTGGGGGGACTGAAATAGATACAGAAGTCTGATTTTGTCACCCACGACAGAACAGATGTTTTCTATACACCACAAAAGGACCTAGGGGGGAGTAAATGAACATGCAAGGAGTCTGTAGTTATTCCCATGACAGTATACTTTAAGGGCAGGGAAACCCGGTATCTCTTAGGTCAAGGGAATCCCCTCTCTAATTTCCCCAATATTTACTGTGCCTATGCGAGGAAAAAAAAAAAAGAAGCAGCACAAAATAATTTTATTTATTTATTTATTTATTTATTTATTTATTTGGCTTTTGGTTTTGTATTGTTTTCATTTTTTGCACTCTGTTTTGTTTTTATTTCAGGACTGTGGCTATTATGTGGTGCTAGTCTTTATTGCTGTAGTGCTCATTGAATTTTTTGTTTGATCTTTCTTTTTGTATTGTTGTGATGTTTCTCTTCCTTTTTCCCTTTCTTCCCTCAAACTGATGTTGGGAGTTTCTAAGGACTCCGCCCATTTTTGGCTTGTTTGAATTTACCCCATGTTATTGCTTTTCTTTTTTTCTTCTTTTGGTTTTTGCGCCACACCTGGCAGTGCTCAGGGGCTACTCCTGGCTATCTACTCAGAAATAGCTTCTGGTAGGCACGGGGACCATATGGGATGCCGGGATTCGAACCAACCACCTTAGGTTAGGTCCTGGGTTGGCTCCTTGCAAGGCAAACGCTGCTGTGCTATCTCTCCGGCCCGTTATTGCTTTTCTTTTCTTTTCTTTTTTTTTTTTTTTTTTTGGTTTTTGGTTTTTGGGCCACAGCCTTTTGACACTAAGGGGTTATTCCTGGCTATGCGCTCAGAAATGGCCCCTGGCTTGGGGAGACCATATGGGACGCCGGGGGATCGAACCACGGTCAGTCCTAAGCTAGCATTTGCAAGGCAGACACCTTACCTCTAGTGCCACCTTCCCGGCCCCTGCTTTTCTTATCTTCAAACAGAACCACATAACTTAAACCATCTTGTTCCACCTCTCAAATTGAGGAGAAAATAATGGAGGGTACCAACAGTTGTATGATTACTAATAGTAGTAAAAATGATTGGACTTAAACACCAAATCCAAAGCCAACAACAAAAGAATCGATACCCAATCTACAACAAGCTAGACACAGAGGGGACCACTTATACTAGCAGCCTGGGGGTATGGGAGGGAGATATGTGATGCAAGCTGGGAATGGGGGTGGGGGTGGGGTGGAGGGAGGACAACTTTGGTGATAGGAATCCCCTGATTCAATGTTAACATGTACCTAAAATATTACTGTGAAAGATATGTAATCCACTTTGGTCAAAATAAAAATTATTATTATATAAAATAATAAATAAATAAATAAGATAAAATATTAAAAAAGGACAGTTGCTAAGCTAAAACTGTGGAGTTCTAATTGACTACCTAAGTCAGCAGTGAGAGTCAAAGACCACCTCCGGTAATGCAAGGCACAAAAGGGAGTTTATTCGACTAGCTGAGGTTCAAGTCTCATCCAGTATAGTGGAGTCTTAACAAGGACCCTGATCCAAATTTCCAAGCAGTTTATAAAGGGTTCACAAGCTTTAGTA
The DNA here is from genome assembly GCF_024139225.1 of Suncus etruscus. Lineage (NCBI taxonomy): Eukaryota > Metazoa > Chordata > Mammalia > Eulipotyphla > Soricidae > Suncus > Suncus etruscus. Next base: position 28,360,987 of record NC_064852.1, read on the forward strand.
GTTCAAGCATTTCATTGGGTAATACAAACAGTTCCTCCATCACCACATACATGATAGGCCCATTTCCATTTGTGCACAAATCACATTTCAAAGAATAGATGTCCCAACTTATCCCTGACTCAACTTTGTTAAGGAGGCCATATCTGGTGGAATGTTCCAAACTCTTTGGTTCCTGTGTCTCAATAGAACTGATAGGTCCCTGACCTCAGAGGATACATTCTGTGGTTTTGTCTCTGAGGGAACTTGCCTTGCTTATGAAGAGGCAATAGAGTGGAAAAATATTGCGAACCTTGGCGTTGGCCTGTTGTGGAAATGGCTTCACTAGGGCTTGGAACCACCTAGGTCCTAGGCTCAGGGTGCTCCAGTCCTCACAAAACACTTATTAATAGATGACCTGAAGAGATAGGAGAGTGGGTAAGGTACTTGCTTTGAACATATCTGTCACAGGTTTGAACCTCAGCACTTAATATGGCCCTGAGTCCAGGAGAACTTTATCCATTACTCAGCCACAGAACAAATGGAATAAGTATATGTGTGTGTCCTAGAACAAAGAATAGAAATCCTTAGCAGATGTAGCTGCTACCATATCAGATAAGATAAAGTACTTGGGGGCTGGAGTGATATTACAGTAGGTAGAACATTTGCCTTGAACACAGCCAACCTGGTTTCGATTCCTGGCATCCCATATAATCCCCTGAGCCTGCCAGGAGCAATTTCTGAGATCAGAGCCAGGAGTAACCCCTGAGTGCCAACTAGGTATTGCCCCAAAAACAAAAATTAAAAACCAAAAAAATAAAATCAAGTACTAGGACTGAGGTTCTTTTTTTTTTTTTTTCTTTATTTTCTGCCCCCCGACTGAGGTTCTTTTGTCTTGTGTTCTTACCTCTAGTCTTGGTTCTACTGAGGCCTAGAATACCCTTCAGGAGGCCTTAAGGATAAGGTAATTATAAGAGCAAGATTTGTTTTTTAAAAAAAACAAACTGCTGGGCCCGGAGAGATAGCACAGCAGCGTTTGCCTTGCAAGCAGCCGATCCAGGACCAAAGGTGGCTGGTTTGAATCCAGGTGTCCCATATGGTCCCCCATGCCTGCCAGGAGCTATTTCTAAGCAGACAGCCAGGAGAAACCCCTGAGCACCGCCGGTGTGACCCAAAACAAAACAAACAAACAAAAAAAACCCCAAAAAAAACCCAAACTGCTTAAAGGGCCTGAACTATAGCACAATGGGTTGGGCTTTTGCCTTGGACAGAGCTAACCCAAATTGGATCCCAAATGCCCCAAACGGTCCTCTGAGCCCTCCAGAAATGATCGTTGAATGAAGAACCAGAAATAGATCTGAGCACCAGTAGAAATGGCCCCAAAACTAAACAAACTCGCACAAAAAATTATTGCTTTGCAGATTCACGAAAGCTTCCATTAATCTTGGCTTTATTGACTTTTCAAGCAATAAACCAAGGGAGCTTTGTTTAGCTCAGGTGCTGAAGTCACTGAATATTATTCTACAATGACTATGTTGAAAGACTTACTGGAAAGGATTCCAAAGTTCTCTCAAAGTGATTTGAAGTATTATCTAAAATAAAACTAATAAAGAGCAATAAAATCTACTTATCTCTTGATTGCTGCTTCCAGTAACTCAAATATACCAATCAGTAGATTGTTGATTTTATTTTTTACAGGAAATCTGGAACCATAAAGTGTGGGTAAATACATACATGCCCATAATCAAGAAATAATAAAATAATTTTACTCTATCTGGGCTGAGTTTGTTTGTTTGTTTTTGGGTTTTGTTTTTTGGGCCACACCTGGTGGCACTTGCATTACTCCTGACAAGCTTGGAGGACCATGTGGGATGCTAGGGATTGAACCGGGTCCATTCTGGACTGGCAGTCTACAAGGCAAACACCCTACTGCTATGCTATCACTCCAGCTTTGGTCTGAATATCTTAAAACTAGAAATGAATGGAATGGAACCGAATTAAAGAACAAATGTTATATTCACTTTCTGGTTATATCATCTTATTATTATTATTATTTTTTTACTTAGTTTTGGCTACAGAATGGGATGTAATTTTATTTGATCTTTTAATTTTTATAAATTCAAAATATTTAAGTCATAAAGTAAAAATTGTACAAAGAAGTCACTATATGGCCACATTTTAAAGCTTCCATTTGTTAGGCTTTCTATACTTTTGTGATAGAACTTTAGTAATCATGTTCTTTTGCTGATCATATGGCCATATCTCTGTTCTTTCTTCTGAATATCTAGGCTAGCCTTTCATTTTGCACACACCACTCAAATTTGGAGCAATGCCAAATTTCCCACCATTATGAATGACTGACTCATGTAATCTGTTGCTAATAATGTGTACACTTGATGATAGTTGATGTTTATTTTGGACAAAATGAATGCAGACCTGGGCATAGTTATCTGGGCATAGCATGTGGAGTCAAACTTTTTTTTTAAACCCTTCATCAATGCAACATTCCCATAACCAATGTCCCAAGTGTCCCTCCTCCCCACTCCACCCTGGCCTGTGCTCTAAACAGGCTTTCTACATCCCTCATTCATTCACATTTTGTTATGATGGTTCTCAGTGTAATTATTTCTCTAACTGCACTCATCACTCTTAGTGGTGAGCTTCATGTTGTGAGCTGGACCTTCCAGACTTCCTCTTGTTTGTCTCTGAGAATTATTGCAAGAATGTCTTTTATTTTCTTAAAACCCATAGATGAGTGAGACTATTCTGTGTCTATCTCTCTTCCTCTGACTTATTTCACTTATATCATCTCATATGGGAAATCAAGGTTCATGTTTACACCAAGTTTCTGGAGACCATGAATTTGCATTATGATTCCATATCTTGTGATTATTTTATTCAAAGTAGTCCTTTCTCCAAAGAAGCATATAAGTCTACTGTATTTTTTTTGTTTGTTGGCTTTGTTTTGTTTGGGTTTTTAGCCCACACTCAGAAATGCACAGAGCTTACTCCTGGCTCTGCACTTAGGAATCACTTATGGTGGAGCTCAGGTGACCATTACGGGTTCTGGGGATCAAACCAGGGTTGGCCACATGCAAAATAAGTGCCCTAACCACTGTATTATCTCTCAGACCTCTCAAGGCTACTGTTATATTCAGGTATTCTCTCTTCCCACAAATTCATCTTCATGATGCCAAGTAGCATATGATTAATCTGGTCAGTAAACTATTCAAGTAATGGTTGAAACACTTAAGGACTGACCATACAGCTACCACAAAGCTATCAAACAACTAAATATGATTGATGAGATAATCATTGAGTAATCTTTCTATCACAACAGCATAATGCACATTCTTTTTTGAGTGTATATGGAATGTACAACTACTGTTAGTAATAAGTTTGAAAGAATTCAGGGATTCTGGTGTGTTATCTAGTACTGCTAAAATCAAACTAGAAGTAAAGAATATGTAACTGGGCCGGGCGGTGGCGCTAAAGGTAAGGTGCGCCTGCCTTGCTTGCGCTAGCCTTGGACGGACCACGGTTCGATCCCCCGGTGTCCCATATGGTCCCCCAAGCCAGGAGCAACTTCTGAGCACATAGCCAGGAGTAACCCCTGAGCGTTACCGGGTGTGGCCCAAAAAACCAAAAAAAAAAAAAAAAAAAAAAGAATATGTAACTGAAGTTATTAGTAACTAAATAATCTAATAATTATATACATCAAAATAACCATAATACCAACAAAGAACTCAAGAGTAATTATAAATTATTTTAGGTAATTTGTAGCACTAAACATTTGTATTAGAAAGGAAGTAAAATTATTAGGAAAAGGAAGAATTATTACCTAAAGACTTGGGGCCGGGGCCGGGCGGTGGCGCTAAAGGTAAGGTGCTTGCCTTGCCTGCGCTAGCCTTGGACGGACCGCGGTTCGATCCCCCGGTGTCCCATATGGTCCCCCAAGCCAGGAGCAACTTCTGAGCACATAGCCAGGAGTAACCCCTGAGCATTACCGGGTGTGGCCCAAAAATCAAAAAAAAAGACTTGGGGCCGGAGCAATAGTACAGTGGAAAGGCCTTGCACGAGACAAACACAGGATGGGTGATGGTTCGAGTCCCAGCATCCCATAAGGTCCCCCGTGCCTGCCAAGATGATTTCTGAGCACAGAGTCAGGAATAACTCTGATCACCACTGTGACCCCCCCCCAAAAAAAAAAGACCTAAAGGCTTGCATAAGGAAGAAAATAATATAACCAACATTAATAGAAAGAAACACTAATAGAAAGAAACTGATAGAGAAAATCAATAAAAAGCAAAATATAACAGATTCATTGAGAAAATCGAAGAAAATGAATAAATATCAGAAAAAATTAAAATGACCAAAAAAAAAGAACAAAAATGTAGCATCAGAATAAATACTGTGGATAATAAAGAATAATGAAGAAACATGGCCAACTTCATACTAATTAATTTGCTAACTGATTAAGTAAAACAAAATTCCCTAAAAGACAAACTACTAAATCTTACAAAAAAAAGTAACCCAAATGGTTTTAAATCTATTGAAGAAAATCAGTCTGAAACTAAAACCCTTCCAATCATACAGTCTCAAATCTAGGTCACTTTATAGGTGAATTCTTTAAATGAATCTGGCCCCAGTGACTGACTCAGTCCTCAAATATCTTCCTGGCAGGTATGAGACTGCAAGTTTCATCTCTGACAGTCCCCTATCTCCAAGCACAATTCCTATAATAGCGTTGTTGAGATCCCCAGGAACATAAACCCTGTGGTCTCCAGCACACTGCAATTTGGTGTGTAAGCAACACAACTAAAGTGTGAGGAAAAAAGAACGATGTGTGAGATCTTCACACAATGCAATAATGCCATCCATAGGTGGTGAGGAGAAAGAATTAATTGGTAGATTTAAGGCATCAGACAGCAGGAGAGAAATCAGGGAAAGGGGCTGGAGCAATATAGCACAGCAGTAGGGCCTTTGCCTGGCATACAGATGACCCGGGACGGACACGGATTCAATTATAACTGGTCCTACATGGAAATAAATATTAGATGGATTCAGTGAGAAAAGAGCAGAATAGACAGAGGTCTGTTGAGCTCCCTGATAAATAAAGTCCATCTAGAAATTAACCCCCAATCACAGATTAAAAAAAAAAAGTCTGGGGCCAGGAAGGTGGCGCTACAGGTTAGGTGTCTGCCTTGCAAGTGGATGGACCGCGGTTCGATCCCCCGGTGTCCCATATGGTCCCCCCAAGCCAGGGGTGATTTCTGAGCGCATAGCCAGGAGTAACCCCTGAGCTTCAAACGGGTGTGGCCCAAAAAAAAAAAAAAAAAAAAGTCTGAGTTGTTTTTGACTGGAAGAAATCAATGGGCTTTTCTTTCTTTGAAATTCAAAGAATTTTAATTTGATCAAGAAACACTTGCACCCATCTATGTATTCCTTAAGGATTGAGGTATGGAATGAAATCAGAAGGAAAGGATGAATTAGTGAAGAGATCCCCACATAGTGTGGTACACACCGGTTGCCAATACTGCTGTAGACCTTTATTGTAAATCGATTTCAAGATAGTAAAAATAACATTCACGGGCCCGGAGAGATAGCACAGCAGCGTTTGTCTTGCAAGCAGCGGATCCAGGACCAAAGGTGGTTGGTTCGAATCCCGGTGTCCCATATGGTCCCCCATGCCTGCCAGGAGCTATTTCTGAGCAGACAGCCAGGAGTCACCCCTGAGCACCACCGGGTGTGGCCCAAAAAACAAACAAACAAACAAAATAATAATAATAACATTCACATTTCCAACAAAAGTAATAGACTGTACAGATAGAAGAATGTGAATTTTAGACAAAAAAAATTCAAATCTCATATTTGAAGCCAGTACCATGGAACTGGCTATCTGCCTCCTCTCTTTATCAAGGAATAATGCATTCATTTAGCCCCAATACAAATGTGGAGATGATGAAGCATATAGCCAACAAAACTTGGAGTTGAAAGTGATTATATAGAGAGGGGTCTTGGAGCTCTCCTTCTGAGCTATTCCTCAATGGCAACACTGTGATTGTGGGCTTTGATCTGTCATTTCTATTCTAGACATGGAATCATGGAGAGCTCCAATACTAAATAGAAGAACTCTTTGATATTCTTCATTGCTTGCAGGAAAATGAAGACCAATAATCCAAATGAAAAGATAGAAAAGTCTTTAGACAATTAATGGAAAAATAAGATGAAGTCTCTCACTAAAAATGGGAAGTCTCCAAAGGGCAAACTTAAGAGCACAGAATTAGAGGAGATAACAGACAAAGAATGGAGGGTAGCCATTAAAAAATTGAACAAAGTAGGGCCGGAGCATAGCACACCTGATAGGGTATTTGCCTTGCATGTGGCTGACCTGGATTTGATCCCCAGCATCCCAAATGATCCCTTGAGCCTGCCAGGTGTAATTTCTGGGTGCAGCGCCAGGATGCACTCCTTGGTGTGGCTCAAAAAAACAAAAACAAAACAAAATAAAACAAAAAGAAATTGAACAAAGTTAGAAGACTCATGTAAACACAGAGAAGCAATCAAAAGATATCTATCATAAAAGAGCTTCATGGGCAGAAGTAATTCACCCAGAAATTCTGTTTTTTTTTTTTTTTGGAATAATTTCCTATGGGCCCAAAATCAAAATGGAAAAAAGACATTTGCATCCAATTGCCAAAATCTGGAAATAACCAAGTGTCCAAAAACAGATGACTAGATAAAAAATTATCACAATATCACAATGGAATAACATTCATTCATAAAAAAAAAAAAGATAAAATTATAGAATTTGAGGCCAGAGTGATAGATAGCACAGCGGTAGGGTGCTTGCCTTGTACTAGGCTGACCCGAAACAGGTTCAATTTCCTGCATCCCAGATGGTCCCCAAGCCTGTTAGGAATGATTTCTGAGCACAGAGTCAGGAATAACCCTTGAGTGCCTCCAGATATAATAGATTAAAAAATAATAGAATTTGGGCCGGGTAGGTGGCGCTAGAGGTAAGGTGTCTGCCTTGCAAGCGCTAGCCAAGGAAGGACCGCGGTTCGATCCCCCGGCGTCCCATATGGTCCCCCCATGCCAGGGGCGATTTCTGAGCACATAGCCAGGAGTAACCACTGAGCGTCAAACGGGTGTGGCCCAAAAACCAAAAAAAAAAAAAAAAAATAATAGAATTTGCTGCTACATGAATGGATCTGGAAAGTATCATAATGAGAAATTAGTGAGAGGGAGAGTGACAGACTACACAGAATGATTTTTCTCATATGTGAGATATTAACTGCAGAATAATAAATGCCTTAAGACATTTGGGAAACAAACAAACAAAAAAAGAGAAGTAGTGGGGGCCGGAGAGATAGCATGGAGGTAATGCGTTTTTGGCTGCTATGCCCAAAAGCTATCCTCAGGGTGCTCAGGGGACCATATAGAATGCTGGGATTTGAACCAATGACCTTCTGCATGAAAGGCAAATGCCTTACCTTCATGCTATCTCTCCAGCCCCAGCAAAAAATATTCTTTCCGGGCCCGGAGAGATAGCACAGTGGTGCTTGCCCTTGCAAGCAGCCGATCCAGAACCTAAGGTGGTTGGTTCGAATCCCGGTGTCCCATATGGTCCCCCGTGCCTGCCAGGAGCTATTTCTGAGCAGACAGCCAGGAGTAGCCCCTGAGCACCGCCAGGTGTGACCCAAAACCAAAAAAAAAAAAAAATATTCTTTCCAGTAAAACTACTATGTAAATATGATGAAATAGTCTTTTCAAAAGACTGTTCTACAAGAAATGTTGAAAGTATGTCTACTGTAAGAAAAGAAGTAAAAGGTCATAAAATCTTGAGCAAAAAAAAAAATTTAAAACAGGTGATAACCACAAAAGATAAAAGGGTAAAGGGCTGGAGAGGTAGCACAGAGGTAGGGCATTTGCTTTGTGTGCAGCTGACCCTGATGGACACAGGTTCAAATCCCATCATTCCATATGGTTCCTCTAGCCAGGAATGATTTCTGAGCACAGAGCCAGGAGTAACTCCTGAGAACTGCCTGGTGAGCCCCCCCAAAAGATAAAAGGTTAATAAGTATGGGAAAAAAGATCTAATTAAATAATGTGGTGATATCAATATATAAAATAATTTTAGGTACACAAAGCACATTTTAAAAAATATAACACAAAAATATCTGGTGCAGAGACACTTTGTAGAAGCAGAATATTTATATTAATAAACATAATATTGATAAAATATTAATAGAACTAAAGAGTGATATTGACATTAATTTAATGATAATAGATTAAAAAACACAACTCGGGCTGGAGAGTTAGCATGGAGTTAGGGCATTTGCCTTGCATGCAGAAGGACGGTGGTTGAAATCCTGGCTTCCCATATGGTCCCCCGAGCCTGCCAGGAGCGATTTCTAATTGTAGAGCCAGGAGTAACCCCTGAGCGCTGCCGGGTGTGACCCAAAAACAAAAAAACCCAAACGAAAAAAAGAAAACACAACTCACATCCAAGAACAGATAAACAATAGCCTAACTATGGACATGTATTTAATAGGCTTCCATGTCTATCTACTCTTCCCAAACAACTAAATTTACATTTTCCTCAAATGCACATGAAATATTTTATAGAATAGAGTATATGGTAGAGACAAAACAAATTTTTGTTTTAATTTTTTATTTAGAAATTATTTAATTGAATCACTGTACTACAGATACTTACAAAGTTATTCATGATTGAGTTTCAGTCATACAATGTACAACACCCTTCATCAATACACAATTCCCACCACCAATGCCCCCAATTTTCCTGCCACCACCATCCCCGCCCTTCCCCTTGCCTGCCTCTGGGGTAGACATTTTTCTTCTCTCTAACTCTCTCTTTTTCGTTTTCTCTCTTTCACTGCCCCTTAAAAGTGTAGACACTGTAGTTTGCAATACTGGTTTTGAAGTGGTATCATGCATTTCACTTTATCTCCTTTCAGCATCCCAGTTCTTGTCCAAAGTGACCATTTCCCCCTACCACTGCCATAGTGGTCTCTCCAGAGGAAGAACTTTCATGACATCACAGCTTTCTGATAAGTTATGGATTTCCCTCAGTACTCACTGGAGGTGCTTCAATATCGCTGTGTTGCTGGCTGTCAGAAAATGGTGCTTAGTAAATTAATGGTGAATGAAAAAATAATGAGAGGAATGTTTAGTCCTCCAGCACCTCTCACTCCTATTTCTACCCTCATCCTATCTTCACCAGGCTTTTTGTCACTGACAACGTCCATGCTCATATTTAAGGAACTATGGGTTGCCAGGACTATGCTATGGTTATGTTAATAAGTTTTACTATTGTGGGGACCAAAGTGATAGCACAGCCGACGCAGACAGAATCGGGATCTAGTCTTGGCATCCTATATGCTCCCCTGCCAGGAGCAGCATTTGGGGGGGGGGGTTTAACACCCGGCAGTGCTCAGGAGTTACTCCTGGCTCCATGCTCAGAAATCGCTCCTGGCAGGCTTGCGGGACCATATGGGATGCCCGGATTTGAACCACAGACCTTCTCCATGCAAGTCAAATGCCTTACCTCCATGCTATCTCTCCTGCCCCAGGAGCAGTTTTTTTTTTTTTTTTTTTTTTTTTTTGTGGTTTTTGGGTCACATCCGCAGTCCTCAGGGGTTATTCCTGGCTCCAGGCTCAGAAATTGCTCCTGGCAGGCACTGGGGACCATATGGGACCCGGGATTCGAACTGATGACCTCCTGCATGAAAGGCAAACGCCTTACCTCCATGCTATCTCTCCGGCCCCAGGAGCAGCTTTTTAACTCTGTATCTCACAGTGGCGCCAGTTCTAAATTGATAACCTGACAAGGAGGAAATGGGAACAACTTGATCTAAGAGCAAGTTGTCCTTCCTCACCAGCCAACGATAAGACAAAATCAGAAGACATGTCACTCTTTGAGCTGTGCAAAAGCCAAGATCGCTATATACAGATCACTGGTTGTTACAACCAGGACTGGACAGTATGCATCCCAGGACCAACAACAACAACAACAACAACAACAACAAAAAGCACTAGCCTACCTTTTGGTCTACGATCTGTTCAACAAACTAGATCTCCAGTTACAGAGGTCTGACTGAGACAATCGCAACTGAACCGGTCTTCTCTGTCCCAGGCTCCATCCTAGGAGCAACATAATGACCAAGACCACCAACTACAAAAGATGGATTAAAACGACACTGAAGAAGCAGAACTGCTAGAACCACAAAGAAAGACTTTATCATAAGCTCTATTCCTTGAACTATACAGGCACCAAGATCTCTAGATACAGAGGTCTGATTTTATCATCCATGACGAAGCAGAAGTCTTCCATACACTACAAAAGCACCAAGGGGAGAGTAAATGGTCATGCAAGGAGTTTATAGTTAATCCCATGACAGTATACTTCAGGGGTGGAGAAACCCTGTATCTCCTAGGCCAATAGTTACTGTGCCTATGTAGGGGAAAAAAGAAAAAAAAGCACAAAATAATCATTTTTCCACATATATATTTATTGGTTGATCAAATTTTTTTGATGTCTATTTTGGTGTAGATATTGAAGTTGATGTCTTCAATTTTATTTTATTTCATCTTATCTTTCTCTTTCTTTTTGCACTCCGGCATGGTGTGATTCAGAACCGAAACTATTGTGTGGTGCTTGTCTTTATTGCTGTAGTGCTCACTGGATATTTAATTTGATATTTCTTTCTATATTGTTGTGGTATTTCAATTACCTTTTTCATGTCCTCTCTCAAACTGAGGTTGAAAGCCTCTAGAAGGACTCTGCCCATTTTCAGCTTGATTTTTTTTAATTTTTTAATTTTTTCTTATTTTTCACCCCATTCTATTGCTTTTCTTTCCTTCAAACAAAACCACATAACTCGAATTATCTAGCTCCGCTTCTCAAATTGAGGGGGAAACAAGGGAGGGTACCAGGACCAAACAGATATATGAACACTAATAGTAAGCTAGACAAAGAGGGGACCACCTACTCGAGCAGCCCGGGGGGGTGATGGTGGGGGATATGGGTTGCAGGAAGAGAACGGGGATGGGGGGAGGACAAATTTGGTGATGGGTGTTCCCCTGATTCAATGTTAATATGTACCTAAAATACTACTGTGAAATATATGTAAGTCAATATGATCAAAATAAAAATAAAAAAAAGAAAAATATTTAAAGAAAGAAAAAAGAAATTAATCCAATTTTTTGAAGAATTTATGAGTGCAACTCCTGTGATTGGACTGAACCTATGAATGAGGTACACAACATTCATTCTGGCACCAGTTGAGAAGTTTTTAAACGCAACTCTTTATCTTGACTTGATTTCTGAGCTCAGAGCCAGGAGTAACCCTTGAGCATCACCGGCTGTGACCCAAATCACACACACACACACACACACACACACACACACACACACACACACACACACACACACACACAATTTTTTTTTTTTTTTAGTTTTTGGTTTTTGAGTCACACCCGGCAGTGCTCAGGGGTTCCTCCTGGCTCTACGCTCAGAAATCGCCCCCAGCAGGCACAGGGGACCATATGGGATGCCGGGATTCGAACCACTGTCCTTCTGCATGCAAGGCAAACACCCTACCTCCATGCTATCTCTCTGGCCCCGACAATTTTTTTTAAGTGAAAGAATTGAGATAATAAGGGGCCGGGAAGGTGGCGCTAGAGGTAAGGTGTCTGCCTTACAAGCGCGCCAAGGAACGGACCGACCGCGGTTCGATCCCCCGGCGTCCCATATGGTCCCCCCAAGCCAGGGGCGATTTCTGAGCACATGGCCAGGAGTAACCCCTGAGAGTCAAACGGGTGTGGCCCAAAAACCAAAAAAAAAAAAAAAAAAAAAAGAATTGAGATAATAAGAATAGAACTGAAGCACAAGAGTCCTCTGTCCAATAGTAAAACTTTTGTTTTGTTTGTTTTTTTTTTGGGGGGGGGGGGTCACACCTGGCAGCGCTCGGGTTTCTCTTGGCTTTCTCTTGGCTTTGCAATCTGAAGTTGCTCCTGGCAGGCTCGGGAGACATATGAGATGCCAGGGCTCACTCAAACCAGGTTCTGTCCTGGGTAGGCTGTGTGCAATGCAAACACCCTACTGCTGAGCTATCGCTTCTGCTCAAGCACCATTAATTGATGAGGCTTTCTTTTCTCCACTTAATGAATCCAGCTCCTTTGTCACTGTGCAATTCATAGCAGTGACAATAGTCTCGATCAAAAAAAGAACATTAAGAGTGTTGAAGGAATATGGTAAAGAGGGAGGCCTCACTATTGGCAAAAATGTCATCTGGTTCAATATTAAAAAATAGAATGAAGATGCTGGAGTGGTGATGCAAGCAGTAGGGTGTTTGCCTTGCACCTGCTAACATAGGACGAACTGCAGTTTGATCCCCCGGGTCCTATATAGTCTCCCAAGCCAGGAGTGATTTCTGAGCACATAGCCAGAAGTAACCCCTGAATGTCACCAGGTGTGGCCCAAAAACCAATAAAGAAAAAAAGTAGAATAAAGACCTCAAAAAAAAAAATGAAAGTAGAACTCCAATATGACTGAGTGATACCACATTTTGATTTTTAAGCCAAAAACACAGAGAGATTAACAGGAAAAGATCAAGTCCACATTTATGTTTGTTGATTTGTTATTTACAATAGCTCAGGTTTAGAAACACTCCCAAGAGTCCAATGAAAGATGGATTATATACACACAATGGAATACTAATCAGTTATGAGGAAAGAGGAAAAGAAGCCTTTTGGCCTCAACAAAGATAGAATTACAGATGGTTATGGTAAATGAAATTAGTTAAAGAAGGATAAATGCCAGATAGTCTTTCCCATATGTGGTAAGGAAACAAAGTAAGGTAATGAAGAGGGATGAATGGTAACAAATATTTGGTCTTGGTTTACAAAACTTAAGTTTCCAAGCAGTATAGTGAGGGGCATTGGAGGGTAGGGATTAAAAGGTGAATTAGAGGGGCCGGACGGTGGCGCTGGAGGTAAGGTGCCTGCCTTATCTGCGCTAGCCTAGGACGGACCGCGGTTCGATCCCCCGGCATCCCATATGGTCCCCCAAGCCAGGAGCGACTTCTGAGCGCATAGCCAGGAGTAACCCCTGAGCGTCACCGGGTGTGGCCCAAAAACCAAAAAAAAAAAAAAAAAAAAAAGGTGAATTAGAATCAAAAGGTGAGGGAGCCGGAGAGATAGTTTGGAGGTAAGGCATTTGCCTTGCATGCAGAAGGATGGTGGTTCTGTTAAGTCCAGAAGAATGATGCGCCGTTCAAAGACACCAAGACCACAGTCTCATGCAAAAGCAGGGGGTTTATTTTCTTACAAGCATAGGCAGGGGCTGCGCTAGAATCCAGCATCAGCCAGAAACTGCCAGCCCCGAGCCATGAGCTTACAAGCTGTATATAGCATTTCAAACAATAGAAAGGTACAGTAGATTGATTTGCTTTAGGAAGTACATGACATCTGGCATTTGCTCAATCACATTTTTGCAAGGTGCAGGTGCAAGCTTACAGGGTTAACACGACCAGGTTAAAACCATGTAGGAACAGAAAGAAAGTTAAACTGTACCTGAGTCTACAAGTTCCCACAATTGTGAAGGGGGGTAGGTGATCAGGGCAGTCAGGGAACTCAGGGGAAATTTTTTCTTTACAGTTCAAATCCCGGCATCCCATATGGTCCCCCGAGCCTGCCAGGAGCGATTTCTGAGCATAGAGCCAGGAGTAACCCCTGGGCACCGCCGGGTGTGATTCCAAAACAAAAACAGAGAGAGAGAGAGAGAGAGAGAGAGAGAGAGAGAGACAGAGACAGAGACAGAGACAGAGACAGAGAGACAGAGAGAGACAGAGACAGAGAGACAGAGAGAGACAGAGACAGAGAGAGACAGAGAGAGACAGAGAGAGAGACAAAGAGAGAGACAGAGAGACAGAGACAGAGAGACAGAGAGAGACAGAGACAGAGAGACAGAGAGAGACAGAGAGAGAGACAGAGAGAGACAGAGAGACAGAGGAGAGAGACAGAGAGAGAGACAGAGAGAGAGATAGATATAGGCAGAGACAGAGAGAGAGACAGAGAGAGAAAGCTTTAAACATTGAGAGACCTGGGCCGGTCTGAGAGATAGCATAGAGGTAGAGCGTTTGCCCTTCATGCAGAAGGACAGTGGCTTGAATCCCTGCATCCCCTGAGCCTGCCAGGAGCGATTTCTGAGTGCAGGGGATGTGGGGTTAACTCCATGCAACTTCTCTCTTTGTTTCCTCCCATCATAAACCCAGAGAAGCTCACATTCTCTTTATAGTTAGTATCCTATCTCTGTCTTCTCTAGAAATACTGTAGTGGAAAAACAAAAACAAAAGAACAAAGAGCCAAAAACTGGACAGAGATTGGAACTGATTGAGACTGAATAAAATGATTTAATAGGTGACTGATCCTACCTCCATGCTATATCTCCGGCCCCTTGAGACTACTTCTGACTCAATGCTCAGGGGTGACTCCTAAATCAGTTTTCAGGGAACCTTGCTGTAGGGTTCACAGACCTTGTTCACCAATCTGGTTTTTTTTGGGGGGTGGGGGTTGGTTTTTGGGGACACACCCGGTGATGCTCAGGGGTTACTCCTATCTATGCCCTCAGAAATCGCTCCTGGCTTGGTGGACCATATGGGACCCTGGGGGGATTGAACCGCGGTTCGTCCTAGGCTAGCGCACAAGGCAGACGCCTTAGCGCCACAGCTCCACAGCTCCGGCTCCACCAATCTATTCTTTATCTGATGAAGACATTTGAAACTATTCTAACATCCCCTTTAAATGTCATACATAGTTGGTTTCTCAAGATATTTCCTCTGAGTCAGTTTTTTTTTTTTTCCCATTTGATGCTCAGGGGTTACACCTGGCTTGGGGGGACCATATGGGATGCCGGGGGATCGAACCGTGGTCCTTCCTTTGCTAGCACTTGCAAGGCAGACACCTTACCTCTAGCGCCACCTCACTGGCCCCTCTCTGAGTCAGTTTTAATCTCTTGCTGATTCTCTTTCATCAGGGAGTTGATTGTGTTTGGGATGCATGTTCAACACTGATTCATGGAATTTGCCTTCCATGTTTGAGAAAAGTATACATTGGCACAATTGCTTTTTTTTTTTTTCTTTTTTTTTTCTTCTTTCACCCAGGCATGACCTTGGGTTGTCAGTATAAATTTTGTGCAGAAAGTGCCCAGATTTCAAATTTGGTTTCCAAAGCCTTTCAAAGTAACTCTGGGAGCACTTCGACTTCTCCCTGTCATTCAGAGTCTTCTCTTCTCTCCTCGGTTGATAACCTAATTAAACCCTTGTGGTTCCACTTAAATTACTCACTTGCTTTCCAGCTGAACTCTTCCCTGCTAGACTTTTGTTTCCTCCTATCCCTGATGAGCTCAGCCACCAAAAACAAACAAACAAACAAAAAAAAAAAACAAAAAAAACACAAGGAAACATATTTTGCTTTATTTTGTTTTGGGTTTGGGGTCTTGTGGTGTTTGAAGGTTGTATCTGTATCACATAGTGATCAGGGGAACATGTGGTACTGAGAATCAAACTGGGGTCAGCTATATGCAAGGAAAATACCTTTAGCTCTGTATTACTTTTCTAGTATCAAAAAAAAAAAAAGACTTTTTTGTTTTTGTTTTGGGCCACACCCAGTGGTGCTCAGGGGTTGCTCCTGGCTCTTTGCTCAGAAATTGCTCCTGGAAGACTCAGGGGACCATACGGATGTCAAGAATAGAACCCAGGTTCAGCCTGAGTTGGTTTCATGCAAGACTTTGTTCCCTACCACTATGCTATCATTCTGGCCCCTCAAATTAATTAATTGGTTTGGGGCCAAACCCAGCAGTGTTCAGGGGTCACTCCTGGCTCTGCACTCAGAAATCGCCTTTGGCAGGCTGGACAACCATATGAGACGCTGGGAATTGAAACAGGTCCTGCAAATGTCCTACCACTGCGCTATTTCTCTGGCCCCTCAAATAAGGATTTTTGAATCATAGCTATATAGCATTTTGCTCCACTGACAAAGAAGCCAGAGTTGCCATCACAGAATTCTGCCACTGAGAGAGTTTTACTCAGGATTTCAGGGTGTAAAGTTCTGGTTTAGAATTTCCACACAAGTCTGGAGACCAGAAAGTCTAAGCTGCTGATTAAAATCACATAGTGATGAAAGGAACTGAGGAGAAGGGGGTGTTGGGCCACACCCCTTGGTGCTTAGAGGTAACTCCTGGCTCTGAGCTCAGGGATCACCCCTGGCAATGCTCCAGGGATTGCCAAAATCAAATATGCCAAAAATCAAATCAGGTTGGCTACATGCAAGACAAGCACCGTAACTCTGGTTTCTCTCCCAATCCCAAGGAGTAAAATATTTTTTACCAAATCATCATGAATTACAAAATTACTCAGGATTTAGTTTCAGGTATACAATGTTCCAACACTAATCCATTCACCCCAGAGTCCACTTCCTTCTACTAATATCCTGGGCTTCCTTCTTACCCTCAAGCTTGCCTCTATGGCTGGCACTTTTTCCTTTCTTTGCCTTCCCTTCACATCTTTTAGGTACTCTGATTTACAATATTGTTATTGATGGGTATCATGTATATCACTGTTCCTTTTTTCAGAGTGTATATCACTTTTCCTTTTTTTTTTTTTAACAGATTGACCACTTCCCTCTATCATCATAGAAAAATATATATTTTGAAGAGATGAGAAATCAGGTTGAATGTAACCTGACAGTTTCTAAAAATTAACTCTGGGCATAAGTTTTTTGTTCGTTTTTTGTTTTGGGGCCACATCCGGTGACGCTCAGGGGTTACTCCTGGCTGTGTGCTCAGAAATCGCTCCTGGCTTGGGGGACCATATGGGACACGGGGGGGGGGGGGGCGAATCGAACCATGGTCCATCCTAGGCTAGCGCAGGCAAGGTAGGCACCTTACCTCTAGTGCCACCACACCAGCCCCTCTGGGCATAAATTAAACATTACCCTGTCCCTTTTCTTTATTTCCGTTGCCAAGCCCAGGTAGGAAAACATTCCTTTGATAGGTATGAGAAGCATTGCCAATTAACTTAAGCTTAGTTGGCCTCCATCCACACATCCTAGTACACTCCTGACCAGCTTCCCTTTGGCATTAGTGTCCTACCTGCTTGGTAAATGTAGCCCAGAAATGCCCTACTATTGTATCCTTATTCTCAATCTCACTTGATAGTGGGGTGGACTTTTGCAATAACTCCTTTAATTAAGTTTACTTTTCACAGACTGTTTTTGCTTTTCTCTCACTCTCAGCCATGTTCCTCGTCTTTCACGAACCTCTCTTTTTCTTTGGTTCAACTACAAAATCAACAAGTTAGTTTCTTTTTTTTTTTTGGTTTTTGGGTCACACCCGGCAGTGCTCAGGGGTTACTCCTGGCTGTCTGCTCAGAAATAGCTCCTGGCCGGCACGGGGGACCATATGGGACACTGGGATTTGAACCAACCACCTTGGGTCCTGGATCGGCTGCTTGCAAGGCAAACGCCGCTGTGCTATCTCTCCGGGCCCTCAACAAGTTAGTTTCTTAGAAAGTTCTCTTTGCTTGAGCATACAGTATCAGAACGGTTAGTCTGTGGCGTCTGACCTCAGGAATAGCTAAAATTAATTAAATTTTTGCACCACACCAACAGTGCCCAGGGTTTGTTCCTGGCAGGGCTTGGGGAAACATGTGGGCTACCAGGGATAGAACCTGGGTTGGCCACATGCAAGGTAAGTATCCTACCCAAAGTATTATTGCTCTGGTCTCAAAAGTAGCTTATTTATTTATTTATTTTTATTTGTTTTGTGACCACACCCAATGATGCTCAGGGGTTATTTCTCAGAAAATGGCTATACTCTCAGAAATTGTGCCTGGCTTGGGGGACCATATGGGACACCAGGGATCAAACTGAGGTCCATCCTGGGTCAGCCCTGTGATAGGCAAATGCCCTACTACTGTGCTATCTCCCTGGCCCCATAGAAGTAGCTTATTTAAATAGCACAACATTATGTATCCTCTGCCAAGGCATAATTAAGACTAGGGTGTACTAATAAAGGTGATAAATTTCCATGTGCCTGCCAGGAATGATTTCTGAGCAGAGAGCTAGGAGTAACCCCTGAGCACCACTGGATGTGGTCCCAAAACAAACAAAACAAAAAACAAAAAGAAGTTTAAAATTGAAAAGACAAATATTTAGATATAGTGAGGCCTCCCTTTTTTCCCTTCAGTAAGAATGATCCTGACTCATGGTCAGGGATATGGCTGGACCAGATTGTGCACGACACTTGTGCAGGTTGGGAAGGCAACATGAGAGGCATTAAAAAAAATGGGCTTGTGGCCAGAGAGATAGCATGGAGGTAGGGCATTTGCCTTGCATGCAGAAGGACGGTGGTTCAAATCCCAGCATCCCATATGGTTCCCCTAGCCTGTGGGAGGCGATTTTTGAGCATAGAGCCAGGAGTAGCCCCTGAGCCCTGCCGGGTGTGACCCAAAAACAAAAACAAACAAACAAACAAACAAAAAGGCTTGAGCAGAAAGGACCCTTTTTATTTTTCCTCTTTCAATGGACCATATTCCATTCCTCTATAGTAGGTTTCAACGGATCCTCATGGTAGTAAGATCACAAGATCTCAGTACTTTGAAACAAGAACCAGTAGTTCAATTTCACCAGATAGGGAGTGAAATGCTCTGGGGTGAGATACTTGGGTTGGGGGATGACACTCTGTGGTTTCTAGGATTACTACTGGCTCTGCATGCAAAAGTTACTCCTGGCAGTTTCATGGGAAATTATATGGGGTGGTGGGAATTGAACCCTGATAGGTTGTGTGCAAGGCAAGTTTCATACCTAATGTACTTTTTTTTGTTGTTGTTTTGTTTTATTTTGTTTTGGGGCCACACCTGGTGAAGCTCAGGGATTACTCCTGGCTATGCACCCAGAAATCGCTCCTGGCTTGGGGGACTCTGGGGATTCAACCTGGGTCAGTCTCATGCAAGGCAAATAAATGCCCTACCACTACTCTCTCACTCTGGCCCCTGTATTTTTTAAGTCTATATCTCATGGTGATTTAATTTAAAAAATTTTAAAAATAAGGAGAATTTAGAATAGATTTGACTGTATACAGAAATTATAAAATAAGGGGCCGGGTAGGTGGCGCTGGAGGTAAGGTGACTGCCTTGCAAGCGCTAGCCAAGGAAGGACCGCGGTTCGATCCCCCGGCGTCCCATATGGTCCCCCCAAGCCAGGGGCGATTTCTGAGCGCATAGCCAGGAGTAACCCCTGAGCGTCAAACGGGTGTGGCCCAAAAACCAAAAAAAAAAAAAAAAAAAAAAAAAAAAAAAAAAAAAAAAAAAAAAAAAAAGAAATTATAAAATAAAAAAAAAAGAAATGATAAAATGTTATATGTTAAGTATGGCATCATGGCAAGAAGCCAATAATATGTAGCCAGAATCATATAATATACCAAGATGAAGTAGCCATAAAACTAATTGAAGGGCAAACAACTAATCTGTCCAAAGAGTTCTGACAAATTCAGATGAAAAACTAATTATCTAACAGAAAACAGGTAGAAAAATCAACAGGAAAAAAATTTTAAAAACAAATGTAAGTGTCCAAATATTAATAAAATTATTAAATTATTAATTATTAAATTAAAATGGGATATCATTTTTTATTTACTGATTGTGTAAAAGTCAAAAACACAAGATATGGGCCTGGAGAGATAGCACAGCGGCATTTGCCTTGCAAGCAGCCGATCCAGGACTAAAGGTGGTTGGTTTGAATCCCGGTGTCCCATATGGTCCCCCGTGCCTGCCAGGAGCTATTTCTGAGCAGATAGCCAGGAGTAACCCCTGAGCACTGCCGGGTGTGGACCAAAAACCAAAAACCAAAAAAAAAAAAAAAAAAAAAAAAAAAAATAAGATACTACCATATGGGAGACATTACTTTCCCCAATTTTAAATTGTATTACCAAACAATTTTTATTAAAACAGCATGGTATTGGAATAGAAACAGATTATCAGATCAGTGGAATAGACTTGAGTATTCAGAAAATGTTCCCCAGACATACAATCAATTAATCTTTGATAAAGGGGCAAGAAATCCAAAATGGAGTAAGGAAAGCCTCTACAACAAGTGGTGTTGACACATCTGGTTAGCCACTTGCAAAATAAAGAACTCAGACCGTAACTAACACCATGTACAATGGTCAAATCCAAATGGACCTTTATATCAGGCCTGAAACCATAAGGTATATAGAACAACACAAAGGTAAAGCACTCCATGACATTGAGACTAAAGTCATTTCAAGGAGGAAACAGCACTCTCCAAACAAGTGGTTGCAGAGATAAACAGATAGGAATATATTAAGCTGAGAAGCTTCTGCATCTCAAAACAAATAGTGCCTAGGATACAAAAACCATCACAGAAGGGGAGAAACTATTTACCCAATACCCATCAGATAAGGGACTAATCTCCAAAATATACAAGGTACTGACAGAAGTTAACAACAACAGCAAAAAAAGCATCTAACCTCATCAAAAATATTGGGAAAAGAAATGAACAGACACTTCCTCAAAGAAGAAATACAATCGATCAAAAGACACATGAAAAATGCTCCACATCACTAATCATCAGGGAGATGCAAATCAGAACAACAATGAGGTACCATCTCACATCACAGACTGGTACACATTACAAAGAACAAGAACAATCAGTGCTAACAGGGTCATGGATGTAGAGAGACAAGAACTCTTCTTATTCACTGCTGGTAGAAATGCCATCTAGGGCCGGGCGGTGGCGCTGGAGGTAAGGTGCCTGCCTTGCCTGCGCTAGCCTAGGACGGACTGCGGTTCGATCCCCTGGCGTCCCATATGGTCCCCCAAGAAGCCAGGAGCAACTTCTGAGCGCATAGCCAGGAGTAACCCCTGAGCGTCACAGGGTGTGGCCCAAAAACCAAAAAAAAAAAAAAAAAAAAAAAAAAAGAAATGCCATCTAGTCCAGCCTTTATGGAAAACAATATGGAGATTTCTCAAAAAACTGGAAATGGAGCTCCCATATGATCCAGCTATACAATTCCTAGGGATATATCACAAAATATACACAAAAATACAATTCAAAAATCCCTTCCTCATATCTATATTTATTGCAATGCTATTTACAATAGCCAGACTCTGGAGACAACCAAGATGCTCTTCAACAGATAAATGGCTAAAGAAACTATGGTACATATACACAATGGAATATTATGCAGCCGTCAGGAGAGATGAAGTCATGAAATTCTCCTATACGTAAATGTACATGGAATCTATTATGCTGAGTGAAATAAGTCAGAGGGGGAGAGATAGACACAGAATAGTCTCACTCATCTATGGGTTTTAAGAAAAATTAAGGACATTATTGTAATAATGCTCAGAGACAATAGAGATGAGGGCCAGAAGGACTGGCTCACAATATGAAAGCTCACCACAAAGAATGGTGAGTGCAGTTAGAGAAATGACTACACTAACAACTATCATGACAATCTTAATGAGTAAGAGAAGTAGAATGCCTGTCTTTAATATAGGCTGGGGTTGGGAAGGAGGGACGAGGGGCATTGGTTGTAGGAATGTTGCACTGGTGAAGGTGGATATTCTGTTTATGATTGAAACTCAACTACAATCATGCTTGTAATTATGGTGCTTAAATAAAGGTTTTATGAACTATTGAAAAAAAATGACGGCTAGTCCGATGGCAGTGATTTATCAGAACTTATTAACATTAGTATCACAAAAATTAGTATATAACTTCCCCACTGCTCAATTTGACTGGCTTTAAAAAAAAAAGAAAAAAATGACATCAAAGGGGAAATATATTTTTTGTAGTGAGTAAATTATTTCAGGTAGTGCCAATTTATAACCCTAAGTTATATAGTAGTTGAACTATAAGTTACACTTTCAATAATTTTAGTATAGAATAAGATAGTTGTATAATACTAGCTGTGTGAATATAGAATATATGTATTATTTTAAGGCAGCAATTTTTGTGATTGAAAATTTATTGAAAATTACTTTAATTCCAGGGGCCGGCGAGGTGGCGCTAGAGGTAAGGTGTCTGCCTTGCAAGCGCTAGCCAAGGAAGGACAGCAATTCGATCCTCCAGCATCCCATATGGTCCCCACAAGCCAGGGGCGATTTCTGAGCGCTTAGCCAGGAGTAACCCCTGAGCATCAAACGGGTGTGGCCCCAAACCCCCCTCCCCCCAAAAAAATTACTTTAATTCCAATGGCAAACATGGATTCATAGAATGATTAAATATGTATACAGATGATAAATGAAAAGGAAGTGTCCAAGTGCCAATACAAATGTTTATTGGAACAATATAATATATATTGATTGCATTCCTCCAGAAAGTTTCAGAAGGACACTATGACTCAGTCATAAGAGTATTGGATTTTGAGCTGGGAGGGTTCATCCAGTCAACCTATTTCTTAAACATTCATCATGCCTGGAATCAATGAGGAAATGGCTAAACTGTTTAGAGAGCTTTGTGTTTAAACTCACTGTAGTTGGTTGCTGTCTACAGGTGTGGTTTAGGGGGGGAAAAAAGTATGGTTCAGAAAGCATTCTGAATGGAAGAAATTTCCAGTGAAATAAATGTGTGAGGGGCCGGGCGGTGGCGCTGGAGGTAAGGTGCCTGCCTTGCCTGCGCTAGCCTAGGATGGACCGCTGTTCGATCCCCCGGCGTCCCATATGGTCCCCCAAGAAGCCAGGAGCAACTTCTGAGCACATAGCCAGGAGTAACCCCTGAGCGTCACAGGGTGTGGCCCAAAAAAACAAAAAACAAACAAACAAACAAAGAAAAAAGAAATAAATGTGTGAGTAGTCTTTATTTGCAGTCTTTAATAAATAATAATGTGCTAGAAATCATACCTAGAGCTTCACATATAGGGGCCACATGGCCTGAGTGGGGAATGTGGTGAATAAATGACTTATGATTTTATATGGGCAAGAAGCGAGACCAACACAGGTTGCAGGATGTGCAGAGGAAACAGTCAGATACTAAACTGGGATCTAGAGGTTGTGTTTTCTCTTGATTGAGGGAATAGCCAAAGTCGTAAACCAGAGGGAGACACTAGTGATGGGGCACTGACAATGTATGCATATGACACTGATTTGATTCCCAGCATCCCATATGGTCTCCCCACCCCACGCAAAGACCGTTAGAAGTAATTCCTAAGTGCAGAGCCAGGAGTAATCCCTAAAGCACAACCAATGTGACCCCCAAGCAAAATACCCACCCCCCCAAATTCCAGAGGGAAAATTGGATACAAATATTTTCAATAATTGAGAAAAAGAAACCAGAGAACCTGAGTTCTGGGGTAAGAACTGGTATTGTGATCTTGATGATAATGTAACACAGGCTTGAACCTTTAACTCAACTCTTCCCTGTTTATCTGTTACTTGCTTTCCTGATCTGTTCAACCAATGGTAACAGCCAGAGAGCTGGCTTCTCTCAAAGTCGTAGATTTTCCTGGTCCCTGAGGCTGGGTGCTCTTAGTACTTTTCTCTTGTTGTCATTACCTGTTTGCTGTTCTTACCTACAAAACTGTCACCTTAGTGGCATTTGTTAATCTGTGTACACCCTCTGTTTAGCTCTATTTAAGGTGAAAACGAGAGCAAGGAGAGGAGCCAGAGCTTCTCAAAGACAAAGGGAACTTGAGTTTTCTTGTTTTTGTTTGTTTGTTTGGTTTTTGGGCCACACCGGTGACACTCAGGGATTACTCCTGGCTATATGCTCAGAAATCGCTCCTGGCTCGGGGGACCATATGGGATTACCGGGATGGAACCCAGGTCCGTCCTAGGCCAGCCAGTTGCAAGGCAAACACCCTACTGCTATCACTCAGGCCCATGCTATCGCTCCAGGCCCCTTGGGTTTTCTTTATAATCCATTCAACCCTAGACTTTCATTCTCTCTGTTACTTGAAGCAGAGACATTCAGCTGTTAAATCTCAGCTGCAGAACTTCACTAGTGACATTCTTTTTTTTTTTTCTTTTTGTTTTTGAGTCACACCCAGCAGTGATCAAGGGTTACTCCTGGCTTTACACTCAGAAATCACTCCTGGAAGGCTCGGGGGATTATATGGTATGCCGGGATTCGAATCACTGTCCTTCTGCATGCAAGACAAACACCCTACCTCCATGCTATCTCTCTGGCCCCAGTAGTGACATTCTTGAACCACCTGTACAGATATGAGGACTGACTTATCTTGCCAAGAGCAATTCCTTTCTTCAATCTGATGAGTCAGTCTATTGACCTCTGGATTCTTAGGTAGTGGCAACCAGCTCTTACACTGAGTAGAACAAGTGGTTTTAAGGCACATAAGGTCACTTCCTTCACAGAGAAGACTTTCTAGAAGAGATAAAATAGTGAAGTAAAATAGTTTTGTTGAAAGAAATTTATTTAGAGAAAAGGGAGGGGAGAGAACAAGAGAGGTATATGATCAAGAGAGAATGCAAACTTCTCCAGAGTGGGTAAAGGTATAGAATATTGGGATACAATTCCTAAACTGTTTAGGCCTGGAGTTCTCTAAATACATAAAAGCTAATATGGGGGGGTTGAAAAGATAGTCCAGGGGTAAGGTGCTTGATTTGCATGTGGCTTACCTTGGCTCAATCCCCATTATTCCATATGGTCCCCTGAAGCCCCACTAGAAGTAATTCTTGAGTGCAGAGCCAAGAGTAATCCTTGATCATTGCTAGGTGTTGCCCCCAAACAAAAATGTTAACCTGGGTATTGTCATCAGGACAAGTGTTTGACTTGATATTCTACATTCTTTTTTTGTTTGTTTGTTTTTGTTATTTTTCGGGCCACACCTGTTTGATTCTCAGGGGTTACTCCTAGCTAAGCCTCAGAAATTGCCCCTGGCTTGGGGGGACCATATGGGACGCTGGGGGGGAATCGAACCCCAGTTGCGGTCCTTCCTTGGCTAGTTCTTGCAAGGCAGACACCTTACCTCTAGCGCCACCTCCCCGGCTCTGATATTCAGCATTCTTTTTTTTTTTTTTTTTTTTTTTTTTTTTTGGTTTTTGGGCCACAACCGTTTGACGCTCAGGGGTTACTCCTGGCTATGAGTTCAGAAATCGCCCCTGGCTTGGGGAGACCGTATGGGACGCCGGGGGATCGAACCGCAGTCCGTCCTACGCTAGCACTTGTAAGGCAGACACCTTACCTCTAGCGCCACCTTCCCGGCCCCAAATGATATTCAGCATTCTTATCACACCTTTAGATTCTTTTGTAGCTTTACCTTTTCTAAGAGTATCCACAATTCTTTTTTTTTTTTTTTTTTTGGTTTTTGGGTCACACCGGCAGCGCTCAGGGATTACTCCTGGCTCTATGCTCAGAAATCGCTCCTGGCAGGCTCAAGGGACCACATGGGATGCAGGGATTTGAACCAGTGACCTTCTGCATGAAAGGCAAATGCCTTACCTCCGTGCTATCTCTCCAGCCCCGAGTATCCACAATTCTGTGAGTGTTCCATATCCTGAGGGTTTAGTATTTACTTCATGAAAAGATTTTCTCTTCATGCCTTTGGACTACTTCAGGATTAGGCAATTTCTTCTTAGTTTTATTATTTTCCAAACTCATTATTCATTACCAGGGTCCCCATCTAGAAACCTATAGCAGCATCTTGCAAGTAGAAAGACTCGACAAGAAAATGTACAAAATAGAAGGGTTTCTTTTGGGGTATTGTGATGCTCAGGGGCTACTTCTGGCTCTATGCTCAGGGGTCACTTCTGGTGATGCCAGGTAATAAAACTAGGGTGAGTTGCATGCAAAGCAAGCACCTGGACTCTTGTACTATCCTTGCAGCCCTTGAATGGAATGTTGCCATAGTTCTTTTAAATACTATATAATCCTGACTCCTTTACACTGCAAGGTGTGTGTGTGTGTCTGGGGGGAATTCTTTATACCTTTCTTGAATTCTTCTCAGGTTAGAAGAATTATTGAAGTGACATCACACAAATTAGCTAAGGAAAAATATCAATAACACAAAGAATTGGTATGACTGTAAATTTCACATCTACTTATAAATAGGGTGGACCTGCAATATTTCTTCTGTGTTAATAGGACCTGGGGCCTCAAGAAGAGAGGAGGGGCAAGAATTCCCTTGAGGGTGCATATAAAATCTAGTTAGCTCAGTTACATGGAGTTTTTCAGATAAAGGACAAGTTCACTGATAAACATGCATAGGTGATTTTTTTTTATTATAAAAATAAACAAAAAAGGGAGCAATGATTGTTTTCCCGATTAGGAAAAGAGCAAATAACTGAGATACAAATAGGAGTTACTTTTCAGGATCCAAAACCTTCACTTCCCCCAATTTTAAATAATCTGCTCTTAAATGTTCCAAGATCTGTAGGGACCCTGTTGACCTCTAGATCCTTAAAATCAAGTTGATACTTAGAGATACAAAAGAGTCCTGCCTCCCTCCTTTTTTTTTTTTTTTTTTTGCCACACCCAGCTGTGCCCAGGGCTTACTTCTGGGTCTGTGCTTGGGAAACATTACTGCTTGTGCTCAGATACAATATGTGGTGACAGAGAAAGGTATCAGGTTGGCTGAGAGCAAGGTAAGTGCCTCAACCCTATACTCTTCTTCAACCTTTGCTCTACTTTTTTTGATAAAACCAGTTCAACATTCATTTTTCTTCAGGGTAATCTTGTTCTGACACTTTAATTTTTTAATAAAAATAAAGGAAACTTTGGAGCGGTGGTACCACTTTTACAGTGGTAGGGTGTTTGCCTTGCATGTGGCTAATTCAGAACAGACCTGGGTTGGATCCCTAGCATCCAATATGATCTCCTGAGCCTGCCAGGAGTGATTTCTGAGCACAGAGCCAGGAGGAACCCCTGAGCACCACCAGGGGGGTGGGGGGTAGCTAAAAACCAAACAACTACAGCAACAACAACAAAAACCAAAGGAAATATCAATGAAAGGTAGGATTTGGATTTTTGCCTGGTGTTTCTGGGGTCCTTCCTTTCTCTTGCTTGTGACCCATCATCCTTTCCAGGTCTGTATCCAGGTAAGGAGTGACAACTGTTCCCAAGTGGCCACATAATCTCTGTAGGTTGTTTGGTTCTTGATTTTTTTTTTTTCTGAGTTCTTGTCTATTTTCTTTCCAAAACTCCTAGGGAGTCATCTATGACTTGGTCCTGTCTGCAGAACTATCAGCAATCCTCACAACCAGGGTCTCCTACCAAGAATAGAGACTATGCCCTCACTTAGGGATGTCACAGACACTGGTATTTTTTTTTTTTTTTGACACTGGTATTTTGGTTTAGTCTCACATGCAGGAATGTATCATTCTGGAGCTACCTGATTAGTAATTAATCTTTGCAGGCTGGCCTGGAGTTTTCTGTACCTTAACCCAGAAGCTGAATGTACAGTTTTGTTTGTTTGTTTGTTTTGGGCCACACCTGGCATTGCTCAGGGCTTACTCCTGGCTGTCTGCTCAGAAATAGCTCCTGGCAGGCACAGGGGACCATATGGGACACTGGGATTCGAACCAACCTCCTTTGGTCCTGGATCGGCTGCTTGCAAGGCAAACGCCGCTGTGCTATCTCTCCGGGCCCGAATGTGCAGTTTTAAATCTCTCCTATACGTCTTCTATTTAAGCCACAACCCTGTTAAGTAGGTTTTGGTGTTAGTTCCATTTAGATCACTCATTGAAGCACAAGGAAATTGCAACGTCTGCTAATATCCCACAGCTAGAAAGTGACAGAGCCAGTACACAGATTTACCAAAATCCAGGTCGGACTGTAATTACTGCCCATGATTCATGTATGCCTGTAATTATTGTCCACAATGTGTTACTAATACCTACATTTTCTCAGCAAAATATACTCACAGCCTTTATTAACTGTAGTAAATGCCTGTCCTGATCAGCTTAGAAATGAAATATTAAAATGCTTTCCCTTCCTTGATTGTGGGACTCTGATATGCCTTAATATTTTATGGTAAAGGCAGGATTTTGAGGGAACCATCAAACAAAAATCAGATTGTAAGAATTTGGAGTTTTTTCTGGATTCAGACACTGGAGTCATATTAACTTTTCACTTTTTTTTTTTTTTTTGGTTTTTGGGCCACACCCGGCGATGCTCAGGGGTTACTCCTGGCTGTCTGCTCAGAAATAGCTCCTGGCAGGCACGGGGGACCATATGGGACACCGGGATTCGAACCAACAACCTTTGGTCCTGGATCGGCTGCTTGCAAGGCAAACGCCGCTGTGCTATCTCTCCGGGCCCCATATTAACTTTTCATTTACAAACAAAGCTCAGCAATAACAGATCTCAGCAATGTCACTCAGATGTGCTAGACCAGGACTGGCAGAAGATGGAGCTGGTGGGATGTGTTCAACCAAAGTGGACCCCCCCCAAGCTCCTTGACCTGTCTTCACCTACATTTAGCTACAGGCAGAGGAAGTGTCAGGAAGTAGTGACTTAAATTTTCTGCACTGTATGGCGATTCTGAACAACTGGTGTAGAAACCCACACCTCCTTTTCCCCAGCTCAGCACCATCAAGATGTCATATCTTGGAATGAAGCCCTACAGAGGCTCAGCTTATGGTATTCATGGGGCACCCACTTAGCCGACAGCCACCTGCTACTACCAGGTCCTCCCTCTAGTGACCTCCATAGAGTGCTGTAGGGGCTGGAGGTGGGACTTCCTGTTGACTTTCCGTCGACTTCCTGTCCTGGAGCATTGCCATGTCAACGCAAGTTGACTACACAAGGCTTCACATAGGTGGCTGCTTGGACTCCTGAACACAGTCACGGAAAACAGATTCAGAGGCCTCTAAAGAGGTGTGGCTGCCAGTTTGCAGTAATGGTAGGAGGGTGGGGATGGGTTTTTCTTTTGAACCCAGGAGCAACAAAACAAACTGCTCCCATCTCAGAAGTTAGAAAATCAACTGTTTACACTCCTGTTCCCCAATCCTGAATTTTGTGATTCTTGAATCTCTTCTTGATAGTACCAACTCAGGACTTCCCACAATGGCTCTTTAGCCCAGTAACATTGCATCCTTCTTCCGCCCTGTTTCCAGTTACTCACCTAACCCCACCTAAGGCCTTTGTATCTCCACCATCTGGTGAGGAATGCTGTCCCCTGGGGAGATGTGGATGGAAAGAAAGGGAGGAGACTAACAGGACTTGCTGCTTTGGAGATCTGCCTGTTTTCTTTGAACTGCCAAGGACACCCCTGGATTTTCAGGGTCCTGCTGCCCTTAGAGCTCCAGCCACTGACTTGTGAGGGTGTGTTCAGCTTCCAAAACCTACAGAAATGTAGATGATGACAGTCAGGGACAAGCAGCCACCTGAGTCTCCCCAGTAGTTGTCATTTGCAGAACAAACCCAGCTATGTGTTAAAACTTTTTTTTTTTTTTTGTTTGTTTGTTTTTGGGCCACACCCGGCAGTGCTCAGCAGTTACTCCTGGCTATCTGTTCAGAAATGGCTCCTGGCAGGCACGAGGGACCAAATGGGACTCCAGGATTCGAACCAATCACCTTAGGTCCTGGATCGGCTGCTTGCAAGGCAAATGCCACTGTGCTATCTCTCCAGCCCAGTGTTAAAACTTTTTTATGTTAATCTTTAAAAATATATTAATTAGGGGCCAGAGCGGTGGCGCAAGAGGTAAGGTGTTTGCCTTGCCGGCGCTAGCCTAGGACGGACAGCGATTAGATCCCCCGGTGTCCCATATGGTCCCCCAAGTCAGGAGCAATTTCTGAGCTCATAGCCAGGAGTAACCCCTGAACGTCACCGGCTGTGGCCCAAAGACCAAAATATATATATAAATTATAGATTAAATATGATTTATATGTATATACATATGTATACACACAGACATGCTCTTTTTTGTTTGTGAGCCACATCTGGCAGTACTCAGGACTTACTTCAGGCTCAATACTCAGGGATTGCCCTGGTGTTACTTGGGGATCATATGGGGTGCTGGGGATCAAAACAATGTCAATCTTTTTTGTTTTTGTTTTTGGGTCACACCCGGCAGCACTCAGGGGTTACTCCTGGCTCTACACTCAGAAATCGCTCCTGGCAGGCTCCGGGGACCATATGGGATGCCAGAATTTGAACCACCATCCTTTTGCATGCAAGGCAAACGCCTTACCTCTATGTTATCTCTCTGTCCCCACAAGGCAATCTTTTAAGCCACTGTACTCTCCATTGGCCCATAATTATATATATAAATCCTCAGAGTGCATCATTTTGCATTTGTAATAACCAGGGAGAAATGACACAGATAGGAGGCATATCTGTGAGTTCCTGATTCCTGGTGAAGGAGGAAAGTGCTTTGGTTCTTGGATGTACACTGATAATATTTCCTCCCCCCTTCCTTTGTTTGCATGTTTTTTCTTTAAATAGTGGCTTATCAGCGTGCTTCAAAGCTTCTGGGCCACACCCAGAGAGATACTCTACCCGCCAGTCCATCGGGGCAGACCAGATATGCCTGTCTTTGTGAATGGTTCTGTATGAGAAGAGCAGCAAACAACAGAGGGGCTGTATTTCTTGCCTTTTCCAACGACTGTAGTCTTTCCGGTCTCACTGAGCTTTCAGAATGACTTGTCTTTGACACTGCCCGAGCAACTGCAGGGGACAGACATCAAAACTATGCTCTTCACCTGCTGCTCTGCTTTGAAGTGATTTCAGAGAAGTCTGAGTTGGGTGCTCTGAGCCTGAACTGGATGCCTTGTACACCTCAGAAATTCTATTTTGGAGCAACTAAAAGAAGATCAGAGGATATGGTGTCCATATTTGCTTCTGTGGAACGCACTCAGTCTTCCCTTCAAAACAGACTCACACCTTAGCAGCAGCTTTTTACCCTAAACAGGAAAGAAACAAAGGTGAGAATTTTCTTGATTCCCCCCCCCCCTTTAAATTCTTATGAGGGTTGTCACTAAGGAGGCAGATGGTTAGAAAGAGGATCATTGTGGGATGAATGGTTCACATTTTGTTTCTCTCCTGTTAGGAATTTTTTTCCCCCTTTAGAATGTGCTTTTAGAATGTGTGGGGTGTTTTTGTTTGTTTGTTTGTTTGTTTTTAGTGGTCCTCTGTACTTTGTATTGTACAGCTGTGATTCAGAAAGACACATTTCTTGGCTTATAGAATAAAGGGGAATAGTGAGGAGCCCCAGGCTTTCTTCTTTCAACCTATGTGATCTTTAGCATCTTTAGATGATCTTTAGTGATCTTTAGATCCTATTTTTCTTTTTTTTTTGGTTTTTGGGTCACACCCGGTAGCGCTCAGGTATTACTCCTGACTCCATACTCAGAAATCACTCCTGGCGGGCTGAAGAGATAGCATGGAGGTAAGGCACTTGCCTTGCGTGCAGGAGGTCATCGGTTCGAATCCCAGCGTCCCATATGGTCCCCTGTGCCTGCCAGGAGCAATTTCTGAGCCTGGAGCCAGAAATAATCCCTGAGCACTGCCGGGTGTGACCCAAAAACCACACACACACACACACACACACACACACACACACACACACACACACACACAAAAGGAAAAAAAGAAAAAAAAAGAGAAATCACTCCTGGCAGGCTCGGGGGACCATATGGGATGCTGGGATTCAAACCAATGACCTTCTGCATAAAAGGCAAATGCCTTACCTCCATGCTATCTCTCTGGCCCCAGATCCTATTTTTCTATCTACTAAAGGAAAGGCATTTCTCGTTTATCTGTGAAAATGAAAAGAGATGATATAAGGAAATATTTCTGGCCCAGTGAATATTCTTTTGTGTATATATATATATGTATATAATATTGTGCTTTTCTGTGTTTAGCTTACATTTATAGAGACTAGAAGCTCTATATGAAATATTACAGTACATTTTTATTACATGCCCTTTCTGTAAGAATCCTTTTATCATTTATTTGAGGTGGAGTATGTGTGCACAGATTGAACCCGGCCCTTCATACTTTCATGTACTCTCCCACTGTCCTTCCCGAGCCCTTAACAATCTTGTTTTTTTGCAAAACGTGGCTAGATAGCATATGTAACTAATGATTTATATGTAGTGAAAACATCCTAATAAAGTTCCAAGTAAAAAAGTAAGAAAAGTACCTTTTATTTTAAAGGGACTTTTGGATTCCTAAAACTGATGTAGGTAATTTGGATATAAAGGATATTTTTTTTCTGTAAGTCAATTAACATTTCTATGACCCCCAATAAGATCTATATTAGAAACATGGTGGTAAAGGGTGAGGAAAAGAATGAGGAAGGAAGGGTGGGACTTTCTAAGAGTAATCACTTCTCTACGTCAGTAAACTGCCTCCTGCAGAGGAGGTGGAGCCAGCTGTCATCTTTAGCATGACTGCTAGTATGTAAGGTCAGGTTATAGACCTCCATCTGAAAGCCAGTTGTAAGGGAGACCTAATGTCAGTTTTGTCTAAGGATATTTACTTAGAGAAGAAACATTTTATCATCACCTTGGAATTGAATCTGGTGTTTCTGTAAGCAGGTTCGGGGCCATTTGTAATTGAAGGCATTTTGTTCCTTCCAAGGAGTCCATCTCCTCCTCCTGTTCTGACCTCAAACTCTAATGGTCTCTCACTCCATGAAGATGATTTGGTGGAACAAGAGATTCTGCCAGAAGCATCATCTGTGGGCTCTGTGCTGCTATCTGCTGCTGACCATTGTTGCTCTAAAACTTACTCTACGATTGAAATGTGACTTTAGTTCCCTGGATCCAGAGTCTACAGCCTTTCGAAGTCAGCACTGTAGGGACAGTTTATACAACTCTCTGAAACTGCCAGCTCAGAGATCTATCAATTGTTCTAGAATCATCCGAGGGGACCAGGAAGCAGTGGTTGAGTCTCTCCTGAACAAACTGGAAGTGAAGAACAAGCGGGTCTCTCTTACAGACTCTGATTATCTCAATATGACCAAAGACTGTAAGCAATTTAAGACCAGTAGGAGGTTCATGGAGTTCCCACTGAGCAAAGAGGAGTTAGACTTCCCTATTGCATATTCTATGGTAATTCATGAGAAGATTGAAAACTTTGAAAGGCTGCTGCGTGCTATTTATGTCCCACAGAACATATACTGTGTACATGTGGATGAGAAGTCGCCAGAGTCCTATAAACAGGCAGTCAAGGCAATTATTTCTTGCTTCCCCAATGTCTTCTTGGCCTCTAAGTTGGTGTCAGTGGTTTATGCCTCCTGGTCCAGGGTACAGGCTGATTTGAACTGTATGGAAGACTTGCTACAGAGCCCAGTGCCGTGGAAGTACTTCCTGAATACATGTGGGACAGATTTTCCTATAAAGACTAATGCAGAGATGGTCCTGGCCCTCAGGATGTTGAATGGGAAAAACAGCATGGAGTCAGAACTACCTAGTGAATACAAAAAAAACCGCTGGAAATATCACTTTGAGGTGACAAATGGATTGCACCAAACCAACAAGATGAAGGACCCACCACCTGGAAATTTGCCTATGTTCACAGGGAATGCCTATATGGTGGCTTCTCGTGCTTTTGTCCAACACGTCTTAGAAAATCCCAAATCCCAAAGACTAATTGAATGGGTAAAAGACACATATAGCCCCGATGAACACCTCTGGGCTACCCTTCAGCGAGCCCCCTGGATGCCTGGCTCTGTCCCCTACCACTCTAAGTTTCACATCTCTGACATGGCTGCCATTGCCCGGCTGGTCAAGTGGGAAGGTCATGAAGGGAACATCAGCATGGGGGCACCTTATGAGCCTTGCTCTGGAATCCATCAACGTTCCATCTGTATTTATGGGGTCGGAGATCTGCACTGGATGCTTCAGAACCATCACCTGTTTGCTAACAAATTTGACCCCAAGGTGGATGATAATGCTCTCCAATGCTTAGAAGAGTACTTACGTCATAAGGCTGTCTATGGAACTGACCTCTGAGACATACTGGGAAAATGGCACCCTGCAGGCCAGGAATAAGTGCATACATGCCCCCAACATGCTGGAACCATGAGGGGTGGGAGGTCAGGGGTTTGGGATCCACAGCATACCCCTGTCTTGGGGGCTGCTTTCAGAGTGTGGATAAATTGCTCAATTGTCTCTTGCATCTCTAACCTGAGTGAACTTTTGTCTGTGCCCACCATTTACCACTGACTTTTTCCCAGAATGGACATCACATTTGGGGAGAGGTATGGGTGGCTAGGGATTCAAGATTTTAATTGAATGCTTGCTTTCCACTTTTCTACTTGGCAGAGTTGCCGTTACAAAATATTTTGTCCTTGGTAAGGAGGGGGATTTGATGGGAAATCTTCCATTTTGTATTATTAACTTAAAATAAATTGCTATGATTCATAATCCTACCTCTATTTTTATCTAATAAAATAATTTTAAGAACAGCATGACCTTGTCTCATAACTGTTGGTGACCTTTAAAATTCTTACTGACAAGAGAATCTTCCCATTATATCATACTTTTAAAAGAAGAGGTGCTTTTTGAAGACCTACTACATTGTCAAATTCATGACTCTTCTCTAAAGCAGAAGGTAAAGGAATTTGTCCAATTTTACTATCCATATGCTTGGGAGAAAATGACTATTAATTTGCCAGTTTCAAAGTCAAAGCTTAAAGTTCTACAATAAATAGTAATTTAGAAAAGGTTACCATATTTTTGTGTGTGTGTGTGTGGTTTTTGGGTAACACCCGGCAGTGCTCAGGGGTTATTCCTGGCTCCATGCTCAGAAATTGCTCCTGGCAGGCACGGGGGACCATATGGGATGCCGGGATTTGAACTGATGACCTTCTGCATGAAAGGCAAACGCCTTACCTCCATGCTAACTCTCCAGCCCCAGGTTACCATATTATATATTGTCCAAGCTAGGGCGAGTTTTAGTGTGTGTGTGTGTGTGTGTGTGTGTGTGTGTGTGTGTGTGTGTGTGTGTGTGTGTAGGGGGTTGGGACTGTAGGGAAACAATTTGGGGGGGATAGTATGTAGTGATATTGTCAAGCTAAACCAGGAAGTCTGGTTGAAAACTGTTTAAGAATGTGAATAGTAGAGATTTGTGATTTTTGTGGCTTTCCTATGGCCATACTGCCCTGAACATACCTAATCTCATCTGATTTTATGACATTTTTTTGTTTGTTTTTTGGAACTCATCCAGTGGTGCTCAGGGGTTACTCCTGGCTCTGCACTCAGAAATCACTCCTGGCAGGCTTAGGGGATCATATTGGATACTGGTGATTGAACCCGGCTTCATCCCAGGTTGGCTGCAAGGCAAACGCCCTACTGCTTGTACTATCACTCTGGAAGTATTATTCTGGTAACTGGTTTTATGGCTTAATGCATTTCCCATGTGGAGACAGTTGTGTGTGTGTGTGTGTGTGTGTGTGTGTGTGTGTGTGTATGTTTCCTCATTTCTTTTTCAATGTTATCTAGCAGGATAGTTTTTCTTTCCAAAATTCCAAAAAAATTCAGATAATTACTGTGATGAGCAAGAAGAGTTTTCCTTTTTTTTTGGTTTGGTTTGGGACTACACCTAGCTGTACTCAGGGATCACTGGTGGGGACCATATAGGTTCGGAGATTGGACCCTGGCCATGTACAAGGCAATACCTCACCACTGTGCTATCTCTCTGATGCCAAGGCAGTGTCCTTTGTATATGTTAAAATTCATCTCCTGCTATATGGTCTGGAACAGTGATTCATATATAAAATTAATTTGTACACTTTGATGTATGTCATGATACTATTGCTGTGTGTCTCTCTTCCAATAGTGATGTAATGAATCCAGTTCTGTCTCATGATCAATTAACATATGATTCATGGATTCTGACATATTACTTTTCCTGACAGTGGATTTTCTATGTATGAGTGGTTGGTTTTTATAAGGTAATCCTGCTTTACAGGGAGCAATGTTCAGTCAATGGAATCAGGGACATCAGTGGTTGTGGGTGCCCCTTCCTGCAGGTACACCTATTAAGATGTGGTTATTCAAAAAAAAAAAAAAAAAAGATGTGGTTATTCTTTTTTGGAGGGAGATCGTGCAAACACAAAGACAAAGACAGACAAAAGTGGGAAAATGATTCCAGCCAAATCTGAATCCAATTTCGTTTATTGAAACTCAAGGCCCGACTTAAATACTTTTTTATCTTTTTTTAATTTTTATTTTTTATTTTTTTGGTTTTTGGGCCACACCCATTTGATGCTCAGGGGTTACTCCTGGCTAAGCGCTCAGAAATTGCCCCTGGCTTGGGGGGACCGTATGAGACGCCAGGGGATCGAACCATGGTCCTTCCTTGGCTAGCGCTTGCAAGGCAGGTACCTTGCCTCTAGCGCCACCTCGCCGGCCCCTCAAATACTTTTTTGTGGATACAGTTCCACTCATAAATATGTCAGTAAGAGGTAGATATATTGAACAGGACAAATAACAGAATCCATTGGCAGGTGAGATGGAATGTGCAGATAATGAGTTCTGTCTCCACCAGGTCGGGGATGTACTGATAATGGAACCTATCTCTGGCAGGTGGAATGTACAGATAAAGGAATCTTAAATGTTTACATTTAATTTTCGAGGCTACCTGCTTTGATTATCTCTCTCTGTTCGGTGCCCTTAAGTCTTACACGGTTAACATTCAATTCTCAAGTCTGCCTGCTTTTATAGCTTTGTTCTGTGCCTGTCACAAGGCCCTGCATTTCAGCCCTGTATTTTCTGCCTGTTCTTAAGGGGCTCTCTACAATTCCCCCGTTATTTTAATATAAAGCAAGTATAATATGCTAACTATAACTATGAGATTATATTGTTTAATAGCTATTCTACATTCTAAATTATTTTATATAGTTCTATATAGTTGGTCAAACATCCTGAGCCTGAGCATTTTATAATGTTCTCAGGGATCAAAGTTTTCCTTTGACAGGCTATATACTATTCAGGTGTACTAAAAGACTACCAGGCTTCAACTTCCCACATCAGGTGTTGCCTGTGTAACAAAAGCAGAAGGAAGTCAATATTCCCATAGCAATACTAGGGGAAGTTATCCAAACATAGGAGATAGCCAATAATTTGTTGCTTAATGGAGAGGTCCAGGTGTCCATTTAGGGTCAGTCCACTTTACATGGCAAGCACTGGATCATCCCATTTAACCTGTTTGGATTAGCTCTAGCACTTTTGTCATGCAAAGGCCAAACAATGCGAAGATTATGTTTGTAGTTATAAGGAGTTTCACTGAGGTTTATCACCTACGGAATCTCACTGGCAATGGATGGTACCCAGTTAAGGGGCACAAAGGGGTTGTATTCCAGGGTCTCCTTATATGTCACTGTGCTTCATGCCAATGTGTAGGCTCAGCCTGCATGAATGATGTTTAGTGTTCTAATCCCAAATACTCTGGGCCTGATTGTGCCTTTCCATAGTTAGTCAGGCTTTCCAGTTCTGAAATTTCAAAGGAACCAGTGTGTGGCTCCACTAGAAAATCTCAGGATGGAGATGGGCAACTAACTCTATAAAGCAAGATGTGAAAAAGAGAAATCTTATTTTTTGGATTTTCCCATACTGCACTACCGATTGACTTGACCTTGCTAAATTTAGCCCACAGGCCGTGCAGTATTCCTTGACATGCCGTTTTAAGGGCCCATGCTGGGGTAAAGCACTATGCCAGGATGTCTTCATGGTTGTTCCTGCGTATAGCCTTATCATGAATTATGCAGTGGTGTTCACAGTCTCACAGGGTTCAACTGGGAAGCCTCTATCCTGCAAGTCTAAATGATGATAATGCACCTGAATAGGTTTTGTCTGCAAATCATTAACTTGATGCTTAACAAAATCAGCTAATTTTTTAAAAGTTCATGGCCCATATGAGATTACCAATAAATAGTAAACCAATGAGGGGGCCAAGGAAGGAAGGCAAAGGGTATTTAACCAACCAAACATAATCCACATTCCCTCATCCTATTTAATATTTATGACCAGGTGGTGTAATTTATTAATTTCATCCTGAATTTCCTGGCTACTATCAGAAATGTTAAAGCAACACATGTCTTTCACTTTTTCACAGCATTACAATAGACAGAATCATTGACAAATACACAATTGATATTTTCATCTTCATGACAAAAGTGTCCTTTAAAGTCTCTTTCCAAGGTATTCCTTCATTCTGTGCTCTCGGGATGCTCACTCCTCAGTGCTGTCATCTGGAATTATTTACCTGCAGACCCATTCTCTGGAAGTCTCTTTTGGAAGTAGGTGGCCTCTTTAAGTTCTGTGGAAGAAATATAAGGGGAACTCTCAGGGTCTGTTGTGGCCCTGGAGACAGTTTGATTAGTTTTTTTTTTTTTTATTTATGTCTTCACGGGAGCCAGCGTATAGCTCCTTCTTCTATGTCAGAAGTGCACACAGATCCATGGCCCCAGATAAGTGCTAGGTCTGGGCCTTGCCCGTTGCTAAATTAATGGATCTTTCCATAGTTCCAAGGAGTACTGATTTTTAGTTGCAGGATGCCACAGTCTGTCAGCTGCTAAGTGACCAGATTGATCAAGTTGTGAAAAAATTAATTGAAATCTCAAAAATGAATCAGGCTTTGAAAACTGTATTTGATCATGAAATGTAGAGATACCAAATAAACAGACATTTCACACAAAACAAAACAGCACTAAACAAAACTTTTCACACTAGTGGCCACTACATTCAACACAACACACACATGAACAGACAATAGGATCGATCCAAAACTTATGTTAAGCGCTTTTAAATATATAGCTGGCATGTTTGTAAGAAAAATTTTTGTAGGAAAACTTTTCCAGCTTCTATAAGTACTTAATGTAGCTGGAGTGGAGCTTTGCTGAAAATAAAAGCTTCAAGGTTTAGATTTAGCACAAAACATTTCCAAAACAATCCGAATTTTGAAGTTTAAAATATTAAGTGGGGCCGGAAAGATAGCATGGAGGTAGGGTGTTTGCCTTTCATGAAGAAGGTCATTGGTTCAAACCCGGCATCCCATGTGGTCCCCTGAGCCTGCCAGGAGCGATTTCTGAGCATAGAGCCAGGAGTAACCCCTGAGCGCTGCCGGGTGTGACCCAAAAACCAAAAAATAAAATAAAATAAGAAAATAAGTAAAATGGTTAATAAGCAGTTCAAACTTTTAAGTAAAATGGTTAATGAGCACTGTAGAGAGTCTTCACCTTGAAATATGATATCATCTACTTTAAATAAACAGGTTCCCTTTAAAATATTTTCACAGTAGAACAGTAAGACAGCTGCAATAAAGTGTTAAAATTTCAATTATTAAACACAAGAACATAAACTATGACTATTAAAGGTATGAAAAACTGACTTTAAAAAAACTAACAAATGTCCCTACTTTGAAGATCTCAAGTTAATAATTTGTAAATTACCAGGAAATCCATGTTAAAATTTTATATACTAAATTAACAAAATGTTTAGATCATTATAAAATATATTTAAAGACATTTATTGCATTTTCACACTTAGATCTTAAGACCAAAATTATATTTGATACATGTTGACAACCTGCTTATAAAATTTAGTTACTTTCATAATATTAATTACTCATAAAATTAACAATATCATTTAAAAAGGCTAACCACAACATTTTCCATATTTTTTATTATTTTCAAATACTTTTAAGATCAAAATAATTTTCTCATAGAAATCTAAAAGACTCAAATTTTAACACTTTTATGTCCGTTTGAATTTAAAACACCAAAAACTTTTTCTTTTACTAATAATCTGTTATTACAAGTGATAAAGTTATTAACTTGCTCTAAAATTCCTGAGAGGCATAAACAAAGGTAGTTTTAGTGCTCCTATCTCCCTGTTGCTCTTTCTTTCTGGAGAATCTTTTAACCCTTACAGACCTGAATTTAGAAAGTTTCCTAATTTCCAATGTCTTATTAATTACTTTACACCACCCAATGCATAAATCTCGATTACACAAATGCTTTTAGAAAAGGCACACTCATGCTGCATGATTCATTTCACAAACTTCACAATTATTTGAGGCCTCTTATCAGACACAACAAAAATCTGACAATAATTCTCACTATAAATTCCACCTGAACAGAGTTGCTGAATCTTTTTAATTCTATCCCCACCACTCTCTGCCATCTCTAGCAGAGAAATCAAACTTGCAACTACAAAGACACACATAGGCTAGCACTATTTCTGCTAAACTTAAGCCAAATTTTATCAACTTTAAGGGAGAGGTGATATTCTCTCCAAAATTTTTCTGTGTTTTGATTACACAGATAGTTACTGTCTCAAATAAAGGTATAGAACAGGGGTGGCGAAAACACAGCTCTCGAGCCACATGCAGCTCCCGGCCAAAATGAATGTGGCTCTTTGCCTCTTCTCATGATTTTGTATACTGTGGCTCTTTGCCAAATTTGGATTTTGTTCTGCTGCTTCTGAGGAGGGACCTCTGAGGAGAGCGCGGAGTCCCTCCCACCCCCAGGCTGCTGCTTCATTCTGTCTCCCATCCCTCGGACACAACTGCATGGGCCAGCAAGCAGGTGACCCGTGTGTCACATGTTGGGTCACATCTCGCCCTCAGTTCTTAGTGTGGAGGACGCAGCACACCCTCACCATCACTGCAGGATTTTGACCCTCACTCAAAATGGCAAAATGCAATATATGTGTTTAATATATTACTGTTAAAATGATATGCTTTTGTGTGAGTGTTTGTCTGTTTTGGCAGGTCACTGCGCGGTGTGGCTCTCCGACTCTCACAGTTTAAAATTTTGGCTCTTTGTGTCGAACTTGTTCGCCACCCCTGGTATAGAATATGCCACACATGCACTATCTCTGTATACATGAAAAGGCTCAGTATAATATTTTTAAACACTTTTTTTTTTTTTTTTTTGGTTTTTGGGCCACACCCGGCGGTGCTCAGGGATTACTCCTGGCTGTCTGCTCAGAAATAGCTCCTGGCAGGCACGGGGACCATATGGGACACTGAGATTTGAACCAACCACCTTTGGTCCTGGATCGGCTGCTTGCAAGGCAAACGCCGCTGTGCTTTCTCTCTGGGCCCAAATAAAGTTTTTTTTTTTTTTTTTTTTTGGTTTTTTGGCCACACCCGTTTGATGCTCAGGGGTTACTCCTGGCTAAGCGCTCAGAAATTGCCCCTGGCTTGGGGGGACCATATGGGACGCCGGGGATCGAACCTCGGTCCTTGTTTGGCTAACGCTTGCAAGGCAGACACCTTACCTTTAGTGCCACCTCACCAGCCCCTTAAACACTTTTAAAACTACATAATTCTACCAACTGTGCAGAAGTATGATCAGTGGATATTATGGTGGACACATCATTAATTACATAGGCAGCATTTCCATTAGAAGACCCATCCATAAATATGACACTTTCATTATTAATAGGAGAGGATTGTGTTATAATGGGAAAAATAAAAACATGCATTTTAAAAAAAAACTGTATAAACTTATTTGCTGGATAATGATTATCAATATTTCCCTTAAAGGAGGCACATGTCAAAGGCCAGTTATCTGTATTTTGCATTAGCCAATTAAGATGTTGTTTTATTATTAGGTTGAATAAGATAATCAGGTTCCTTTCCAAAATATTTCTTGCAAAATTCATTTACCTGTGCTACATATTTTTGACACAAAGTATGACTGTTTGTCATGCCCTTAGGAAGGACTTTCCACTGGTGGCGTTTCATGGGAGCCTTAAAATTGACTACAGGAACACTAAAAGCAAACCTTTTTCTATTATCAGGTGTAAAGGAATAGAGGAAAATAAAAGTCTTTAAGATCAATTATTATTTTATAGGAATTAGAGGGAATGGCAATCGGGGATGGCAGGCCAGGTTGCAATGCTCCAAAACTTA
Organism: Suncus etruscus; assembly: GCF_024139225.1. Taxonomy (NCBI): domain Eukaryota; kingdom Metazoa; phylum Chordata; class Mammalia; order Eulipotyphla; family Soricidae; genus Suncus; species Suncus etruscus. Next base: position 28,402,844 of record NC_064852.1, read on the forward strand.
CCATAATTTTATTAACTTCTTTCAAGTCTTGTAATAGCCTCCTCCATTTACCTGATTTTTGAATAACAAATATTGGAGTGTTCCAGGGGGAGGAAGTGGGCTCAATATGGCCTCCAGAAAGCTGATCCTGTACTAACTTTTCTGCGGCTTCCAGCTTTTTGATGGTTAAAGGCCACTGATCAATCCATACAGGCTGATCTGATTGCCAGGTTATTTTCTCTGCATGGGGTACAGGAATATCAGCAGCCGCTATTGTAAATTTCCCAGTCCTGCCCTGTTGGGTCTGGGGCGAGGCTCTATGGGAGTAATACGTCCCTGTGAGTGCCTGCCCAGGCCTTGCCCTGGAACATAACATTGTCTTATCATGATATACAATCCCCTACTATCTACTAAAACTAGACCCATTTGTCCTAACACATCTCTGCCCCATACATTTGCAGGTAGACCAGGAATAACATATGGTTTCACATTGCCTGAATGGCCTTCAAAACTTTGCCAATGCAAATATGTAGAACTCATTAAGGGGTTAGTAGACTGACTTATCCTTGTAAATGAGTTCTTTGAAATAGTTAGAGGCCATGAGTGAGGCCAGTCTTCCTGCCTAATTATAGTTGCATCAGCTCCGGTATCAACAAGGCCTGTAAATTCTTTTCCATTTATTTTTTAAAGTGAGCATAGGTTTTCCTCTAGATACCTGTTCCATCCAAAAAATATCTGAAGAACCAAAACAGTTTGTTCCCCGTTGCTTCAGTGAGTGCTGGATTTTGAGTCTTGTGGAAGAACAGCAAAACCAGCTAGGCTATTCTTTGTCCAGATTCAACTACAAGAAACGAGGAGGAGGTTTTTGCCACAACCTGCAACTGCCCAGTAAAAGCATTATCAATTAAACATGGTGAAATATGCAAGCCTTTCTTTTCTTTCTTTTTGGTTTTTGGGCCACACCCGGCGGTGCTCAGGGGCTACTCCTGGCTATCTGCTCAGAAATAGCTCCTGGCAGGCACGGGGGACCATATGGGACACCAGGATTCGAACCAACCACCTTTGGTCTTGGATCGGCTGCTTGCAAGGCAAATGCCGCTGTGCTATCTCTCCGGGCCCATATGCAAGCCTTTCAATATAATGCTGCCTTTCCCAATAATTAACCCAAAAGTATTAGGAGGCAGGGGTCCAGTAGTATTAACTGGGATAATATGTGGACCTTGATCTGCTTTTAATATTGTGGTGGTGGTGGTGCAGAGGTCCAGTCCTACGCTCCCGGCTGTGGTTCGGAAAAGTTCTGTGATGGGGGTGATTGCCCTACATATAGTTGGGCAGAGCTGCAAATGGGTTGGAAACCCCTGGCCCCGTAGTTGCGCTCCTGGCGTGGGGCCCCGCCTGAAGTTTCCGGATGGGAGAGCGGGCAGTTGTCTCTGGGCATTATTTCTATTTTTACAATTGCTAGCCCAATGCCTGCCTTGATTATATCTGGGGCAGATTCCTGAGAGTCTCGCTCTTAGTCCTGGTCTGTCAGGGCAGTCTCTTAGAAAATGTTCCTCTTGCTGGCGAGAAAAACATTTCCTGTTACCTCTGGATAATTCCTGCTTCTTTTAAAACAACACCTGATGCTAGGCTCATATTGTGCAGTGGTTCAATACCTGCACATAGCTGTATATAGTCTGAGAAAGTGTTTCCTTTTCTGTCAGGTCTAATTAGCTGCCTGACATGCTGGGTTTGCATTCTCAAAAGCCAATTGCAAAATAAGAGGATTATCTAGTTCAGCATATCCCAACAGTTACTCTGCAGCATTGAGCAGTCTTTGCACAAAATCACTATAGGGTTCCTCCGGTCTTGTTTTACAGAGGCAAGGGAGGAGCTAAAGGAAACTTTGTGAGGCAGTCTTTTCCAGGCTTTTATGGCTGCTAATTGTATCTGTGGGAAAAGTACAGCAGGATATAATTTTTGTTCCTGAGGAATATCATAAGATCTTTTTTCCACCAACATTTCTAAGGACCAATAAGCACTTTGACCTCCTTGCTCTTGGTTTTTCTGAGCAGTTTCTTTGCAAAAGTCATAAAATTCTGATTCCCAAATTAAATAATCGCCACCATCCAGCACAGTGTGAACTGTATGGAACCAGTCACTCGGAGTCATCCAGAAATCTTCTAAAGATTCAAGAATTTCCAAAGTAAAAGGAGCGATTGGTCCATATTGATTAACTGCTGATTTCAATTCTTTCAAAATCTTTAGGATGAGCTCGATCATATTCGCTGCTGTGGTGGACACTCCCTTCCTGACTGAACTTCAGTCACATTTTTACATCGCTTTCTGGCAAAGGAGTGTTTTCTGCCAAAGGCTGTCAATTCATTATGGCCCAAGCCAAAGTGCGAGAGAGGCAATACCTCAGTGACTGGAAAAACTTTCAAAGAATCTGGCAGGGCATCGTTCAATTTTTGTCCTTTAGTCATTAGCTTTTGAGCATGCAAAGGCATATTTGTATCACACACAGAAGTAGAACTCTGTTCTGATTGGAGTTTCTGGGTAAAAACTGCCTTATCTCTTTCTGTTTGTGGTTTAAATTTTTGTAAATCCAAATCAGCTAGTATCTTTTTTTTTTTTTTTTTGGTTTGGTTTTTGGGTTACACCTGGCAGTGCTCAGGGGTTATTCCTGGTTCTATGCTCAGAAATCGCTCCTGGCAGGCTCAGGGGACCATATGGGATGCCGGGATTTGAACCACCGACCTTCTGCCTGAAAGGCAAACGCCTTACCTCCATGCTATCTTTCTGGCCCCATCAGCTAGTATCTTATCCTTTTCATTCTGAATCTGCAGTTGCATCAATTCCTTGCAAAAAGAACTTTTAGTCTGTTCTAAGTCCAGCTTGCATTTTAACTCGACAAGCTGCTCATCAGCAGGAGGAAAAGGAGCATCCGGACCCTTAATTAAAGGGATCAGTGGAGATGGTGAAACTGGAGCTTCTAAGATATAAGGAGTTGGTTCAGGGGGATTATAAGGAGGAGGTCTATTATTTTGATATTGACGAGAAATTTCCACCGAGCTCAAAGATTCCTGGTCTGCTTTAGAGAATGGACCAGGAGCAGATTGAAAGTCAGTATCTAAGTTAGTGACCACCAAGTTTTTCTCCTCTTGAATCCGAGCCCCACCTATTGCCCCTAATAAAGTTACTGGCTTTTTATCCTCACAGTCCGATTCACTGGGAGAGGAGGGGAAGGAGGACAAATTATCATGTTTTAAAGATCCTTTCTCACTTTAGTTTGTAAATATTGCTCACATTGCTCAACAGTTTGTTTAAATTCCTCAGGCCATGCATTAGCAGTAAGGGCTTCATAAATCAAAGACCAAAAAGTACGAGCAATGACCGGGACCTTTTTAGGTTCAAATGATTGATAAAAAGTCCTGAATAGCGGTCCCGCGTGCCTGCCAGGAGCTATTTCTGAGCAGACAGCCAGGAGTCACCCCTGAGCACCGCCGGGTGTGGCCCAAAAACAAAAACAAACAAACAAACAAAAAAGTCCTGAATAGCCTGTTCTACTCTTTGCCAGCTTTGTTCATTAATAGTTCCTTCTTGTGGGAACCACGAACTGACCTCATGGATAAACTGAAAAAAAAACGTAACTAAATTCTGACGTTTCACCTCAGTACCCCTAACTTTCAAAGCTTTTTGAACACCAATGACAAATTCCTCATGTGTACTAAATTGTTGTCCCGTTATTAAAAATACTTCTATCACAACAAATATTATAATACTCAAACAAGACATGTTTCAAATCCTTCTTCCACAACGAATGGTATAACAACCAAAAAGAACCATAAGTATAGCAATGCAAAGTAAAAGTTCTAAGACAAAGAGAATAGTGGGAACTTCAGGAGAGAGGAAACAGCACATAGAAAGTGCTTCAGATTTGGAGATGCAGCTAGAAGGGCTGACTGGAAGAGACATGATAAAAGTGTTCGACTACTCTAGCAGGCTTGTGCTTTGCTTAAACCAATATGTACCTAACAAAACTCAGTTTTGTCTTCTGCAGAGGACAAGCCTTTATCTGGAGAGGTTTGGCTGAGACCTCTTCATCCTTCCCCAGAGTTTTCAATACCGGACCTCGCCCTTTGGCTTTTAAGTGAAGTATCTGGTCCTGGGGGGCTATTGACTAGTTGACTTAGAAAGTATAAGAAAAGTTCAAGGAGGGGCCGGGAAGGTGGCGCTGGAGATAAGGTGTCTGCCTTGTAAGCGCTACCAAGGTTCGATCCCCCGGCGTCCCATATGGTCCCCCCAAGCCAGGGGCGATTTCTGAGCACATAGCCAGGAGTAACCCCTGAGCGTCAAACGGGTGTGGCCCAAAAACCAAAAAAAAAAAAAAAAAAAAAAAGAAAAGTTCAAGGAGATGAGCAAGGAGGAGAGAGAGCCAAAGAAAAATTTCAACGTGAAGGAGAAAGAGGGAAACACTATAATTCATAACAGTAAAATTCATCAAACAATATCAAAATTCATCAAAATACATCAAACAATGTCAAAATTCATCAAACAATATAAAAATTCATCAAACAGTATAAAAATTCATCAAACAGGGGCTAGGTGGTGGCACTAGAGGTAAGGTGCCTGTCTTGCCTGCGCTAGCCTTGGATGGACCGCGGTTCGATCCCCCGGCGACCCATATGGTCCCCCAAGCCAGGAGCGACTTCTGAGTGCATAGCCAGGAGTAACCCCTGAGCGTCACCGGGTGTGGCCCCCCCAAAAAAATTCATCAAACAATATTATCTGCCGCTGTCAGCAGAGGGAGGGGGTATTAAGGAGGGAGAACTTTAGGATCCTGAGGGAGAGGTCATCCGTATTTTTCAACGGGGGCTTCCTAAAATATCTTTACTCTTCACAATATCAAAAATAATACCAGCCTTCTTGGCTTTCACCAGTCTTTTCCACAGGCTACTCTATTTTCACCAGACTATCTTTCAAACTCTATTTCTCTATATTTATTCATCAGTCTTTCTCTGAAATTTCATTTCTTCATTATTTCTCTATTACTCTTCAAACATTTTTACTCTCTTATTCTTTAAATTCACTAGCCTTTCTCTGAATATTTATTTCTTCATTATTTCTCTATTACTCTATACTATTCTATTATTCTTTAAATTCACGAGCCTTTCTCTGAAACTTTATTTTTGCATTATTTTTCTATTACTCTTAAATTCACCAGTCATTATTTCAAAACTCTTTTTACTCTATTATTTTTCATTTAAATTTACCATTCTTTCTCTGAAACTGTATTTCATTATTATTCTCATATTTACCAGTCTTTTTCTTAACTTTTTATTTTTAATTATGAGAACAAAGATGCAAAGAAAGAGGACAAGGTAAAGTTACAGTGGAAGGACAATCACCCATAACATAATTCTCAGAAGAAGTCCCCTTGCTGATATCTTAGCTTTGAACTTTCAGCCAAAGAACATTAAGATAAATAAAACAGAATCCATGTACAATTACTTTGTCCCTCAAGCCCCCAGATTGTAACACATTATAATATTTCTTAACAGCACACAAGGCAATCTAAAACCATAAAACTTATGTAACTCCTTAAACATTAGAGGCATAGTATTCATAATTACCAGTCTTTCACTAGCCTTTTAAGCTCATTAATACTGTCCTGTCATACAGGATTTTTCTTCCCTATCCTAAAATAAATCACCACTTACCAATCCTGCAGATTTCTTATGCTCTGACTCTTCTGCTGAATGTGGCTGTAGGTCACCACAGCCGCCTCCCATCCCAAGAAGCCACATTGGGCGCCAAAGTGTGGGTGCCCCTTCCTGCAGGGACACCAATGATTAAGATGTGGTTCTTCTTTCTTGGAGGGAGATCGCGAAAACACAAAGACAAAGACAGACAGACAAAGTGGGAAAAGGATTCCAGCCAAGTCCGAATCCAATTCTGTTTATTGAAACTCAAGGCCCCACTTAAATACTTTTTTTGTGGGCACAGTTCCACTCGTAAATATGTCAATAAAAGGTAGATATATTGAACAGGACAAATAACAGGATCCATTGGCAGGTGAGATGGAGTGTGCAGATAATGAGCTCTGTCTCCATCAGGTCGGGGATGTACTGATAATGGAACCTATCTCTGGCAGGTGGAATGTACAGATAAAGGGATCTTAAATGTTTACATTTAATTTTCGAGGCTACCTGCTTTGATTATCTCTCTCTGTTTGGTGCCCTTAATTCTTACACAGTTAACATTCATTTCTCAAGTCTGCCTGCTTTTTAGCTTTGTTCTGTGCCTGTCACAGGTCCTGCATTTCAGCCCTGTATTTTCTGCCTATTCTTTTTTTTTTTTTTTTGGATTTTGGGCCACACCCGGCAGTGCTCAGGGGTTACTCCTGGCTGTCTGCTCAGAAATAGCTCCTGGCAGGCACGGGGGACCATATGGGACACCGGGATTCGAACCAAGCACCTTAGGTCCTGGATCGGCTGCTTGCAAGGCAAACACCGCTGTGCTATCTCTCCGGGCCCTTTCTGCCTATTCTTAAGGGGCTCGCTATAAGTGTGTAAGGAATGATAGAGTTAAATATCCAAACTATGTAGTCAACAGCATTGAAATCATGAGATACAACTTTAACAACCAAATTGAAAAAGGTACCTGTTAAGATGGCAGGCTTGGGGTGGGAGGGAAGGAAAGAGAGCCTGGGAATACTGGTGTAAAAAAGTTGACACTGGTTGCAAGATTATGCTGGAACCTCAGATATCTAAACTCCAACTATGGATAACTCTGGATAAATCACAGTGCTTTAATAAAATAATTTTTTTTAAAGAACACTTTACTTTGTAAATAGGCTCAGCCACCATCTTTTAATTCTGCATTGTAATACTGAGTCCTCTTTATTCCACTGAGATGACTGAGGAATGGTAAACAGATGAGCCCATTAAGATCTACTCCCAGCATTATTGAATGTGGAATGATTCATGGTCTTTGTGACCATCTGTGGCCATTCTGAAATGAAGCTGGAAGGGACACACACTGCTTTAGGACATGCTCAGAAAAGCTTCCCTGAGTGTATACATTCTGAGCAAGTCTTGGGTTCTTGGCTTGGTTTCACAGTCAGTTTCCTTTACATAGTTTCATGGGAAATAATTTTAATTTTTATAAAACAAAATTTTTAAAACTAAATAAGTGAAATAAAAATAAACTAAATAAAAATTAAAAAATAAACTAGGGTTGGAGCAATAGTACAGTGGTAGGGCATTTTCTTTGCACACAGCCAACACAGGCTGGATTCCAGTTCGATTCTCAGCATCCCATATGGTCCACCAAGCCTTCCAGGAGGAATTTCTGAGCACAGAGCCAGGAGTAACCCCTGGAGTACTGCCGGGTGTGACCCAAAAGCTAAGCTAAACTAAACTAAACCAAACTAAACTACAGGAGTCTAAAATGGGTTAATTTTGGAGAAAAAAGTTGATAACATTTTCTGATCATTGAGCTTTTCTCTAGAAATCTTTGGAGGTGACTAGGAAGTGTCCATAGAGTAGTACAAGGTCTTTAATTAGAAGGCTCAGATTTTTATTATTAGTTTATTTTAGAAATCATAGAATTAGCCAAACACATTATTTGAACTTTCCTTTTCTGAAGTTTAATATTTGTATGTGGGGTGTGTGTGTGTGTGTGTGTGTGTGTGTGTGTGTGTGTGTGTGTGTGGGCGCGCGCGCGCAAGCGCAAGCGCGTTAAGGGGTAGTGTTGGGGATCTGTAGGTATTGGGGACACTCCCAGCTATCATTTGCTCAACAGTGCTGCACTTTTTGGGTCCAGAGGTGTTGGGGGCCACCAGAACCACAGCTGGTGGTGCTCAGGAGACCACCACGTAGACGTAATATATACAACCTAAGGCTATCTCCCCAACCCCATATCCTTTTCTTTAACCTTTATCTGGAAAAAAAATTGTAAAAACGCCCTGAGCAACTTTGTTTATTTTACCTCTTTGGTTTAAATTTCCTTGTTAGTTTGATTTCTGGACCATAAGGGATTATTACGCTGATAACATTTTTTTGTTGTTGCACACGCAATCCATTGTAATATTTTCTCTTAGCTGAGTAAAAGCTTTCTTTTAAATAAAGGAAGTAAAGGGAGTTGATAAATTTGTTTGGAACATAAAATTTGTATGGGGAGATCAAGGAGTTGGATTAAAAATGGAGAGTACAATGAAATATCTACTTACTTTAAGCACCTAATGGAAGTTAAGATTTTTTTCCCCATTTGGTTATTGATTAAAACGATGATGAACACATGGTTCTCATATCTGTGAAACTTGAATGAAATGTAAGCAACTCATTCTCCCCCCTAGATATTAAAACTCTGACTTTTTACCAGGCAGTGTTTTTAGCACTTGGCAATGCAGCAGTCTATATATTGAACAAAATTCACTACTTATGTTGTTTACCCTCTGTTGACCAATATGAATAAATAATATTTATATATTTTAAGCTGAGATAAGAATTAAGGTTCTAAGGAGAGCAAGGTAGGATGAGAGGAAAAAGAACTTTAGATAAAATGATCAGATCATGAAGGAAGGGTCAGAAAATAGTACAGTGGGTAAGGCACTTGTCTTGCATGTGTTCTATCCAGGTTCGATCATCACCAGTATCCCATATAATTCCCTAAGTACCATCAGGAATAAGTCCCGAGTTCAAATGAGCATCCCTGAATGTAGCCTAAAAACAAAAACCATAAACAAAGTAACCCCACCCCCAAATATGGGGGAAAAATCTGAAGGAGGTGAAGGTATGACCTACAAAAGAAATGAGGGAAAGCATTCTTGGCCAAGGGGAAAGATTTGCAAGTACATAAATATGGACGATGTCTGCCATGTTTACAGAAAGTAAGATCTAAGAAAGGGGGGTGGGTGGAGAATTGCCATGAGAGGTAAGTGTTAAGGACGCTTTTATGTGTACTCCTCTTCTTATCCTTTGTTCTTATCTTGGTTGAGATAGTGAATCATTGGAAAGTTTTTTTTCCCCTTCAGCAGGTGAGTAGTTACAAATTCCTTAACGGATTCCGACTTCTAAGGCCACAGTCTTGCTGATTGGAAAGTTTTGAGCACAGGACTGGCACCACCTCACTAAAGGTGTCTCTAGCATTAGACAAAAAACATGATGTAATAGTTTGCTAGTTTTTTTTTTTATTCTTTTGTTTTTGTTTTCTTTGGGGATCACACCTGGCAGCGCTCAGGGGTTGCTCCTGGCTCTACGCTCAGAAATCCTCCTGGCAGGCTCGGGGGACCATATGGGAAACCAGGATTTGAACCACTGTCCTTCTGCATGCAAGGCAAGCGCCTTACCTCCATATTATCTCTCTGGCTCAGTTTGCTAGTTTTTTCCTTTTCCTTCCTTCCTTCCTTCCTTCCTTCCTTCCTTCCTTCCTTCCTTCCTTCCTTCCTTCCTTCCTTCCTTCCTTCCTTCCTTCCTTCCTTCCTTCCTCTCTACCTCCCTCCCTCCCTCCCTCCCTCCCTCCCTCCCTCCCTCCCTCCCTTCCTTCCTTCCTTCCTTCCTTCCTTCCTTCCTTCCTTCCTTCCTTCCTTCCTTCCTTCCTTCCTTCCTTCCTTCCTTCCTTCCTTCCTTCCTTCCTTCCTTCCTTCATGTTGCTGGAATTACACCTAGTGGTGCTCAGGGATTATTCTTAAACATACTCAGGGGGAAACATATGTGGTGTGGAATTTGAACCCAGGTTGGCTGCATCTCTCTGACCCCTGATATGAGTCTTTATAAAATATAAAGTTATCATAATAAGCATAGTGAACACTCATTACCACACCTAATTTTTTTTTTTTTGGCTTTTGGGCCACACCTGGTGGTGCTCAGGGGTTACTCCTGGCTGTCTGCTCAGAAATAGCTCCTGGCAGGCACGGGGGACCATATGGGACACCGGGATTCGAACCAACCACCTTTGGTCTTGGATCGGCTGCTTGCAAGGCAAACACCACTGTGCTATCTCTCCGGGTCCTTCACTTTTTTTTTTTTTTTTGGTTTTTGGGCCATACCCGTTTGACGCTCAGGAGTTACTCCTGGCTATGAGCCCAGAAATCGCCCCTGGCTTGGGGGGACCATATGGGACGCCGGGGGATAGAACCGCGGTCAGTTCTACGCTAGTGCTTGCAAGGCAGACACCTTACCTCTAGCACCACCTTCCCGCCCCCCACACCTAATTTCAATTTTTTCTTATGATGGAATTAAAGATTTATTACCTCAATAACCTTAACATGTGTAATACAGTATTATTAACTGTAATCCGGGGCCGGGCGGTGGCGCTAAAGGTAAGGTGCCTGCCTTGCCTGCGCTAGCCTTGGACGGACCGCGGTTCGATCCCCCGGTGTCCCATATGGTCCCCCAAGCCAGGAGCAACTTCTGAGCGCATAGCCAGGAGTAACCCCTGAGCGTTACCGGGTGTGGCCCAAAAACCGAAAAAAAAAAAAACAAAACAAAAAAACAAAAACAAACAAACAAAAAAAAACAACCTGTAATCACCAACTATACATTGTGAATTTGTTATTTTTTCAAAATTGGAACTATGCACTGTTGTCCCTTTCAGCCATTTTGGCCCACCCTCTATTTATACCTCCTCTAAGTGCCCCACTTTGGCAATCACAGATGTAGTTTCTCTATCTATGACTTTGACTCTACCACCCAGATTCAACATAATATTTGTCTCTGTCTTATTTCACTTAACATAGTCCCTTGAGGCTCATTTATGTTGCTAAAAATAAGATATCTTTCATTTTTTTCTCTGAAGTGTTTTTGCCCAGGTGTTCAAAGCTACTCCTGATAGGCTCAGAAAACCACATGGGATGCTGGGAATCAAACCCGAGTTGACTGTGTGCAAAGCAAGTGCCTTATTCACTGTTCCATTACTCCAGTCCCCAGGTTTTTCTTGTTCATAACTGAGAAATATTTCACTGTCTCTGTGAGAGTGCATATGTATGAATGGTTAAATTTTTCATTCATTTCTGAACTCTAGGTTGTTCCCATATTGTGGCTCTTTGTAAGTAGTGCTGCAGTGGACAGAAAGGTCCACTTGTCTTTTGAGATATTTTTGTTTTCTTGGATAAATACCCAAAAGTGGAATTGCTGGATAATATATTTGTGTTTTTTAATTTTTTTGAGGCATCTTCATTTTATGTCCACAGATACATCAATCACCATCTAACATATACTGCACACAGGTTTTCTTTTCTCCAACATCTTTGCCGACACTATTTCTTGTCTTTCTAACAAGAACCATTCTAATAACTGAGATAAAATATCATTGTGGTTTGGGCTTACATTTTCATAATGGGAGATAATACTGTTTTATTTCACATACCTGTTGGACAACTGTGTCTTCTTGGAAAAATGTCTATTAATTGTCTGTACTCACACCCCCCTTTTTCCTTGTGGCTAAAATTAATTTATATTTTTTCTAAGTTTTATTACAAGTTGCTCATAATACAGTCATTTCAGGCATTAAATGCTCAAACACCAATCCCACCATCAGTGTGACCCTATCTTCACCAGTGTTCCAAATCTCCCATTCACTACCTTAGCCTGCCTCCATGTAGGAACAAAAAAATTTGCTTTATATTCCTTGTTACAAGCACAAAGACAAATGTAATGATCAAAACTTAGATCAACACAGGTTAATTTTATTTATTTATTTATTTATTTAGGTTTTGGGGTCACACCCAGCAGCGCTCAGAGGTTACTCCTGGCTCCATGCTCAGAAATTGCTCCTGGCAGGCTCGGGGGACCATATGGGATGCCGGAATTTGAACAAATGCCTTACCTCCATGCTATCTCTCTGGCCCCAACACAGTTAATTTTAAATGATTGTTGTATCCCATTGGTGTTACTAGAGTCCATGCCTAAGGATTTTCTGGGTTGTGATTGGTGTTGGTCAAGCCTTCTGTATTACTGTGTAGATTCACGCACCTTGGTAGCTTATGTAACTTTTCCATTATATTTTTTGTGATACTATGGGCTGATATGGCTATAAAATATTTAGGTGTCAGGCAGCCACATGCAGCTGCAAGGTTCATGGTTTATAGATCTAAAACAAATTTGGGCTCTTGGAAGTTTGATAAGTGGTGAAAGTGAGCTGTTGTGGTCAAAAAATGTTGGGAGTGGATTGAAGGGCTGAAATAGTTCATACAGAAAGGGAAATCTGCTCCCCATCTCCCTGCCTACCTTTTTGAGAATGCCACAGAGGTAGCAGCCTAAACCAGGCTACCTGGAAAGTATAGGTGGCTATTTATTTTCTTTTGGAGCTCAGTGAAGAAGTCAGGTTGTTTTTCCATTAGAGTTAGGGTGGGAAGTGAAATAGAAATTTTTGGGTTTAGTATTGAGTTGAATAAGTTCTTTATATATTTTGGATATTTAACTCCTTGTCTGATATGATTCAAAATATTTCTCTTGGTCAGAAATCTACCTTTCCATTTTAGATTCCTTTACTGTTAGAAACTTCATTTTGATGTAGTTGCACTTATTTTTGCTTTTGTCACTGATAGGTCTGTTGTAGAGTCCAAAAAATATTGTTGCCAGAAATAAAGTAAAGGAGGATTCTATTGTTGAAAGAGATGTATAAACCAAGCAGAAAAATAAAATCATGGGTACACCAGTTTCACAGTTGAAAACTAGAGTAATCTCAGGAAGAAAGGCAGGCCAACCTCCTACCTTGCTGAAACATCTCCAGCTGCACCCATTATCCAAAATAGCTGCTTCACAGATGATCCAAATAATGTCCATATCAGTGGACTAACCACCGATCTCTACAGGTGTCTAACCAACCAAAATTCTAGATATGTTGGTATTTGGGATAACATCACCAGGGACTTATGGGAATGAGTTTAGGCACCCTCTCTTGCTTTCTCATACTTCCAAAAGGCTTGGCACCCAAAATCATGCCCCACTGCTGCAGCCATATCAGCCACAGACCTTTATGGCTTCTCGGCTACTGTAAATTTTTCAATATCATCATCTCAGAAGGAACACTCCAAATTAGATTCCATGTAATAAAATTATTTTGTTAAGAAAGAAAACCAGGAGCCGGAGAGGTGGTGCAGGGAGTAAGGCGTCTGCCTTGTCTGCACTAGCCTAGGACGGACCACGGTTCGATCCCCTGGTGTCCCATATGGTCCCCCATGCCAGGAGCGATTTCTGAGCGAATAGCCAGGAATAACCCCTGAGTGTCACCGGGTGTGGCCCAAAAAGCAGAAAAAACAAACAAACAAACAAACCCAATAACAGAAAGATCAACTAGCAACATACAGCTCAGTAAACCTGACAATGACTTAATGACCTCATTGTGAGATATAATTTATACAATTTTCTTTTGCTGTACTTAAAAAATAATTTTATTACTACTTAACTGTAAACAAGAAGTACAACATATATTATTTAGTGCCTTCCAAGGAGGCAGGCTTGGGAATAGGTGGAAATTCAGGGACTATGGTGGAGGGAATTGTACATTTTTTGTGGGATTAGTGTTGGAGCATGGAATTGTAGAAACAAATGTATTACGAACACATGTAAATCATGGTGCTTAAATAAAGTAATTTAAAAATTCATGTGAAGCATTTCATTGTGTATACTTTATTTTTTTTTATTATTTAGTGTATATTTTCTTTTAGAAGTTTTAATAGCTCCAGGTCTTCAACATTTTTATTTTTTGGTCTTTGGGTCACACCTGGCAGCACTCAGGGGTTACTCCTGGCTCTACGCTCAGAAATCACTCCTGGCATGCAAGGCAAACACCCTACTTCCATGCTATCTCTCCAACCCCGGTCTTCAACTTTTTAATCCTTTTTTAATTTTCATGAATAGAATAAAAGAGAGGGTCCTATCTCACTCCCTTTCATGTTTAGTTGACTAGTTTATACAACAGTTTTTGAAAATTACTTGCTGATTTATTGGAAATTATGAATGGTCTTACAACTCTTACATTAATCTATTCATCTTTTCTTTATGTTGCTATCACACCGTTTTGGTTATCATAACTTTGTATATACTTTGAGGTCATAATTTGTGGCTACTCTCATTTTTGTTCTGTCTCAAGATTGCTTTTGCTATTTAGTTTCTTTAGCTATTTTGTATGGGGTAGCAGAATGACTATAAAGGAGCACAGGAGAGGGGCCAGAGAGATAGCATGGAGGTAAGGTGTTTGCCTTTCATGCAGAAGAACGGTGGTTCAAATCCCGGCATCCCATATGGTCCCCTGTGCCTGCCAGGGGTGATTTCTGAGACTACAGCCAGGAGTAACCCCTGAGCACTGCCGGGTGTGACCCCCCCCCCAAAAAAAAAGAGCACAGGAGAAAAAAAAAAGCAAATAGAGTCCAGTTCCTTGGGTCAGAGCAATAGTACAGCAGTAGAGCATTTGCCTTGCATGCAGATGAGCCAGGACAGAACCAGGTTCGATCCCTGGTATCCCATATGGTCCTGGGACAGAGCCTGACAGAAGTGATTTCTGAGTGCAGAGCTCTGAGTAACCCTTGAGTACTGCTGGGTGTGACCCTCCTACCCCCCAAAAAAAGAGGGCCAGAGCAGTGGTGCAAGTAGTAAGGTGTCTACCTTGCCCACGCTAACTTAGGTTGGACCATGGTTGGATCCCCCAGTGTCTCATATGGTCCCCCAAGCCAGGAGCGATTTCTGAGTGCATAGTCAGAAGTAACCCCTGGGCGTCACCGGGTGTGGCCCCAAAAAGAAGGAAAAATAAAAGAATATCTAGTTTCTTAACTCAGGTCAGTTTTTTTTTTTCGGGCTACACCCGTTTGATGCTCAGGGGTTACTCCTGGCTTAGCACTCAGAAATTGCCCCTTATTTTGGGGAACCATATGGGACCCCAGGGGATCGAACCGAGGTCCTTCCTTGGCTAGCGCTTGCAAGGCAGACACCTTACCTCTAGCGCCACCTTGCCAGCCCCATCAGGTCAGTTTTTATCAGGAATATCCAGAAGTGAAAAGAAAAATCTCAGATCTTTCTTCAGGGGTCCAGGAACTAGTTTTGGGAAAAGTTTTCACTTGGATAAACCTCATTGGCTACAATACTGCCACTGTGCAAAGCTCCAGAAACTAGTTTTGAAGCCCGGTTGTTCCTAAATAATTTTTAAAAAATAATATCTTTATTTAAGCACCATAATTACAAGCATGCATATCATTGGGTTTCAGTCATAAAAAGTACACCCCCTTCACCCAGTGCAACCTTCCTGCCACCAATGCCCCCTTTCTCCCTCTTCTCCCACACCATGACTGTCTTCAAGACAGGCATTCTATTTCTCTCACTACTACCCTTATCATGATGTAGTTGATGTAGTTATTTCTCTAATTGTGCTCACCAATCTTTGTGGTAAGCTTCATATCATGAACTGGTCTTTCCTGCTCTCATCTCTATTGTCTCTGGACATTGCTACCATATTGTCTTTTATTTTTCTTAAAACCCACAGATGAGTGATACTATTCTATGTCTATCTCTCTCCTGACTCATTTCACTCAGCATAATAGCTTCCATGCCCATCCCTGTATAGGAAAATTTTATGACTTCATTTTCCCTGACACCTGCATAGTATTTTATTGTTTATGTGCCACGGTTTCTTTAGCCACTCATCTTTTGTGGGGAATCTGTGTTGTTTCCAGATTCTGGCTATTATAAATAGAGCTGCAATGAATATAGGCGTGCAGAGGACATTTTTGTATTGTGTTTCGTGTTCACAGGGTCTATCCCTAGGAGTGGTCTAAATAAGAATTTTAGGAAGATACAGAAACAGAGAATAAGGTCATGAAACATTCAAAGCATAATGCTATTGACAGTTCTGTACAATATCATTCTTCTCAAGCTAATCCACTGGTGTTATTGTTGCCAAATGATGTGATTATCCTATGTCTATATCTCTCCATCTGACTCATTTCACTCACTATAATCTCTGTATCCATTTATGGATATGCTAATTTTATGACCACGTTTCCTAACAGCTACATAATATTTCATTATGTAGATATATCACTTTTTTTTATTTGGTTTTTTGGGTCACACCCAGCAATACTCAAGGGTTCCTCCTGGCTCTATGCTCAGAAATCGCTCCCGGAAGATTCTGGGGACCAAATAGGATGCTGAGATTTGAACCACCATCCTTCTGCATGCAAGGCAAACACCCTACCTCCATGCTATCTCTCCAGTCCACTTTTTTTTTTAATCCACTCATCTGTTCTCAGGCACTTGAGTTGTTTCCAGATTCTAGTTATTATGAATAGTGCTGCAATGAGCATAGGAATACAGAGGGCTTTTCTGCAATGTGTTTTTGGGCTCCTATGATATATTCTTAGGAGTGGTATTGCTGGATCATATAGAAGCTCAATTTCTAGTTTTCTTTTTTAGAATAATCTATACTATTTTCCATAAAGGCTGGACTAATCAATATTCCCACCTGCAGTGAAGTAGAATCCCTTTCCCCCACATTCTCAGCACTGGTTCTTGTGATGTGTGGAAGTCTCTGTGATGTGAGATGACATCTTATTGTTGCATTGATTTGTATCTCTTTGATGACATGGGGCATTTTTTCATGTGCCCTGGCTCAGAAATTACTCCTGGCAGGCTCAGGGGACCATATGGGATGCTGGGATTCGAACCAATGACCTTCTCTGTGAAAGGCAAAAGCCTTACTTCCATGCTATCTCTCTGACCCCTGCTTCCAGCTATTTTGTTTTCTCATTAAATTTGTAAGTGCTCTACATGGCATTGATTTGGGGGTTATACAGTGCAAATCAAACTCCTTGACCTACATCCCTAATCCCTTATTCAAAACTATTTATTATTTTTTTATTTTCTGGTTTTTGGGCCATATCCAGTGATGCTCAGGGGATACCCCTGGCTACTGCTTCTGTCTCGGGGGAATCATATGGGATGCCAGGGGATCGAACCACGGTCCGTCCTAGCTAGTGCGTGCAAGGCAAATGCCCTACTGCTTGCACCACTCCAGCTCCTCAAAAAGAGGGTATAGATCTTGGCTGTGTCTGACCATGGTTCAAAGCCTAGCAAAGCATATGGTCCTTCCAACATTACCAGGGCTCACTTCTGAGAACAGAACCAGAAATAGCCCCTTTGCATGAGATGACCTTGAACCCTACTTCCCAATGTATCTATTAGTTATAAGCATAGATTTTTGTCCCTCTGTATTATCCTTGTTTACTTCCATATACTTAAATAGCAATGTCCTCAGGCACAGTTTTCTTTTTGTTTGTTTTGCCTTTTTTTGAGGGGGGATCACACCGGGTGGTGATCAGAAATCACTCCTGGCAGGCACAGGGAACCATATGGGATGCCAGGATTCGAACTACCATCTGTCATGAATTGGCTGTGGCAAGGCAAACACTCTACTGCTGTGATCTCTTTTTATTTATTTTTATTTTTTTGTTTTTGTTTTTTTGGGCCACACCCAGCGGTGCTCAGGGGTTACTCCTGGCTGTCTGCTCAGAAATAGCTCCTGGCAGGCACGGGGGACCATATGGGACACCGGAATTCGAACCAACCACCTTTGGTCCTGGATCGGCTGCTTGCAAGGCAAACGCCACTGTGCTATCTCTCCGGGCCCTACTGCTGTGATCTCTAGCCCCCTTAGGTACAGTTGGTATCTTCACTTTTATTTTTTTAAAACTGTTGGGAGATGAGGCTGGAGAGATAGCCTTCCAGGCAGAAGGACGGTGGTTCGAATCCAGGCATCCCATATGGTCCCCTGAGCCTGCTAGGAGTGATTTCTGAGTGTAGAGCCAGGAGTAACCCCTAAGCGCTGCCGGGTGTGACCCAAAACCCCAAAAAACAACAAACAAAAAAACCCCACAAAAACAAACAGAAGGGGCCGGTGAGGTGGCGCTAGAGGTAAGGTGTCTGCCTTGCAAGCGCTAGCCAAGGAAAGGACCACGGTTCGATCCCCCGGCGTCCCATATGGTCCCCCCAAGCCAGGGGCAATTTCTGAGCGCGTAGCCAGGAGGAACCCCTGAGCATCTAACGGGTGTGGCCCGAAAAACCAAAAAAAAAAAAAAAAAAAAAAAAAAAAAAACCAAACAGAAACAAAAACTGTTGTGAGTTTTATATTCAGCTTGTCTTTTTGTCTTGCATGCAACTGACCAGGATTCCACCCCATCATTGCATAGGGTCCCTCAAATATTGCTAGGAGTAATTAGGAATGGCTCCAAAACCAAACCAAACAATATTTGAGTCATTATTTTTTTATTTACTGATGAGGATGTTGGATTTATGCAATCATTTTGAGGTTCCACCAGTTAACATATCTGAACTGTGACTCTCTCATGTGATAGCTGGTATTTGGCTTCGGGGTTAATTTTTAACTCCTTTCTAGATACCATTTATCCTACACCAAATATTTTCTGTTTTTCTCACCATGTACTGCTATATAGTCTATTTGCTTACTGTGTTACAATTACTTCCTCAGTTGAAAGTTATGTTTCTGTATATTAAAATCTAAGTACAAATTTTTAAGTGTTAGAATTTTATTACTAATAGTCATTCCATGATGCACGCAAATTGGAAGAAAATACAATTATGTCAGTTTATTTCCCCCTACCCCCAAACTAGTTAGATAGGTTGCACATAGCATTCAATAGGAAATCTGGCATTAAGTTGGCTACTCTTTGCCCACTGTTTGGATATCAAATTGCATTTAGTAGCACTAAAAGGATGGCCAACATTATTACAAAATGCCCAAATTTTACTCTCAATCTTGAGTCAATGATCTTTTTCTAAAAATATTTGTTTTTATTGAAACCAATGTGAATTACAAGTCTTTCACAGTTGTATTTCAGCCACCTAGTGACAGTGAATTAGGGCCATTCCCACCACCAGTGTTGACCTTCCTCCACCATAGTTCCCAGCATGCATCCCATACCTACATCCTTAGCCCCCTGGACTGCTAGCATAACTGGTCCATTTTGGGTTTAGCTTTTATAGTCTGGATCTTTTGATTCTATTCTCATTAACTTTGGTTTGGGCATTTAGATCTGACCATTTTTTATTTCCACTCAATGTTCCTGAGACCACTTGAGTCCCATCCACTTTTTCTTTCTTTTCTCAATTTGTAGGATATAGAAATATGAGGTAGAACAAGATGATTTGGGGCTGGAGAGATGTGCAGTAATAGGACATTTTCCTTGCTTGCAGCCGATTCAGGACAGATGGTGGTTCAAATCCCGGCATCCCATATGGTCCCCTGTACCTGCAAGGAGTAATTTCTGAGCACGGAGCCAGGAGTAAGTAACCAACCCCTGAGCACTGCCAGGTGTGACCCTCCCCCTCAAAAAAAAAAAAAAAAAAAAGAAAAAAGAACAAGATGATTCATGTTCTATGGTTCTGAGGTCCTCTCTAGAGGCTATAAGTAAAATTAGAAGAAGAAAAATAGGGCTTTATCTTTTTTTTTTTTTTTTTTTTTTTTTTTGCATAGGCACAGTAAACACTGGGGAAATTAGAAATTCCCTTGGCCTAAGAGATATAGGGTGTCTCTACCCTTGAAGCATACTGTCAATAGATCGAGTACAGGCTTCAGGCATGTTAGTTGTTGAACCCCAAGGTCTTTCTTTATAGTCCCAGGAAATGTTCTGTCTGCTTGGTGGCATTTGTCAGTCTTCTGTAATTAGAGATCTTGGTTTTTGCACAGATCCTAGGATGAAGCATTTTCTGAAATCATCTCACCATTATTTGGTAGGTAGGGCAACCTGCCCTTAGATCAAGTTGTTGCTTTTTTCTCTATGTTAAACCGACCCTGAAGCAAGTTGGTGCTAGAGAAGTAATAGGCCTTCCCCTGGGGTGAGTTTGATTTCTGGTGCTAGTGCAGGTTATTGTGCCAGTTCTTTTATTTATTTATTTTGGTTTTTGGGGCCACACCCATTTGATGCCCAGGGGTTACTCCTGGCTAAGTGCTCAGAAATTGCCCCTGGCTTGGGGGGACCATATGGGATACCGGGGGATCAAACCACGGTCCTTCCTTGGCTAGTGCTTGCAAGGCAGGCACCTTACTTCTAGTGCCACCTCACCGGCCCCTATTGTGCCAGTTCTGAGGCAGAGGTCCAGGTTTTGAGGTTGAGATCCAGGATTTGGACAGTCAATGTTCAATCACATGAAGTCTAAGTCAAGTCTCCATGCTGATTGTTCAGGGTGGAAGACACCCCTGCAGTCAATGATCTTTTGTGAATATTTTGTACCTTCCACTTGAACAGGTAAAGTAAATGGAGTCTCTCTGGAGTTTACTTCTCAGAGGGAGAACACAAGCAGTGTGAGGTCTTGTTATGACCTTTTTCAGTCATTTCAGTCAAGTTCAAGTTCCCATTTGGGAAGAGGAGAACTGCCACAGTTGTAAGTGAAGACATCTGAAGGAAGAAAGGTGAGGCTCTGTCCCACACTACCTACATCCAGTGACTAAGTACTAGAATTAGTTTTCCGGTGGGATCTGTCATGAACCCTTGACCAGTTTCCTGGTACCTGAGAAAGTACTGAAGCGATCAAAGATCTGCCTATTCTTTGCTTTCTCATGCATTTGAAGGATTCATTTATAAGCAGTCAGAAGAGATAAGTCTGGACTACCTTCCAAAGCTAAACAGGATTAAATTTTGAAAAAAGTACAAGATTTGATTCTGACAAGGAATTTGAAATGGAGGAAATGGCATAACCAAAGATAGAAATTTTGTTAATTTTTCTTTTTCAAATTTAACTGAAACAAATTATGTGAGTTAGTGGGAAAGGTTACCAAATGAACACACATTACAGAGAATGTGTAGTCTGGGCTGCCAGTTAAGTTTCAATGCACTGCAGAAAGCTTAATAGGCCGAGTACATGCTTTGCACGTAGGATGCTTGGTACCATATAAGTTGCATAAAACCAAAATCTTTTCTCAACATTCTTCTACAATGATAAAATTGGGGAGCACCCACTATAAAGATATATAATATAGGCTTGCATGAAGATATTTTGAAGACTGCTGCCTATTCATTTATCACCAGATAAGGAAATTTTTTTTCCTATTCCTATGTAGAGGTCTCAACAAAGTGAATGAGAAACTAATGTGAATGATAGGATGGGATGTTCCAGAATATCCTGAGTTCAGAGCCAGAAGTAAGATCTGAGAATTGCTGGGTATGGCCCAAAGCTAAAAAGTGGTCTAGAGTCTAATATATTCCATCAACTTTATGCTAAAGACACCAATATCCCTGGAGTAGTCTTTGGGTATACCTCAATGGCCCTAGGGCAGGCTTAGTGGGGGCCAGATTACGGTCCCTTAAAGAGCTGGAGGGCCGGACTATATGAGCTACTAATTCCTACACTGCACATCTTATATAAATAAAATGAAAACCATTTATAAATAAACAGATCACGCACCAGTATTTCAATGGGAACTGTGGGCCTGCTTTTGGCTAAAGAGATGGTCAATGTCTGGTTCCATATTTGTCACTGCCAGCCGTAACAAGTGATGCAAGTGGGCATCAGTTAATCTTGATCTGGTTGGAGATTTCAGATGTTTCATTCTTGAAAAAGTCTGTTCACAGGCATAAGTGCTACCAAAGATGGTTACCATTTTGAGTGCATGGTTCCTGATATTTGGATATACACTGAGTGTATATGCTGGCAGGTATCTTGGCAACCAAACAGTGCTCACTGCTGGCGGGCCGGATCAGACTCCTCTGTGAGCCGCATGTGGCCCACAGGCCGTAGTTTAAAGACCCTTGCTCTAGAGGATGAATCACTTTTTTTTTTGGGGGGGGCACACCCGTTTGATGCTCAGGGGTTACTCCTGGCTAAGCGCTCAGAAATTGCCCTTGGCTTGGGGAGACCATATGGGATGCTGGGAGAATCGAACCGCGGTCCTTCCTCGGCTAGCGCTTGCAAGGAAGACACCTTACCTGTAGCTCCACCTCTCTGGTCCCAGATGAATCACTCTCATGGGAGTGAAATACAAAATTAATGCCAGAAAACAGCAGACACAATGGGGAAGCTGCATAAAACCCCACCAAGCTCCCTCTCATTAAACCCTTTAGGGACACTGTGTTGTGGACATTTAATGAGCTCAAAGAAACAATGGTACAGATACAAGAAAACATGAGAAATAAAACTACAATCAGAAGATAGTCCAGTGGGTAGAGCACTTGTCTTATATGCACCTTGCATAGGGTCCATCCCCGGGATTTCATATGGTTCCAAGGCCAACAGGATGATTGGTAAGTGCAGAGCTAGGAATAACCACTGAGCTCCACTGAATATGGCCTCAAGATAATACAGTTATAGAAATTAAGAGTATGAGAGGTGACATGAAAAACTCAATGGAAGCCTCAATACAGAGATAAGACAACAGATGAAAGAAAAAAAAAATTAGTGAGCTCCAAGATGGGATGCAGGAAATCTCTAGAAGCCAATGAAGATGGAAGTATGAAAAGAAAAGAGATTATCAGAAAACTATGAGATGAGTTCACAAGGAAAATAACGGGGCCGGAGAGATAGCATGGAGGTAAAGCGTTTGCCTTTCATGCAGGAGGTCATTGGTTCGAATCCCGGCATCCCATATGGTCCCCCGTGCCTGCCAGGAGCAATTTCTGAGCCTGGAGCCAGGAATAAACCCTGAGCACTGCCGGGTGTGACCCAAAAAAAACCAAAAAAAAAAAAAAAAAAAAAAAAACCACAAGGAAAATAACAATCAATGATGGGGACTGGAGAGCTAGCATGGAGGTAAGGTGTTTGCCTTGCATGCAGAAGGACGGTGGTTTGAATTGAGGCATCCCATATGGTCCCCTGAGCCTGCCAGGGGCGATTTCTGAGCATAGAGCCAGGAGTAACCCCTGAGCACTGCTGGGTGTGGCCCAAAAACCAAGGTGAAAAATAAAAGAATCAATGATGTACTTTAAAGAAAAAGGTGGGGACTGGTGAGGTGGCGCTAGAGGTAAGGTGTCTGCCTTGCAATTGCTAGCAAAGGAAGGACCGTGGTTCTATCCCCCCCCCCCCCCCCGCGTCCCATATGGTCCCCTCAAGCCAGGGGCAATTTCTGAGCGCTTAGCTAGGAGTAACCCCTGAGCATCAAATGGGTGTGGCCAAAAAAACAAAAAAAACAAAACAAAAAGAAAACAAAAAACAAAAACAAAAAAAAGAAGAGGAAGGTGATTTTGATGAACTGTTAAAGAAATCATAGCTGAGAAAATTCTAGTATTGAGTCTATGCACCCAGATTCATGAGACCCAAAGATTCCCAGCCAAGAGTGATTCGAATTAAAAAATAATCCAATATACATTGTAATAGGAATAAAAAAGCCAGATAGATAAAATATTGTAAGCAGCTAAATTAAAGGAGCTCACATACAAAGAAAATCTTAAAAAGATTCTCAGCAGATCAAATCAGATTGTTAAGGCCAGAAAAGAATAGTGAAATATAAAATATAATAAAAAAGCCTTTGAATGAAATTATTTCCTTAGGGACTTTATATCCTGGAAATAGTTTTGCAGGAAACACTAAAGGAGCTTCTTTAAAAGGCAAAACAAACCTCATGATCATGTGTAACTTCTACAAAATCATAGCAATAAATTTCTCCAATAATCCCAATAAAAATGTACTAAATTCAGCAACTGAGACTGTCAGGATGAACACAGGCTCAAAGTTAAAGGCTAGAAAACAATGTTATGGTCAAACCATTCACTTAAGACAGGGTGTGTGTGTGTGTGTGTGTGTGTGTGTGTGTGTGTGTGTGTGTGTGTGTGTTGGGGGGATTGAACTTATAGTACACCGGGTAGGGTATTTTCTCGCATATGGCTGATTCGGGTTGGATATCTGGCTACCCATATGGTTCCCTGACCAATGCCAGGAGTGACCCTTTGTTTGGGATGGCCATATTTATGTCAGACAATATAGACTTAAAAATTAAGGCCTTGGGTCCGGAGAGATAGCACAGCGGCGTTTGCCTTGCAAGCAGCTGATCCAGGACCAGAGGTGGTTGGTTCGAATTCCGGTGTCCCATATGGTCCCCGGTGCCTGCCAGGAGCTATTTCTGAGCAGACAGCCAGGAATAACCCCTGAGCAACGCCGGGTGTGGCCCCAAAAAACAAACAAACAAAAAAATTAAGGCCTTGAGGGACAGTGCTGGCTATTTAATTATCAAGTGATCAATAATCAACAAATCACATTCTTAAACATATATGTATCTAATGACGATCTATCAAAATATTAAAACAAATGCTAACAGG
This sequence comes from Suncus etruscus, assembly GCF_024139225.1. NCBI lineage: Eukaryota > Metazoa > Chordata > Mammalia > Eulipotyphla > Soricidae > Suncus > Suncus etruscus. The sequence continues at coordinate 28,427,061 of NC_064852.1, forward strand.
AAGACTGGCACAATAGGAACAGTGGACTTCAATACTCCTCTTTCACTATGGGATAGACCATTTACACAAAATCTCAACAAGGAAACAGTGGTCTTTAAGAAACGAAAGACATTGGGACTGGAGAGACAGCACAGTGGCAGGGGGTTTGCCTTGCATGCAGTGGACCCAGGACTGATGGTGGTTCAAATCCTAGCATCCCATATGCTCCCCAGAGTCTGTCAGGGGTGATTTCTGAGCCCAGAACCAGTAGTAACCTCTGAGTGTCATCGGTGTAGCCCCAAAACAAAAAGAGAAAACCCTTGGAGAATCTAGAAGAAATTGATAGTTTTTTTCTGAGTTCTTTAACCTCCCAATATAGAGCAACTAAACAGGCCAATTACTATTAAAGAAATCAAAATAGTAACCCACCCTCCCAAACAAAAGCCTAGGCACAGATAAGATTACTAGTGAGTTCTCCCAAAAAACTTTTTGTATACTCCTTTAGTAGCCCATATACCAATTTTTGTTTTGGGGTTATACCCTGAGAGGCTCAGAGGTAACTCCTAGCTCTGCACTCAGGAATTATACCTGGCAGAGCTTAGAAGATGAGGGGTGCCAGGGATCAAGTCCAGGTAGGTCATGTGCAAGGCAAGTACCCTATTCACTGTACTATCTTTTTAGCCCGAGTTCTTCAAATTTTTAGAGACCTACATCCAATCCTTCTTAGCTTTTTCAGAAAGCTGATGAAACAGGAATCCTTCCAAACAGCTTTTGTTTTGTTTTGGCCACACAAGTGATGCTCCGGTGTTACTCCTGGCTAGGCGCTCAGAAATTGCTCCTGGCTTGAGGGACCATATGGGATGCCGGGGATCGAACCAAGGTCCATCCTGGGTCAGCGACATGCAAGGCAAGCACCCTACCACTGCGCTACTACTTCGGCTCTGCAAACAGTTTTTATGAGGCAAAGTGATACCAAAAGCAGACAAACAAAATGAAAACTATAGACCTATTTTCCTTATAAACATTGATGCAAAGATCCTCAATATAATACTAACATGTCGATTTCATCCAATACATCAAAAACATCATGACCAAATAAGATTCAACCTGGAGTCGCAAAGATGGCTGATATCTATGCAAATCAATATACCATATCAATAAGGAAAATATCAATAAAGTGTATGATTGTATCAATAGATGCAAAGAAAGCACCTTACAGGATCCAATACCCATGTATGATAAAAATCTCTCAATATGGAGATTAAAGGAACTTTTTGAACATTGTTGAACATTGTTAAACTCATTTACAAAAGCCCAGAGCAAGGAACTTTTTCTTTTTCTTTCCTTTTTTTTTTTTTTTTGGTTTTTGGGTCACACCCGGCAGTGCTCAGGGGTTACTCCTGGCTCTATGCTCAGAAATCACTCCTGGCAGGCTCAGGGTACCATATAGGATGCTGGGATTTGAACCAATGACCTTCTGCATGAAAGACAAATGCCTTACCTCCATGCTATCTCTCCAGCCTCGCAAGGAACTTTTTCTACATTGTTAAACTCATTTATAAAAGCCCAGAGCAAACATATTTAATGGTAAGAAGTGGCAGAGTTTGAGCAATAGCATAGCAGGTAGGGCATTTGCTTTGCATTCTGCTGACTTGGGTTTGTTCCCTGGAATCCCATATGGTCCCCAGAGCATGCCAGGAGAAATTTCTGAGTGCAAAGCCAGGTAACCTGAGCACAGCTGGGTATGGCCCCCAAACAAAACAAAAATAGAAAAGTGGCATAAGACAAGGTTGCCTACTCTCATTACTACTTAATACAGTACTAGAAATCCTTGCCATAACAATAAGGCAAGGAAGCAATCAAATTAGAAAAGTCAAATTCTCATACCCTACAGACAATATTGCCTTAAAGACATTATAGAGATTAAATACACTCCGATAAAACCTTTGATACTTTCCCTCCTTTCCTAGTTGTTTGAAGCTGTGCCACCATCATAAAGGACAGTCACCATGACCAGAAAGTTCATGACCAATTGGCTCCTTCAATGGAAGCAAAAGTTATCTGTTTTTCTGGGAAGACCACAGTACTTCGATAAGACAAACTCAAGGAAAACTTGCTAAAATATATAGGACTTTTCCAGATGTTATATTTGTGTTTAGATTCAGAACCACTTTAGTGGTAGTAAGATAGCTCAGCTGAGGCATAATTTATGATTCTTCTTTTTTGGTTTTTGGGTCCCACCCGGCAGCACTCAGGGGTTACTCCTGGCTCTATGCTCAGAAATCCCTCCTAGCAGGCACAGGGACCATATGGGATGCCGGGATTCGAATCACCGTCTTTCTGCATGAAAGGCAAACGCCTAATCTCCATGCTATCTCTCCGGGCCCAATTTATGATTCTTTTTAATGCAGTGAAAATGAGCCTAAACAGACAGGCAAAATATAGCTTGTATGAGAAAAAGACTTCAAGAAAACAAAGGAATGCAGGATAGAATAAAAAAATTGCAAAGGCCAAAGTTGGTGATAATAAACAAGAATAAAGTTTCTGTAGTGACTTCCTCTGTGGCGATCTTGCAGATTTTTTCCACAATGGATTTAAAAAAATTAAAATTAGTAATTAAAACCATTTTTAATGATACAGATTGTGCTACTGAAATTTTATGGTGTAATCCTCACATCCCTTACTCCCACCTATGGTGATTTAATTAAATAAAAAATAAAACTGTGTAAAGAGATAATAGAAACTTCCTCAAAGATATAACACATGGCCAAAAGGTGTATGAAAAAATGCTCTGCATTATTTATCCACAGGGTAATAGAAGCCACAACAAGATATAATCTGAAGACAGTAGTGAGACTGGCATGCATCACAAAGTACAAAAATAACCATGGTCGGTGGAAATATGGAGGAAAAAGGGACTCACCCTCATTCATTGCTGGTCGGAACATTGATGAGTCCAACCCTTTTTGTGAAAATATGGACACTTCTCAAAAACTAGTATTTGAGGTTTCATATGACCCAGCAATTCCAGTTCTGGGAATATAACCCCAGGCCCCCAACACTTTACTCATTAAAGACATATGCATTCCTATGCTAATTGCATCAATGAATGCAATATCAATATCTGGAAACAATTCAAGCATCCAGGAACAGACAACTGGATGAATAAACTATGATACATATACTAATGGAATACTACTAAGCTATAAGTAAATATGAAGTCATACAATTTGCTCCTATGTGGATGTGTCTGGAGAGAATCATGCTGAAGTCAGAAGGTCAGCAAAGAATCATCTCTTTCTGTGAGATATAGAGAAACTAGCAAGGTAATGACAAATGCCCAAAGACACCAGAAATTGAGAACTGGTCTTTAGTAGGAACTTACCCACAGCATGGGGGACTGGGGAGAACTATATTGGGACAATGGTAAAGACATTTGGTGGAGGGTGTGGTGGTGTATTGTTTTATACATGAAACCCCACTGGAGTTTTGTAAATCATGAATGGGGCTTAAAATGAAAACAAACAAGTTGCTTTCATCAGTAGTATTGAAAGGAAAAAACCCAAAAAGATCTAGACTTACATGGAAAACTGTTTCACACAGAAAAATATGACATATTTTAACAGGATTTTTAAAACTGAGTACCTAATAAGTTATAGATTTAAAAAATTATTTGGGTGGTGTTTTGAGGTCACACCTGGCAGTGTTCAGGGAGTCCATTTGCGGAGCTAGGGACTGAACTGGGGTCTGCCATGTGTAATTCTCCAAATATAGATTATTTTTAGAATATATGAATCTTGATTAATATTGTGAGCTCAAGAAATAATTTACAAGAAAAAGAAAAAAACAAACAAAAAAAGAAATAATTTACATGCTCTGTGGACTATTTTAAATTTTAAAAAACAGGTTCTTTGGTTCTGTTTTGGCTATAGGTGCTGTTCAAAACATTGTTTTGAAATAAACTGGCTTTTCATTTTGTCTTCGTTTTTGAGTCACACCAGGCAGCGCTCAGGGGTTATTCCTGCCACTGCTGTCAAAAACCACTCCTGGCAGGCTCGGGGAACCATATGGGATCAAACCCAGGTCCGTCCTGGGTCGGCAGCATGCAAGGCAAATACTCTACACTGTGCTATATTGCTCCAGCCCCATGGCTTTTCATTTTTTTTTTTAAAAAAAGGACCCCTCCTTCTTTAAAATAACATGATCCAGATTTTGGTTCCCTCCTGTTAATGCTTATATCAGATGAAGTTATGGTTGATAAAACTTGACTGTTGAAATGAAAGCATTTCTAATAGCCCCGGTGCTCTTTTAAAATTGTTATGTTATCTTCATACTGCTATCATAATATCTTTACCAGTTATTATACTGTTTAAAATGAGTTTATTAAAGAACATTCTTAGGAAGGCAACAATGTTTGATTTGTCATTAAAAAAGCTGCTTCTTCATGCTGGGTCATAAAGATGAGATGTTACAGTACAAGCATCTTCCTAATAAAATTCCGATAGTCTAGCACAGTATAGTAATTTCTGCAATGCTAGAATAAATAAGTCTCTTCTATGCTTCTTTCCAAATTGTGATGGATAATGAAGATGGCATAAAGAAGCCATTGTGTTTTCTATTCATTCTGTAGTACTGGATCCTGTATCTGGGAAAAATGAGAGAAAGAGTCAATTCAAGAAGCAACCCGCTTTTAAATGTAAATATTTTATATTTTTTGTTTTTTGTTTTGTTTTGTTTTTTTTTTTGGTTTTTGGGCCACAACCGTTTGATGCTCAGGGGTTACTCCTGGCTATGTGCTCAGAAATCGCCCCTGGCTTGGGGGGACCATATGGGACGCCAGGGGATGGGGGATCGAACCGCGGTCCTTCCATGGCTAGCGCTTGCAAGGCAGACACCTTACCTCCAGCGCCACCTACCCGGCCCCAAATGTAAATATTTTAAGAACAGTTTGAAAGAATACTACCAAAGGTACTAGCTTTTACCACGAGGAAGAATAGGAGGCAGGGTTGATGCTAGAAATTGAATTGCTTCTAAGGCAGAGACAAAAAGATAACGCTTAGTCTCCTCTATCAGAGAAAACTAAGAGTAAATTTGGGTCATATAACTGCTGTATAACCATGTTATGGTTTTTCTTAGTCCTGTACTCAATCCAAATTTTAAGTAACAAAGGCCAAATCAGAAAATAAATTTACTTATTCATTACTATTATTTTTGGTTACAAAATGTTTGTAATTGGGTTTCAGCCTTCTAAATTGTAACCCCCCCCTTCACCTGTACAACTTTCTTACCACCAATGTACCCAATCCCCTGCATGTCTGAGATAGAAATTGTATTTCTCTCTATCATTGTTATAATAGTTGTTAGTATAGTTATCTTTCAACCTGTACTTATTTATCGCTCTTTGTGATAACCTTCATATCATGGGCTAGTACTTCCAGTCAGCCCTCATCAGAAGATATATTTAAATCCTGGTGAAAAAGAGTCCAAGATTCTAGCCACTAATATTTTTTCTGTATTTCAATATTAAAAATGCAGCTTATTTCTCAAAGCTGAATTTTAAATAAAAGATTATCATCATATATTTTTTGGAATTTTTGGGGCCATACCTGGTGGAGCAAGGGATCATTCCTGGCAAGCTTGGAGAACCATATGGGGTGCTGCGAGAGAACTCAGGCTAGCTTCAAGCAAGGCAAAGTGCCTTTCCTGCTATATTATTCCTTTTGTCCTAAGACTTGATTTTATCTTATCTGTCACTAAGTCACTAAGAAAGTCACTAAGAAATATCTTCTTGAACTACCTCCAAACACCAAACCATTCATATTTAATTTTTGGAAAAGATAAATTTCTAGTACTGCATTCTTTTCTGATACAAACTACATTAAATTGAACCAGTGTTGTTCGCTTTTCCATATCTGTGTACAGTGTCTGTCCTGCATATTATCAGTCCTTGAACCGCAGTTATAATTAAGGTGTAAGATCAATTGTTTTAATTTTCTATACCTATGGACAGGCAATGGTATACAGACCAGGGGTTGGAAACCACTGATGCATGTACTTAAAGACTAATGAATTTTGAATTTTTTTCTTTGAGGCTCAATTAGTACAGTGTTTTATAACTGGGACAAGCCACTGTAAGATCTAAGATTGATGTGTACTTTTCCACTACTGTTTAAAGATCATTATCTTGGGTACTGGAAGATGACTCAGTGACTACCCAGCAACTGTGAGGCCACAGGTTCAAACCCTGATGTCAGTGCATACTCTGAGGGAATCCTGAGAGGCCTGTGGTCTGGGATCTCCAGTGATGGAGAGAGAGGGAATATCATTTGATATCTATAAGCTAAACCAAAACCAGGCTTCTCCAGAAAGGAATATATAGCCAACTTTTGGGTCTTAACTAGGCTGACTACCTGTGGTTATAATGAAGTAATCAAATAAAGTAAAAATGAAACATCATATCCTCCAGATCTGTTAAAACATTTCAACATACAAAGTGCAAATGGAACATTATAGTATAAAAGTTAATAATTGCAGAGATCTGTATCATTATTCATTTTGATCTAGGCCTTTAAATTATAAACTAATGTCAAAATTCTATAATTTAGAAAAATTAAAAAAAAAGAACACCAAGGGTTTAAGATTATTATTACCTTAAATTAAAAGAAAAATATAAAAAGTATACAGTATCTGAAACATAGAAATGTTATTATCTTGTGATTCCCAAATCAACAGTGTCAATACTTGCATCCATACAGAAAAGGATTAAGTCCCTGATACCTATAATGAAGATTTCTCTATACCCAAAGCTTTTAGAGTCATTCTACCTAGTAAACTTATAAGATTTCCCAGTTAATTTATAAGAGGTACATGTCATTACAACAGTGCCAGAATCGACATTTTCTGACACAGTGGAAAAAAAAAAGACTCAAAGGGCTTTAAGTCATCATCTTAAGCAAACAATAAAAAAAAGGTTTATTTTGTTTTTGTTTTTTGTTTTTGGCTGTATCAACTACTCAGAAATTACTTCTGGTGGGGCTCAGAGGGGAGACTATATAGAATGACATGGAGATCAGACTCTACCAAACTCTACCCATTGCATTATTGCTCTGGCCCTTAAACACCAGGTTTGAGTGAATAGTTGACTTATGTGAAAACATGACTTACAAATGTGTCATATGAATCAGAGTAAAAGTAATCACAAATGTATTTAAAATACAACTAGCAAAAACATAAATAATCATGTAATAGAAAAAGATAAACAGTTCTGAAAACACTTAATGAAAAATACACCTACATAGATCTAACAGAGATTACAGGCATGGACCTTTACCATTATGATGGATAAGGTTCTTATAGTCAATTAAAAATCTGTCAAATAGGGGCTGGAGTGATGGCACAGCAGTAGGGCATTTGTGTTGCATGAGGCTAACCTAGGAAGGACTGCGGTTCGATCCTCTGGTGTCCCATATGGTCTCCCAAGCCAGGAGCAATTTCTAAGCACAGTAACCCCTGAGTGTGACTGGGTGTGACCCCAAAACAAAACAATCTGTCAAATAACCATCTTTTATTTTATTTTATATTATTTTTTTTTGTATTTGGGCCAGACCTGGCAGCACTCAGAAATTATTTCTGGTTCTGTGCTCAGAAATCGAAATCGCTCCTGGCAGGCTCAGGGGACCACATGGGATGCTGGGAATCAAACCCTGTTCCATCCTGGGGGTTGGCCGCATGCAAGGCTATTGCTCCAGCCCATCAAATAACCATTTTTTTTTTTTTTTTATTTTTGGGTCACACCAAGCAGTACTCAGGGGTTACTACTCCTGGTTCTGAGTTCAGAAATCCTCCGGGTAGGCTTGAGGGACCATATGGGATGCTGGGATTCGAACCAGGGGCAGTCCTGTGTTGGCCACGTGCAAGGCAAATGCCTTATCACTGTGCTATCACTCCGGCCCCTAAATAGCCATCTTTTAAAAATAAAATGTATGTATGTTCCCTAACACAAAAATCACAGGATGAATTGTTAAAATGAAAACATTTCTCCATAAGAAGCCTGAAAAACATTTCAGATATACAACATGCCCTACAAATTCAACTGGAAGAAATGTATGTGATATAAATGTTTTTACCTAAAGTCTGTATAAAGGAATATTTGGGTTCTGGAATTTAGAATCTAGCTGGTCTAGAAATCATTATCTCTCTCAGTAAGTAGATCATTAGCCATTTACTCCATTAGCTGCAAATAAAGATTTTTCTAAATACTCATAGAAATAAGATTGCAAGTCACTTTGCTTTCACATAATTATATGAACACTTACTTTTACCATCACAGGCTACAATTTTCACTTTATCCACTTTAATAAGTTCTGTCACCTCTCTGAATTCAACATCATTCAATACAAAAGTCCACACATTATCGCAGAATCTGTATGTATTTAGAGAGCCCTTTAAAAGAAAACAAACATGTCTTTGAAAAGTGATTTGCCCACAAAGCAATTTAAATCAACTATCAAGTACATAATTGAGAATTATGAAATATTTGGTTTGCTTGCAAGTTTTTTTTTAATTCTCATAGTATTTAATTTAATTTAATTCTAGTAAGTTTGCTATGGTAACATAGAGAAGAATCTTAGTTAGCAAACATTTTTAGCACTGGCAGATTGGCAAGCTACTTATTTAGTTTATTTAATAAGTTGATCAGAAATTTAAATATGCATTTCTACTGCCCTCGTGTGGCTAAAGTATAAAAGTTCATTTATACTTTCACAGGAACTTAAAAAGTAATACATTTATTGTATATTTCATTATCTGAACTTGTATAGAGGCAGGGAATTTCTAGAAATTTTTATTTTATTAAGTTTAAAATTATTCTGGGGTCGAAGCGATAGCACAGTGAGTAGGGAGTTTGCCTGGCATGCGGCCAACCTGGGCTCAATCCTCAGCATTCCCAAGTCTCCTGAGGCTGCCAGAAGCGATTTCTGAGCGAAAAGCCAGGAAAAATCCCTGAGGTCTGCTGGGTATGGCCACAAAACAAAACAAACAAACAAACGAACAAGAAAATTATTATTCTGCAATGTCTACTGCTACATGAGCAATTAAGACTGCAACATTACTACCATGTACAGTTAACATGACTAGAAGTATGTATTTAAACATTCTTTGTTTTTGGGCCATACCCAGCAGTACTCTGGGCTTACTCCTGACTTACTCAGGAATCGCACCCTCTGTGGGCTCAGGGGAACTATATGAGATATTGGAGATGGAATACAGATTGGCCTCCTGCAAGGAGGCTATACAGTGCTATACAATGTTTCCAATCCTAAAAGGAAATGTTTGAAGGATGAGTGAAAACTGCAAGAGACACAGTATATATAAAACTGTGGTATACACACACATAGGCTATATGGGCTATGTTGACCTATATAGGTCATATAGATTGACCTATACAGCCTGTCAATCTGTGACTATAAATACACAGTCCATTACTGCAAGTCACAGTTACTAAGTATAATAGGGTAGAGCAGGGGAACATGAGGGAATAATAAAGCAGAGGTGTTCCTTACAGAATAAAGACCACTGGGAGGATTTGAAGCCGAAGAGTAATAGGGTTTTTATTTTTGGTGGTGAAAAGTCTAAATGGACGCTAGGATACTCAGCTGAGAAACCAAACAATTCTTGGCTCACTAAGTCAGAAGTGAAAGGGCTTTGCTATTGCAAAGCCTATTTGCAAAAGGATCAACAAAATGGGATGATTTTGTGTTTTTGGGCCACATCCAGCAGTGTTCAGGGGTTATTCTTGGGAGAATTGGGGAACCAGATGGGGTATAGGGACTGAACCTGGGTAGAGGACTTGCATATGTCCTACCTGCTGTACTATTGCTTGGGTCCTGGAATGGAGATATTTTTTTTAAAGAACTTGACAACAAGACACATGAAGAGTGGTCCTGAGAGGTGAAAAATTAACAATAATATCGTAAATTATATAGATCTAGAAATAGTTTGGCAAGACAAAAATCTTGGTGGAATGGTTAAAATTGTGCATAGAAAGGTAGGTAAAAAAAGGACACAACGGTAAATATAAACAATAACAAAAAAAATCAGATCTGGTCCATGGGTAGAGACTGGGCCTCTGAAAAGATAAAAGGCCAAATGCCAACCTCCAGGTTCATTTCTGGTATCCTTGACCTTGTGGTCAACCCTAGGAAAATATAGTTTACTGTCCTATCCAATTGGCAGTAGCATGGCCACTATACTGTCTTTTTTCTTAAACCCACAGATGAGTACGACTATTGTGTTCATCTCTCTCCCTCTGACTTATTTCAATCAGCATAATAGTCTCCATATCCATCCATGTATAGTCAAATTTCATGACTTCATTTTTCCCCTAACAACTGCATAGTATCCCATTGTGTAGATGTATCACAGTTTCTATTTTTTTTCCTCTTTGGGCCATACCCTGTGACACTCAGGAGTCACTCCTGGCTATGAACTCCGAAATAGTTCCTGGCTCGAGGGAGCATATGGGATGCCGGGGATGGAACCAAGGTCTGTCTTGGATCAGCCGTATGCAAGGCAAACACCCTATCGTGATATTGCTCCGGCCCCATGATGTACCAGTTTCTTTAGCCACTCATCTATTGTTGGGCATCTGGGTTGTTTCTAGATTCTATTCTAAATAGCGCTGCAATTAACATGAGTGCAGAGGGCATTATTGTATTATGTTTTTGTGGTCCTAGGGTATATCCATAGGAGTGGTATTATTGGATCATATGGGAGTTCAATGTCCATTTTTTTTTTCTTTTAGGAATATCCATATTGTTTTCCAGATAGGCTGGAATAAATGGTATTCCCACCATCAGTGAATGGGAGTGCCTTTTCTCCCTACATCCATGCCAGTAGTGGTTATTCTTGTTCTCTGTGATGTTTCCCAGTCTCTGTGGTGTAAGATGATACCTTATTGTACAAGGGCCTTTTAAAAGTCTAGCTATACATAGTAGAACAATTTAAATGTTCTCTTTAAAAAGTCAAAGTCTGGGGGCCAAAATGATAGCACAGTGAGTAGGGCATTTGCCTTGCATGCAGCTGACCTGAATTCAATCCTGGGCATCCTATATAGCCTATCAGAAGTAACTTCTGAGTGTAGAGCCAGGAGTAATCCCTGAGCACTACCGGGTGTGGCCCCCAAAAGAAAAGAAAACAAAACAAAGCAAGTCCTTGGTTAAGTATATTCTGATTATCTAATAAATTTTTGCCTATAAATTATTAAAAAGAGAATCCTGCAGAAGATTCCCCTCATTAACATTCTATTAAATCATCTCATTAGTACAACGCAATTTAACAAGTTACACCTCTCTTTAGTAGGCTTTAAATCTTACTAGTTTGAGAGTTAATTAAATTAACACACATATTTGAATGTGATATAAGAAACTTAAAAAAAATTGAATTACAAATGTAGTTTGTGCTTTTACCCACCAAATCAAACAGAAGCTATCTATAAACATTATGAACTTAATTGGTCAAGTTGTTGTAAACTGTGGAGGGTGGTGAGGGGAGGGCAGGGATATTGAAAACTGAAGGCCTGAATTACATCAAGTTTCATTAGGAAAAGAAAATCAAGAATTGAAAAGTTAGGGGCCATAGAGATATAATCCAATAGGCTGAGCACATGCATGCAGGAGACTGACTGAGGTTCTAGTCCCAGAATAATTCCCTTCCCTCCAAGAATTACTGGGAGAGATCACTGTGGAAGTAAGAGCTCACAAGCACTAACAGATGTGATCCCAATTTCCTCAAAATTTAGAGATCTGGTAAAAAAAAAACTGGTTAATATTTGCTTTTAGAAAATAGAAAAAAACTTTCACAAAACTGAGCAACAGATATGCAAGTATCAAATTCTGTCTAATTTTAGCTAAACAGCTCTAAAGCAGAAGCGTACAATACAATTACTCAGGCATTATGAACGCTATTGTCATGAAAACAGTGAATAAATAGGTAATATTGCTGACAGTAGCCCTCTGACTCTTGAACACTGCTTAGAGTGCTCAAATGAACAGTCTGACATGAGGCAAATTTATGTATTAATATAGTTGAATTAAAAATAAAAGGGTTGAATATTTAATGAAAATTGGGCAGGGTTCCTACATATAGTTATAAAAAAAGAAAAAAATCAAACACATTTCGCAAGAATCATTATTGTTAAAAGTTAAAAAAAGGGGCCGGAGAGATAGCACAGCATAAGGCGTTTGCCTTCCATGCATAAGGACGGTGGTTTGAATCCCGGCATCCCATATGGCCCCCTGAGCCTGCTAGGAGTGATTTCTGAGCATGGAGGCAGGATTAACCCCTGAGCACCGCCGGGTGTGACCCAAAAAAACCCACAAATAAATAAAATAAAATAAAATAAAAAGTTAAAAAAAATCCATGGGTTTTTCAAACTACTAGCTACAAATCTTTTAGTTTTGTGGACTTTACCTGGTAGTATTTAGGGGACTATACATGATGCTGGAGACTGAATCAGGGTCCACTGAATGCAAGACAACTGCTCTATCTGCTGCATTATCTATCCAGTCCAAACTTTAAAGGACACATTTAAAACATATTGGGCTAAACTCAATGGTCCTTAAGGCTTATTCCTGGTTCTGTACTCAGGGATCACTCATTGTGGTTTTCAGAGGACGCTAAGTGGGGCTTGGCTTTGTGTAAGCCAAGTGCTTTATCTTACTTACCTGCTTGTATTCTTTCTAACCCTAAACATACAATTCACTCTATTTTTAGCATTAAATTGACAATAGACTCACTATTAATTATATGACTATTAAGATCTATTTCAAATTGGCTGAGTCTCTCTTGTTCTCTCCTGTATACCTAATATTCAGAATATGACAGTGTGTAACAGGCATTGAGACTTATTAAGTTTTCCTATTTATGTTTATCACATAAGCAAAACAAAACAAAAATAAACTAAAGATACTGAGATCACCATAAATACAAAATAATTTCTATAGTCCTTCTATACATCTATTTTCCTACATTTCCCTCCAATTTTGTTATGATTTATAAGCATAAAAGGTAAATATGAAAAAAGGTAAATATGGTAAAATATCACCAAATATTATTATATCTCATAATGAGATGATTATAATTCATATTATCTTTTAAATCTGAATTTATCATCAAACTGAGGAGTTTATTTAAGTTGGGATTATTGTTTAAAAAATAAACATTCAGGGGCCGGCGAGGTGGCGCTAGAGGTAAGGTGTCTGCCTTACAAGCGCTAGCCAAGGAAAGGACCACGGTTCGATCCCCCGGTGTCCCATATGGTCCCCCCAAGCCAGGGGCAATTTCTGAGCGCGTAGCCAGGAGTAACCCCTGAGCATCTAACGGGTGTGGCCCAAAAAAAAAACCAAAAAAAAAAAAAAAAAAAAAAAAAAATAAACATTCAGCCAGGGCAATTTCTGAGCGCTTAGCCAGGAGTAACCCCTGAGCATCAAACGAGTGTGGCCCGAAAAACCAAAACTAAAACAAACAAACAAACAAACAAAAAACATTCAAATCAGATTAAGTTATCAGAACATTATGGACTATTCTTGATGACTATTCTTTTTTCTTTGTTTTCTTTTTGGTTTTTGGGCCATACCTGGTGACACTCAGGAGTTTCTCCTGGCTATGTGCTCTCTCCTGGTTTTGGGAGGTCCAGCTGCGCTATTGCTCTGACCCCTGACCACAAGTCTTGATCTTTATAAACCATGTCGTTACGGTGGAGGCAACTCACGAATTCTAGATCTCTGTATTTTCTAAGGACTAGCGAAGCAGAATTTAAAAATTACAACATGACACTTACCTTCAAATCCTGCAGATAATATTTCACATTTCTGAAATCTTTAACTCTTCAGGAAAGTAACATACCCGGACTGATTTGTCAAACAACTGGATAAACTCTGTATGATTTTGTTATTAAACTTGAATATCATCATGGAGGTATACTTAAAAACAGAGTTAACACATATTAAGTACCAGTGCAAGTTTAGATATGGAAGTAGATAGCCTTACCCTGAAATTGACACGGTTCCTGACTCTCTGAGCCAGCGCTGAATTAATAGCCTTATCAAACTGGAGTAGGACTTGGAGGGCAAGTTGGGGAGTAATCTGTTGAGACTGAAAAAAAAGCAACAGACACAAATAAATCCTTTTAGTGAAGAGTAATTAAGACAAAAATGTAAAACTATATAAATTACCACCTAACATTTAACTGAGGTTATCAAAGCTTCCAAACTAGCATCCCATTACTTGCTTAGCCATAACTGATAATTAAACATAACAATATATTTTTTTTGGATACAGTAAAATTAAAAGTGATTTTACAATATTATAACAAAACTGTTTATCATTTCTTCAGTATCTGGAAGAGCACTCAGTAAACTGAAGGAATCATTTCTTTTAAATAAAAATGAGGACCAATAAAAATAGTTTTAAAAACCTAATAAATCTTTGATTGGAGAGAGTGTTCAGCAGGCCGGAGTGCAAAGCTTTGAATGCAGGTGACCCAGCATTGATCCAAAAGTACTAGGCTGAGAACAGTCCCCAAGAACCAGCAAATCTAATAAATTTTATTAAAGGTCACTATAAAAAGAGCTCTTAAAAGCGTATTATGTATGTATACATAAACATAGAAATGAGTTTTTGATAAGTTAATTTAAAAAATGCATATTTGGGGGCCGGGCGGTGGCGCTGGAGGTAAGGTGCCTGCCTTGCCTGTGCTAGCCTAGGACGGACTGAGGTTCGATCCCCCGGCGTCCCATATGGTCCCCCAAGAAGCCAGGAGCAACTTCTGAGCGCATAGCCAGGAGTAACCCCTGAGCGTCACAGGGTGTGGCCCAAAAACCAAAAAAAAAAATATGCATATTTGTAATTCTTTTTTTTTTTTTTGTGGTTTTTGGGTCACACCCGGCAGTGCTCAGGGGTTACTCCTGGCTCCAGGCTCAGAAATTGCTCCTGGCAGGCACGGGGGACCATATGGGGCGCCGGGATTCGAACCGATGACCTCCTGCATGAAAGGCAAACGCCTTACCTCCATGCTCTCTCCGGCCCCATATTTGTAATTCTTATTTAAATCTGTAGCCCAAATTTTTCTTAAGCTGCTTAGAATAATTTTTATTATTCGTAAAAGGAAATTAAAAACCTGATCTCAGTATTTCTGTTTAACAAAAATAATAATCAATTTTATCAATAATATTTTATGTCCTAACCAGGGTATCATAAAGCAAAGACATGTGAAGTTATTTACTTGCATACTGACTTACCAGGTCAAACAGTCTAAGATAACCTCACATCTCTGCTTGAGAAAGGGAAATAGCAAAAATGACAATAGACTCATCTAAAGACAAATGTTACTCTCTCACCTGTATGAGCTCATCAAGGCTCTCCTGAAGACTGTTTCCCAAAGTAGTATTTCTGTATAACTGATATGCCATGGTTTAGGAGAAGAAATTGTTTCCTTTATTCAGGCTTGCATTGATATCCTAAAATTTTAATATGACAGTATTTTAAAAAATGCAAATTCTTAGTACTGTAACTACAATTATAATTTTACAATTATAAGAAACACTTTAAAGATTTCTTTAATTTTTGAATTATTTTAAAATAGGCTTTTATAGACATCTTATAGACATTTTGTTGTTTCTGACCTTTTGGTGTCAGAAAATGGTGGAATAAGCCATCAGGGTAGGCAAACCTCCCCAAGATACACAATCTGAAACCAAGTGTATCATATTCAATTCTCAAAGGTGGCATCATCAGAGGGTACCTAGGGGCCTTCATCTGAAGAGGGTGGCAGGGCTGGCAGATTTAGAGAAGCAAAGGGAGACTGCAGTTGTTCATTAAACAGAAGTTCTCTCTCAGCACCTCGGGGAAGTCTGGAAGAGTATGACTGACTGGTGAAGAGGGGTAGGCTGTGGGATAAGACTGGGAATGGCTTGTGGCCTGGCCTGAAGAGGAATTGGTTATATGGGCTTGCCAGGCAGACTGAGAACCTGTTCAGTCACAAAGGGACAAGGACAAGGGGCTATGTGGGACTTTATGCCTAGAAA
Organism: Suncus etruscus; assembly: GCF_024139225.1. Lineage (NCBI taxonomy): Eukaryota > Metazoa > Chordata > Mammalia > Eulipotyphla > Soricidae > Suncus > Suncus etruscus. The sequence goes on from NC_064852.1 coordinate 28,443,122, forward strand.
GGCCCTCCCTAGGGGCTGTAACTAAGGGGAGCTCCTTCCCTGATGCCCTCACTCTCTTCATTCACAATAAACAAAACAATACTAAACTAATTTCAGAACATACTGGAAAAAAGTAACTCAAATGCCCCTCAAATTAAGTTAAGTAAAATAAAATGACATATCTTCTTCAGAAATCAAACTTCAAGACACAAATTTGGTGAGTCTAATGGAGAGTAAATTAACATAGTTGAAATTTTATTTGAGGTTCTCTGATTTACAATACTTCCCTTCACCACTGACTTAGTTACTTTCCACCTCCCACCACAAATCTTGGTATTTTCACCACAGTAAGCTCAATACTGTAGGCCAGTTCTCAAGTTCTGTTGGCTTTGGTCATTTGTTAATACCTTATACATCTTTTTATCCTACAGATGAAAAAGATCATTCTGTATTTCTATGATCTTAGCATAACATCCTCCATGATTTCACCTTTTCTTTTATTGTGTGTGTGTTTTGGGACACACCCAGCAATGCCAGGGGTCACTTCTGGCTCTACATGCAGGAATCATTACTCCTGGTAATTCCTGAGGATCAAATAGATGCCAGGATTGAACGTAAGTCGGCTGCATGCAAGACAAATGCCTACTACCCATGTACATTCTCTTCAGCCCTAGATTTCATCTTTTTTTCTTTTTTTTCTTTTTGGCAAGGAAAACGCCCCACCTCCATGCCATCTCTCCAGCCCCAGATTTCAACTTTCCTTATGGTTGAGTAGTATGCGTAGGTGTGTGTGTGTGTGTGTGTGTGTGTGTGTGTGTGTACATATATATGCACACACATACATATACACACCACACTTTATCCAGTTTATCTGTTTAATTTATATGGAACACTTTTGTTTGTTGTTTTTTTGTGTCACACCTGGCTGTGGCGCTCAGGGGTTACTCCTGGCTTTGTGCTCAGAAATTGCTCCTGGCAGACCTGGGAACCATATGGGATGCTGGGAATTGAACCACCACCTGTTCTGGGTTGGCCGAGTGCAAGGCAAACGCACTACTGCTGTGCTATCGCTCCTGCCCCAGAACACTTGGTTTGTTTCTAGATTTGGGTTATCAAGAACAGTATTGCAACAAGCATAGGAGTGCAAATGCCTTTCTGAGCAATATTTTTGGACCTCTACAGTAGATGCCCAGAAATGGATTTACTGGATCATTCCAAACTCAATCCTTAGTTTTTTGAGACGTATCCATGTTTCCCAAAAGGGTTGAACCACTCCACATTCCATATAGCAGCGGGTGTTTTCTTTTCCCCCACATCCATACCAACACCGACTGTTGTTTTTCGAGCCTGGCTATAGGGAACCAGGGACAAACTTTGCACCTCTTTGAAACTGCAAACCGGGGCATGCTTCCTGACATCCTGGCATAGAATTTGTGAGAGCCAAAGGACTCTAGTTCTTTGTCTGACAATGTCACCATGAGAAGAACTTTTCCAGGGACCTAGAAGAAAGACTCTCTGAGGTTAAGTAAACTTAAGGCTGGTTTGAAGCCTGCAGTTTGAATGTATAACCCTGACTCTTATCTAGGCTAAAAGTTTTTTCCTTTTATTTCCCTTTTATTGTTCCTATGCAAAACAACAGCTACTTTTATAGCTCCTATGGGGGTATTCCTGCCACTGGTGGAGAATACACAAACATGATCTATTTTGGTTTATCTCATATTTCTGCATTTCAGTTAACGGAGTTTATTGAGTTACAAACTATTTTCACTCTAAACAAAGCAGGCTTCTTTCCCTGCCCTCTTTATAGGTCAAAATCCCACCTAAGCTGGACTAATTCTAGATAGGCCCTTGGGGTGGTCTTGGTGCTTAATTAAAACTGTGGTTTTGGTGGGCTTCTCTCTTGCTCCATAAGGTGGAAAGCCTCCGAATCACATGTGTTTCACCCTCTCAAGATTGGCCTAGATTATTTCCTATGGTGATCCCTGCTCCAGACCGTTTTTTCTCCTGGTGTTAAGATTATGGTGTGAGGAGCATTTCAGTTGTTCTTTCTGATGTTTTAAGATATAGAGAATTTTTCATAAACATATTGCCCTTATGTCTTCCTTGAGGAAATTTCTTTTTTTTTTTTTTTTTTTTTTTTGGTTTTTGGGCCACACCCAGTAACGCTCAGGGGTTACTCCTGGCTATGCGCTCAGAAGTCGCTCCTGGCTTGGGGGACCATATGGGACGCCGGGGGATCGAACCGCGGTCCGTCTCCTAGACTAGCGCAGGTAAGGCAGGCACCTTACCTCCAGCGCCACCGCCCGGCCCCGAGGAAATTTCTTTTAATCTCTTCTCCCCATTTTTCAACAAGGCTGTTTTGTTTATTGTTAAGTTTTATAGGTGCCTTAAATATCTTGGATGTATACCTGGTGGGTAAATGTTTTCTCCCAGTTTATGGGGTGTCTTTGTATTCTAGTAATTGTTTCTTTAGCCAGTGCAGAAGCTTTCTTAATTTGATGTAATTCTTGCCTTTTTTTTTTTTTTTTTTTTTTTTTTTGTTTTTTGGGCCACACCCTGTGACGCTCAGAGGTTACTCCTGGCTGTGCGCTCAGAAATCGCTCCTGGCTTGGGGGACCATATGAGACAGCAAGAGATCGAATTGTGGTCTGTCCTAGGTTTGCTTGTGCAAGGCAAATGCCCTACCACTTGTGCCAATGCTCTGGCCCCTGTAATTCTCATTTTTTGTTTGTTTGTTTGTTTTTGGGTTGCACCCAGCAGTGCTCAGGGTTACTCCTGGCTCTACATTCAGAAATTGCTCCTGGCAGGCTCGGGGGACCATAAAGAATGCAGGGATTCAAATCACCGTCCTTTTGCACGCAAGGCAAATGTCCTACCTCCATGCTATCTCTCCGGCCCTGTAATTCACTTTATGTAAAATTTTTTTTTGTTTATTTTTGCTTCAATTTACTTACCAACCACCAAAGATTCCTCTAGATTCAATGTCATGAAGGAGTCTTCCTCTATTTCCCTCAATATAATGGATTTAGGTCTGATATTGTGGTCTTTGATCCATTTTAAACTGGCATTTTGCATGGGTGTGAGATAGGGATCTAAGTTGATTTTTTCTTTAAATGGCTGACCTGTTTTTCCAACACTATTTGTTGAGCCTTTCCTGCTCCACTTCATACTTGTTCTTCTTTGTCAATGATTAGTTGTTTATATCTACCCATGGATCTATCTCTGGGCTCTCAATTCTATTGTATTAATCTGACAATCTGTCTTTATTTCAGCAAAAGTCTTTTTTTTGTTTTGTTTTTTGGGCCACACTCGGTAATGCTCAGGGGTTACTCCTGGCTATGTGCTCAGAAATCACTCCTGGCTTGGGGGACCATATGGGACGCTGGGGGATAGAACCGCGATCTGTCCTAGGCTGGCGCTGGCAAGGCAGACTACCTTACCTCTAGCGCTGGCCCCTGCAAAAACAGTCTTGATCACTATAGTATAACTGAAAATTGGGTAAAGAAAAGCCTCTCATTTTTTCCGCCTTAGGGCTGCTGTAGTTATTTGAGGGTGGTGGTGGTTATTCTCTCTATATTTTGGTATCATTTGGACTATGTCTTTAAAATAATGCCATGAGCATTTTTATAGAAAATACACTATATATGTATACATACATACATACATACATTGGGCAAGGCTCATTTTAACAATACTGATGCTTCCAATCCATAAACAGGGTGTTTCCATTTCTTTTAGTAGCAAATTTGTTTTCTTTACCTTTAAGTCATTCACCTCTTTTGGGAAGCTAGTTCTGAGGTACTTGATTTTTTTTTAGGTGAATTGTAAATGGGATTGTTTCTTTTCTCTCTTCTACTATTTTATTTTGTTATTTGCATATAGGAATGCTATAGAGGTTTTACGTGCTGATTTTGTAGCCTGCCATATTACTGTAGGAAAAAAACGGGCAAGATTATTGTTTCTAGGTTGTTTTTTTTTTTTGTAGTCCTTACTTGGAAGCATTTCATCTGCAAATAGTGATAATCTAACTTATTTTCCAATCTGGAAATCCTCAATATTTCTTTCTTGCCTAATTGCTATGACCAAGGCATCTAATACTATATATAATATGAAAATCGGCAACCTTGTTGTGTGCCTGATTTTTTGTTTTGTTTTGTTTTTTGGGCAACATCCAGCAGTGCTCAAGGGCCAGCATGGCTCTGGTGGTTCTCAGTGGACCATATACTATATGGGATGCTGTGGAGCAAATCCATGTTGGCCAGCCGCATGCAAGACAAAAGCCCTACCTGCTATGCTATCACTCAGATCCCTTATGCCTGATCTTAAGAGGAAAGTTAACAGTTGTTTTTTTTTTTTTTACCATTGAGTAAGATATTAGTTGTGAGTTTGTGGTAAATACCTCTGACTATAATGAATTACGTTTCTTTTCACTGCATTTTATTAAACGTTTCTTAATCTACAGTAATTGATCCTCTCAAACGCTTTCTTTGCACCTATTAATATGATTATGCGGTCTTTGTAGTTAAGTTTTTCCAAACCTTTAAGGATTTACTCTGAACTCTTTTTAGGTTTTTCCAGCAGGTCAAAGAAAGAGAAACCTCTACATACAGTTTTTATGAAACAAGTATTACCTTCACACTGAAAGCAGACTAAAACACCATTGAGAGAAAACTATAGAGTTATCTTATGAGGAATATGAACGCAAAGACTCTAAACAAAATATTGCAAAAGCCATACAATTAGTAAATCATTTTAAAATTCAAATAACTATTAAGAAGAAAGCCAATGAGATAGATGAAATGCATTTCTAACAGAAGGAATTAATAAAATGAAAAAGAAAATGAGGAAATTTTATCAAAGAGAATGATACTACAAAAAAAATTCAAAGACACTGAGTCTGAAGGAACACAATCAAAGCAATGAAGATGACAAGGGAAAGCAGAGCAGGTTCACAGAGAGACCAGAGAGATAGTACAGTGGGTAGGATTTGACCTGAGTGATCCCTGAGCTCAGAGCCAGGAGTAACACTGTGCACTGCCAGGTGTAGCCTAAAAAAACAAACAAAACAGAACAAAAATCCCAGCTCCCTCTTTCAAAAAAACTCAAGACAACAACAACAAAAAAAACATTAATGACAAATGGAAGAGAAGAATTAAGATGAAGGGTATCCCAGAAGACAAAAGGAAAGAAGGGAACAGACTAGTTATTTAAAGAACAACTGGTGGGGTCCAAGGCAGTGGTAGGGCGTTTGCTTGCACTCAGCTAACCTAGGATGGTCAAAGGTTCGATCCCCCTGCGTCACATATGGTACCCCAAGCCAGGAGTGATTTCTGAGCGCATAGCCAGGAGTAACTGGATGTGCCTCTCCCCACGCCAAAAAAAAAAAAAAAAGTAGAATGATTGGGAACTGCTAAATAAAAGAAAGAATCAAAAACCCAAGAAGCTCGAACTCAATTATTATTATTTTTTTTTTTTTGGTTTTTGAGCCACACCCGTTTGACGCTCAGGGATTACTCCTGGCTATGTGCTCAGAAATCGCCTCTGGCTTGGGGGGACCATATGGGACACCGGGGGATAGAACTGCAGTCCGTCCTACGCTAGAGCTTGCAAGGCAGACACCTAACCTTTAGCGCCACCTTCCTGGCCCCTCGAACTCATTTTTAATGCAAAAAGAACCAATCCAAGAAAACACAGGAAAACTGCTAGGAGTCAATGATACAGGACAGTAAAAAGGCTGTGGGTGAACTATCTAGAAACTATCAATTGTTTCCTCTATCAGACTAACATCAGATTTCTTTTTTTTTAATTTTTTTATTTTTAATTATGAGAACAAGGATGCAAAGAAAGAGGACACGGTAAAGTTACAGTGGAAGGACAATCACCCATAATATAATTCTCAGAAGTCCCCTTGCTGATATCTTAACTTTGAAATTTCAGCCAAAGAACATTAAGATAAATAAGACAGAATCCATGTACAATTACTTTGTCCCTCAAGTCCCCAGATTGTAACACATTATAATATTTCTTAACAGCACACAAGGCAATCTAAAGCCATAAAACTTACATAACTCCTTAAACATTACAGGCATAGTATTTTTTTACATTTCCATATACATGCATATTAGCTTAAGTTAATCTCAAATTTTAAGTGGGTTCTTTTTAACATCAGATTTCTTAGCAGAAAGTGTAAAGGACCAGAATGACATATACAAAAATAAAAAATGTAAAACTATCAGAAAATACTCTGCCCTGAAAATATTCAAATAGTATGGAGAAATAAAGGCTTTCCCAGGAAAAAGAAATGTCAATGGAGCTCAAAACATTAGACCTGCCCTACAAGGCTTTCTTTTTTTTGTTTGTTTTTGGGTCACACCCAGCAGAACTCAGGGGCTACTCCTGGTTCTATGCTCAGAAATCGCCCCTGGAGGCACAGGGGACCATATGGGATGCAGATTCGAACCACTGTCCTTCTGCATGAAAGGCAAATGCCTTATCTTCATGCTATCTCTCCGGCCCCAAGGCTTTCTTTAGTATAAAAAAATATGTACAAAACACCTTTAATATGGTAATAAACAGAAAAACAAAACCCAAAATATAAATAGGAATAAGAGGGGACAAAAACATCTTCAACATGAAAAACTGAAAACAATCCTAAGAGCTACTCAACAAAAACCTGGAAGAGACAGAGTAGAGAAAATAACAGAAGTAGACTAACTAGAAACAACAACATAACAATATCCTTTATTGCTGTGTAATAAAACGCTCAATATGAATGATCACCTACATTTAATTTGTTGGAACTGAATTCACCCATCAAGAAGCACAAGTGGCTAGCAGAATTAAGAAACAGAATTCACTACATTGTACTGTTAAGAAATCCACATCAGCTCTGAAGAAAAACAGATACACAGTGGAAGAAGTAAGGTGCATCAAATTAACAAGAGAAGGAAAAGGCTGCTGTATTCCAGATAAAAAGTGGATTTCTGGGGCCGAAGAGGTGGCGCTAGAGGTAAGGTGTCTGCCTTGCAAGCGCTAGCATAGGATGGACCGCAGCGTCCCATATGTTCCCCCAAGCCAGGAGCAATTTCTGAGCACATAGCCAAGAGTAACCCCTGAGCGTCAAATGGGTGTGGCCCAAAGACCAAAAAAAAAAAAGGATTTCCATCAAAAGAAGGTACTAAAAGAGACTCTATAAAGACCAAAATATGAATCAGTTAAAAAGATGCGGCTCATTAATATTTTTATACCCAACACATTATCACCTAAACACAAACTAAATACTGGTGATGACAAAGAACTTCAAAGGCCAAGCGATAGCACAGCGGTAGGTAGCAAAGGCCAGAGCGATAGCACAGCGGTAGGTAGTTTGCCTTGCATGCAGTTGACCCAGGACGGCACTGGGTTCGATCCCTGGAGTCCCATATGGTCCCCCCAAGCCAGGAGTAACCTCTGAGCATCACCAGGTGTGGCCAAAAACAAACTAAAAAGAAGGAATTCAATACCTTATTTCCATCAATGGATAGGTCAGCTGAACAAGAAGGTATTGCTATTAAATGATCTAATGTGCACAGAATATTCCATACTAAAAGAAATGAATACACATGTCATAAGTGCACACGGGAAGAGATCACATATTGGGACAATAATAAAAATCAAAATGGGGAAAAATAAAATAGCAATACTAAAGATAATATAAAATATCGATGAAAACACGAGTTGGCTCTTTGAGTAGACAAAACTGATAACCCTTTAGCTAAACCCACAAATAAAAAAAGTGAAGCCCTAATTTAAAAAATCATAACCATGGCCAGAGCAATAGTACAGTAGTAGAGTGTTTGCCTTGCATAGGACAGAACCAGGTTTTATCCTGGCATCCAATGTGGTCCCCAAAACACTGCCGGGAGTAATTTTTGAGTGCAGAGCTGGGAGTAATCCCTGAGAACTGCTGGGCATGCCTGCCCCCCAAATAAATCATAACAAATAGTGGCAAGTTACTGTAGAAATACAAAGAACAGGGCCCGGAGAGATAGCACAGCGGTGTTTGCCTTGCAAGCAGCCGATCCAGGACCAAAGGTGGTTGGTTCGAATCCCGGTGTCCCATATGGTCCCCCGTGCCTGCCAGGAGCTATTTCTGAGCAGACAGCCAGGAGTAACCCCTGAGCACCGCTGGGTGTGACCCACAAACCAAAACCAAAAACAAAAAAAACAACAACAAAAAAAAACCCAACAACAACAAAAAAAACCAAAAAAAGAAATACAAAGAACAAATTTCCCAAAGAATGGAAACACAGACCAAATCAATGAGTTCTTCCAAAGTTATAAGACTAATTTCCTTCTCAAATGCTTTCAAAATTTGAAGACCCAAACACATTTTATGAGGGCAGCATTACACCATCATCCCCTAAACAAGAACAAAACAGCATACAAGAAAAACCAAAACTACAGGGTTACAAATGTCCTACATCAGATAGGACATCTGCCTTGTATGAGGCTGACCCAGGTTTGATCCTTGGAATTCCATATGGTCTCTTGGGCCCTGAACCAAGAAAGAGCCAGGTGTGGCCCCAGCAAACAAAAATAAATAAAACCACAGACTTGTAAACACAGGTGGTGCAAAAGACTTCAACAAAATCTTGGCAAATCCAATACTTAGTAACTCCTACACCAAGGCCAACTGGGATTAATTCCAAGGAGATAAAGATGGCTCAACACAAGCAAATCAGTAAGTGTAATAAACTGAGATCAACAAAGAGAAAGTTAAAAACAAAGAAACAGGGCCCGGAGAGATAGCACAGCGGCTTGCAAGCAGCCGATCCAGGACCAAAGGTGGTTGGTTCAAATCCCGGTGTCCCATATGGTCCCCCGTGCCTGCCAGGAGCTATTTCTGAGCAGACAGCCAGGAGTAACCCCTGAGCAATGCTGGGTGTGGCCCAAAAAAACCAAAAAAAAAAAAAAACCAAAGAAACAACAACAAAAAATCACAAAATTCTATCAACAGATGCAGAAAATAAACCATTTGAAAAGACTGACTTCTCATGACAAAAACTGCTCACTAGGGGCCGGAGAGATAGCATGGAGATAGGGTGTTTGCCTTGCATGCAGAAGGATGGTGATTCTAATCCCAGCATCCCATAAGGTCCCCCGAGGCTGCCAGTTGTGACCCAAAAACCAAACAAAAAACAAAACAAAACAAAACAAGGTTGGGTTGTTCACTCTTACCATTTTTAGTTTTAGTGGTCTTTAGATGAATTTGACAACAGAAATCCAGATGGGTCAAGTAGTATTACTATTTGCAGATGATAATATATATAAAATACGCCAAAGGTTCCCTAAAATACTGTTAGAAACAAGTAATGAGTAGAACAGCTAGTGACAGAAAATGCTTGCGAAAGAAATGAAGGCAATTTCCTGACTTCAAACTGCACTACTAAGCAATAATTACTAAAAATATGATACTGGAATAAAATTAACAGATGGATCAATAAAATAGAACTAAAGCTCCAGAAACAGAGCCACAAATATACAACACCTAAGCCATGATAAAGAACCATGATACAGCAAAGCACGGAAATATCTTCAACAAATAGTGCTGGGCAAACTATACAATCACATTACAAGGAGCACCCATGAAAAACCAATAAAAACAGACCAACCAACCTTACTCAATTTGACTTTTGTTTAAGGGACTATATGTGGTGATGGGAATTGAGCTTGGTATCCTGCACGCAAAACAAAAAATAAAAAACAGGGGCCGGGCGGTGGCGCTAGAGGTAAGGTGCCTGCCTTGCCTGCACTAGCCTAGGACGGACTGCGGTTCGATCCCCTGTCGTCCCATATGGTCCCCCAAGCCAGGAGAGACTTCTGAGCGCATAACCAGGAGTAACCCCTGAGCGTCACCGGGTGTGGCCCCAAAACAAAACAAACAAAAAAAAAAACAAAAACAAAAAACCCACAATCTGGAAAAAAAACAAAAAACAAAAACAAAAAAAAACCCAAACACTGTCTCTCTAGCCTTATTTTACTTCTTTTTTCTTTCCATCTTCTTTATTTGACTTTTTATTCACAACAGATGTAGCACGATGGGTTTTTGAACATAATTACATTTTACCTTCTAGATAAATGCCTACTGTATGCTTATTATATTTGTATAGTGAACAAACTTTGTGTCACTATCAAAATGCTAATATCTGTGCTAGAGAGTTAGTACATGTATAATAAAGTCCTTCGCTTATATCCCCCCAAATTTTAGTTCAAATCCTTGGTATGGATATGGTCTCTTGAGAAATGCCGAGTCACTTTTGAATACAAAACCCAGATTAGTCCACCAAGCAACACCGATTATTGGGTAAACCCCAAAATTCATATTGCTATAAACTATCCAAATTAGTCCTTATCAAATACAATTCCTCTACTCATGCATTAGATCCTAAACCCTCTAATGATCTCTAGGATGCAGTTCCAAAAATCGAAATAATCCTTCTCTCACTATCAAATTTCCCAATGTAGCATTCCATTAACAAACAGGTAGCCATTTCTTCCAGACTGAAGTAAGACTCCCATTCTTGCTATCTATACTCAATTTCTCTGTTTCTCTGAAACAAAGGGTTGTCTATACTCACTTGCCACTCACTCCTTTTCTACCATTTTTCTAAAACTCACTCTTCACTGCGTTGAGCTCTCTGGTTAATGTGAAGTGCCAAGTGGGGAAAGTCACCAATGGCAGGGTCAAAGCTAATTCTCCATACTCTATCTTAACTGACCTAATCAATCAACAAGGCTGATTCTGACCTTCTCTCTGACAATGTCCTGGTTTAGTTTCTAGGGTTCTATACTTTTTGGGTTCTCTAAACTCACTGGTCCATCCTCTTCAAAGTGGTTTGTGGGTCGACCCTGAACTATTCGTGCCACCCAACAACATCTATCCTTGGTCCTGCTGCTTGCTTCCTATGCTCTTTGAGGCCGGAGTGGTGGCGCAGCGGTAGGGCGTTTGCCTTGCACGCGGCTGACCTAGGATGTACCGAGATGTACAGGATGTACGCCCTGGCGTCCCCTATGGTCCTTCAAAGCCAAGGGCTATTTCTGAGCGAATAGCCAGGTGTAACTCCTGAGCATCACCAACACCGGGTGTGGGCCCCAAAATCAAGCAAACAAACAAAACAATAACAGTGTTTGCAGCTTCAAACACCAAAATCATAGACTAGAACAGATTGTCCCTTGAGTCTCCACTCATAGTCCAAGCCCTAACTCAAAGACCATACTTCTTTCCTACTGTGGTAGATGCAGCCCTATGCTTCCATGGACTTGTATAAAAGCATCTGAAGTACCCCCGATTGCCCATAAAAGACCTAACAAATTCTGTCTCAAGACTCTTGCAAGATCCATCAATTTTTATTTTCCTAGCTGCCACCAATGCTTCCACACTTGCCCTACATGTGGTTCCTGTCTGGACAGCACTTTATTTTTCAAGCTTTCTCCCACGGTGATCCCCTTCAACCTTGCTTCCTTCCTGACACCTCCACCCTTCTTACCCCATCCTAACTATAGGACATGTGTGCCCAGCACCCCAAAGCCCTTTTGTCAAGCAAAAGAGCTCTACCTTCTCAAAATCTTCCAGAGGTCCCACTTCCCTCCATCCTTTTTTCTAACCCTTTGCAGTCATATTGCAGTTCCTTGCTCTTAGAGCTCACCTGTGACTTCACAGGTTTTTAGATCAAGCTTCTATAACTCCCAGGAATGCCCGTGTTCACCTATGCACTTGATTCTCGGTTCTTTCAAGCAGAGGCCCACCCTCCACAAGGGCTGCCACACTAATGGTAGCCTTTGCCTCTACTATTGAGGACAGCACTTTCTGGCTGTGTTCCGTTCCCAGTAAATGCATGTAGCCTGCTCGTCATGCAATCTCTCAGAAGAAGGTAAGTTCCCGAGGATTGCAACTCTTTGCCTGTTAAGTTTGCATGAACTGGACTCTGGGATGAGGGGGGGGGGGGAGGAGAGATATGAGCAAGAACTGAGGGCCGATCACGGTCGAGGGGGACACGCCTGAGCCAGGGTAGCCTATGTATGACTGTATGGGAGGCAGGTGGGGTCGCTGCTAGCCTGGGGCCAGGCAGATCTCCCCCCAAGTTTGGACGGGACTGCGTCGTGCAGCGATGCAGGAGCCTGTGTGTCTGCTGCATGGCTGCCTGCACTCCACCAAGCAAGAGCAATATGCTTGTTCTCTGTCCCACCAACGTGCCCCCCCAGCGGCCCTCGCCCGGGTTGGGTGGGTGTTGCTCCGCCAGGCCCGAGTCTCCCAGCCGACCCGGCCGGCCGCGCAGTGGATTAACGGGCCTCCTTCGGGCCCCAAGCCCAGGCCGCGCGCTGCCTTCCCGGTCGCTCGGAGACGGCAGGGGCCGGGACCCACGTCCGCAGCGAGTACCTGGGACGGCGCTTCCCGCCGCGAGAGCACGCACGGCAGGCAGGAGACGCGGAAGACCCCGACGAGCACGATCTCCTCCGGCTGCCGCGCTTGCATCAAGCGCGGAGCTGGCCACGACCCGGAAGTACTCGTATAACCTGGAAGTGGATGGGCGGGGCCTGGACGTGCCCGCCCATCCGCCCGCCCCTGGCGTCGCTCTGGGCGGGGGGATGAGCGCGCGTGCGCAGACAACTGGCGCGCCCGGAGCGATCCGTCAGTTTCCGCGAGGTCCTTCCAAGATGCTGTTCTGGCCCCTGTTGCGCGCGCTAGCCTAGGACGGACCGCGGTTCCATCCCCGGCGTCCCATATGGTCCCCCCCCCCCCCCAAAGCCAGGGGCAATTTCTGAGCGCATAACCGGGAGTAGCCCCTGAGTGTCACCGGGTGTGGCCCCAAAACAAAATAAAATATAAAAGATGCTATTCTGCAGACTGCCTTTTACCACTGTCCGATGTATGACAGGGAAAGGCAGTGTTGGTGAGGTCTACGGTATAGGATGAAGAGGGACGCTTTCGGACTTTGCTCCCCGAAATTGAGAACGACTGGGGCGGGGGTAGGGCGCGTAGTAGGTGTCTAGGACTATATGCCCCACACCCAGTTACCTTGCTTGGGCAAGGCCTGGACTCCTGCAGTGCAGTGTAGGGTGCTCTGCCCGCTCACGACAGATCCTGATCGTTGGGTCATTCTTTGGCCATTCACAATGAGGCTACAGTTTCAACTTCCGTGTGCTTCCAGTTGGTGACTTTTTAAAAATTGTCAAGTGTAAAATACTTCATATCTACCAGTAATAGTTAAACCTATTTTGCCTTTATATAATCACAATCAATTATTGTAGATTAAAAACAGTTGGCTAGTATGCAGCAGGGAAATCGTGATAAAGGACTAAGCAAAAACAAGTGCTACCAACTGGAACCTCCAATCCAGATCCATAGACTAAACTGGCTTCTCAATTTATGCGTTATGTCCAGCCATTCACGGAGCCGATTTCATCGGGATTCTCCACTATCTAAAATAATTAATTACACACTGAGAAATTTAAAGTTAGTGTGAAAAGTGGGTTTGCCTCTACAACTCCAGGAATCAACATCAGACTAGAGAAAGAAAATAAAGGTCTAAGATTCTTTTAAGTCTTACATTATAAGACTAAGATAAAAGATTCTTTTGTCTTACGTTATAAGACTAAGATAAAAGATTCTTTTAAGTCTTACGTTATAAGACTAAGATAAAAGATTCTTTTAAGTCTTACGTTGTAAGACTAAAAGTTTAGTAACTTGATTAAAGAGTGATGAATTCCTCAGAGTTCCTTAATTACACAGAAAGCACGATGTCAGTAAGCCAGAAAAAAAAAAAAGGAAAAAAATATGATGAAATGAGCCCAGAACAGTCTTTACAATTTATTTATTTAAGTTCATCACCGCTGCAAAAATATGTGCAACAAACCAGGACACAAGTGAACTCCTAACAGTAGAAATGAAATGAAATATTGCGTCTCCTTTGTCAATGAGACTTACTGGTATAGAGTACATCTAATTCTTGCAGTCATCAAAACGCAATTTCTCACGCCCTAAAAAAGGCCAACTCCAGGCAAAATAATTTCATTCAAAACATGACCACAGAACACTATCTAAATGGCAGCATATAAATTTGTCCTATCCTAAAGTGATTTCCTACCTAACCAACTCTGAACTGTGCCAAATAAAAATGTTGACCCAATTCTCAAGAGCTTGCAAATCAGTAGCCCTCAACCTCACGGTTTTAAGATTTATGTAAATAAAGTGTAGGCAGGGCAAAACTTAAGAAAGCCCTATTAAAAATGTAATAAAAGTAATACTATTTTCCAAGTTTCTCCTTTGTCATATTCAATGAGAGAAATGTGCAGAAATTCCCAAAGAGAAAATGTCTTGACCTTTTATGGAATGTCTTCTGACAAAATCAGACTGCTATGCGAAGCAGTTCAAGTACTTATGAATTTTCAAGTGTGAAATCCTTAACTTTCATCTGGTCTTTAATTAAAAAACTTTTTGTTTTGAGCCACACTCAGTGGTGCTCAGGAATCTACATAGTGGGGATTGAGGGTGCTGGTGATTAAACCTGGGTTCAGATTTTTTTCCCAGCCACACTTGGCCTTCGCTCAGGGATCACTAAACGATGGGCCCCGGCATTTTACCTACTTTACTCTGATTTCTCTTCTAACTTTACTACTCCTCTTTACTACGGAGTTAATTACCTTATTTCCAATTACCACTTAAAATTTTAAAGGAAAGTTACATTACTGAGACTTATTGGCCTTATTTTAACTAATTCTGAATTTGGGAGTGGGAGGCTGGGGAAGAGACTCCCTAGGTAATTTTGTTCTAGTTTTAGTAACTTAAACTCCCACTTCCTTTATGAGCAGACCTTGCTTTGCAAATCTAAGTTCTCAACTCTATCAGTTCTGAAACCACACAATTTCTGTTCCTTAATAGAGAAAGAAAAACTTTTTTTTTGAAGGGGGGACCACTTGCGACAGCACTCGGGTTACTCCTGACTGCACTCAGAAAATCACTCCTGGCAGGCTTAAGGGACCATATGGGATTCCAGGGATAGAACCCCAGTCCGATTTGGGTCAGGCATATGCAAAGCAAAACACCCCGTGCTGTGCTATCACTCTGGCTCCTGTTCCTTAATTGAATAGCTGCAATTCACAAATACATTAACATCTCTATCTAGCTCACCTTTTCGAGATTTGCAATTCATTTCTTAACTGCCAATGGGGAGAGGCACAATTTCTATTTCAGTCAATTACCTCCTGCTATTTGATCAAAATATTTTTTTTTTTTTTTTTTTGGTTTTTGGGTCACACCCGGCAGTGCTCAGGGGTTACT
Organism: Suncus etruscus; assembly: GCF_024139225.1. NCBI lineage: Eukaryota > Metazoa > Chordata > Mammalia > Eulipotyphla > Soricidae > Suncus > Suncus etruscus. The sequence continues at coordinate 28,458,420 of NC_064852.1, forward strand.
CCTGGCTGTCTGCTCAGACATAGCTCCTGGCAGGCACGGGGGACCATATGGGACACCGGGATTTGAACCAACCACCTTTGGTCCTGGATCGGCTGCTTGCAAGGCAAACGCCGCTGTGCTCCGGGCCCCAAAATAAGTAATTTCCCACATGAACAAAGACTGGAGTCTCTTGAAGCTCAGAAAATTTCATCCATAAACTGGACACAATTTTACACCTGTTTGATCAACTGAATGCTAATCTATCACTTCCAGGGGTCTCAAACTCAATTTACTTGGGGGCCGCAGGAGGCAAAGTCGGGTGATCCTTGAGTGCAAAGTCAGTAGTAAGCCTTGAATATTGGGGGCTGTGACCCAAACAACTAAAACAAAACAAAACAAAAAAAGATTCTTCTAGGGCAGGGCCACAAAATGTTGTATGGAGGACCGCAAATGGCCCGCGGGCCGCAAGTTTGAGACCCCTGATCTTAAATTTAAAGAGCTATTTTTGTACTAGGATGACAGACTTCCACATCCCCTGAATAGATAATAAAAACGGCCAAATTATTATACTTTATAGTATAATTCATATCCAACAAGCAGATTCCTTTCTTTAAATTCTAGAATTGCAGCTAAAGGAATTCTAGCTACTGACACATTTAACATCAGCAACAGTTTCTTCAGTACTTCGTGCAGCGACTAAAGTGACCTCCACTTTGAAGACTATATTGTGTACAACCCTCAAATACAAAAATGACCCACTACTAAATTTTACTGTTGCTCCTCTGTTCAAATTCACTTCTTTATAGAGACAAAAGAACAGGAAAAGATGAGTTCTCATTATTAGGCATCATCAACCTTTCCCCTCTTTATTGCTCTCTCCCTGTCCACACATTCTGTGTTCAGCTTGCAGGTTTTCCTGCTGCCACATACAGTTCTAACCCTATCCAGGACAGTCATCCAATGGCATCAGAGATGAGAGAACTCTTGTCTGTAGTTTTCTTTCTTTTAGTCATCCTTCCCAACAACCCTTTTAGGCCCTACTTAGAATCGTTTTCCTTCCTTTCTTCCTTCCTTCCCTCCTTCCTTCCTTCTCCCCTACCCCAGTTCAGGATCCTTATGCTTAAATTACAGTCACTAGTAACATTTGGGGGGAGTGCTAGTTAAGATCTAAGCAGAACACCATCAGATTATTATGTGCCTATTTAAATCTTTCACAGATGAGGCATAGTCCAAGTATAAGAAAAACAATGACAGAAGCATCCGATTAAAGTTAATGCATACTCTGCCTCTAGTCTACTAGTTGTGATCTAAAGTCTTAATGAAAGATTACAGGGAATACTGCAATGCCAGATTCCATAAGTGAAAAAGGGGCATGTCAAGTAAGTCAGACATTCCTTTGGTTAGATCCCAAGCATCATCATAGTGTAACTTCCTCTTTAAAATGTCATTAATAAAACTTTTACAACAATAGTTATATCAATCAACAATAATTGCATCAATAGTTAGGAACAATGTTTGCAAAAACAAATCAACATATAGAACAAAATTATTATTGGTATATATTTTTTCAAACCGAAGAACCCCCTTTTTTTTTTTTTTTGTGATTTTAAGGACACAACCGGAACACACAGGGTAACTTGCTTGGAACTCAGAAATTACTCCTGGCAGGTTCGGGAGAACCATATGGAATGCTGGGAATCAAACTCGGGTCAGCTCAGTGTAAGGCAAATGACCTCCAGGTGATACCTCTCTGGACCAAGAACTTCATTTATTTATTTATTTATTTGACCACACCTGGCAGTGCTCAAGGGTTACACCTGGCACTGATTAGAAGTTGCTCCTGGCAGGCGTGGGGGACTATATGGGATGCTGGGGATCAAACCTGGGTCCATCTCAAGTCATACGTGTGTACGGTAAAAGCCCTACTGCTGTGCTCTCTCTCTGGTCCTAGAACTTCTTTTTATATGAAGGAAAAACACTGTTATAAAACTTAATTTTGTGTGATTAAGGATCATAGATGAAGGGGCCGGCGAGGTGGCGCTTCAGGTAAGGTGTCTGCCTTGTAAGTGCTAGCCAAGGAAGGACCGTGGTTCAATCCCCTGGCATCCCATATGGCCCCCCCCAAGCCAGGGGCAATTTCTGAGCACTTAGCCAGGAGTAACCCCTGAGCATCAAATGGGTGTGCCCCCCCCCAAAGGATCATAAATAAGACTACTTTAAAAGCAGTATAAAGATGCAGAATCTAAACACATTAAATTTATTATGATCCTTTATCCATAACCCTTAACTCTTATATGGTCAATTCAGAAGGAATGTCTACATTGTTAATCTTTAATATGCTTTTACAATAAAAGATCTTAGAAAATAGAAATGCTTTTAAGATCCGAACAAGAAAAGAACAGTTTTGGCTTTTATTTACTATCATGACATTAATTCAGAAACTGCCACAAGTCTTAGACTTGATTTAAGCCAGGAAGCTGTCAAGAAATAGCTCACCCCCGAGAACTCTCTAGTAACTCCCACTGGAGTAGTACGTTTACATTATGACTGTGGATGGCAAAAGAACTAACCTCTCTCTCCCCCTTAACTCTTAGACCATAACTGGTGGTGCTCAGGGATTACTCCTGGCTCTGCATTTATGAATAAATGTTGGAGCTTAGGGGACCAAATGGGATACTGGGAATCAAACCTGGGTCACCCATGTGCAAGCTAAGTGCCCTACCAGCTCCAGTCTGAAGAACAATTCTCTTCTGTAATAGAAACTTTATACTAAAAATTGTAACAGTAAGAAGAACTTACGTTTTTTTTTTTTTTTTTTTTTTTTTTTTTTTTTTTTTTTTTTTTTTTTTTCTTTTTTTGGTTTTTTGGGCCACACCCGTTGATGCTCAGGGGTTACTCCTGGCTATGTGCTCAGAAATCGCCCCTGGCTTGGGGGGACCATATGGGACGCCGGGGGATCGAACCGCGGTCCTTCCTTGGCTAGCGCTTGCAAGGCAGACACCTTACATCCAGCGCCACCTACCCGGCCCCAGAACTTACGTTTTTTGAACAAAAATTAGTCTTAAAAAACTTAGCTCTAACTGGCTTCAGTTTTGCTACTCTAGAATACTCATTGAATGTGTCCCTTATAAGAAGGGCTGCAGTGAGGTATATTTCTGAATTCCAGAGGGTATTGATATTACCAGATATATGACGGCACAATGTAAGGTCAAACTGTTATTTAGGGTGTTTTTTGTAATTATGTTTTGTCCAGGGATGTAAGAATAATTTAATTAAATGTGTAATAAAGTACTGGCCAAATCAAAACATGGAGTGTATGTGCCTATTTAAATGTACTATCCAGAAACAGCATTAATACTATTCAATGAATTAAAAATTAGTTTAACTTACAGTACTAGTAACATAATTCAACAGAAAATGTAAATAAGACACTATGTCTAACTAAGTTAAACACTTACCATATTTAAATAACCAGTATGTAAGTATTTGGGTAAAGTGCCCCACACAAAAGCAGCCTGTTTGCTACGGAAAAGTAGTGACAGTAACTAACTCATAACATTCTCTGAATATGGCACCACACTCACACAAATTCAGGAGAGTGCTATCCTGGGCACAAGACTACTTCACATTAGTGAACAAGGCTTAGTTTTCTTTTAAAAGTATGACTTTTGGCTAGAGGAAAAACGTTCCATATATACAAATACACGAAATAGTAATTCTCTTAAATTCTTGAGTTCTAAAAAATGGCCTTTGACTTGTCTTTACATTTCATAAAGGAAAAGTGTGCAATGCGCTTGTATGCACGCATGTGAATCAACTATATACATAAAGTGAGAATAAAATCTTAGGATTGTACGTATCTACTTAAGCTTTCTTATAAATGACCTTTGAACATTCACGAGACCCAGTTTTAACTACTGTCCCTCACTCCATAAGCAACTGTTTTCTAAGTTACCTAGGAAATGTTTTAACCACTTACAAAATCAAACTTCTAACATGCACTGTACAAAATCCTGGTCTTTTTTTTACCTGCATATTCTTCCACAGGTAAGTATACACCATATGATATTGCTCAAAAACATAAAAATATATATTATCTCTTTCTTTTACCATTTAGGCATATAAATATTTTACTGAAGATGCATAATTCAATAAACAACTGCAAAAACAGCTTTATATAAAGTATGGTTCTCTGCTATTTAGTAATATAAAATATAAAACAATTACACATAATTAATAAAAAGCTAAACTTAGAGATTTGCAACTGATACAGTAGTGAACTGTTTCTTATACAAAAGTCCATTAAGAAAAGTCAAGTCATTTTTGTAACAGGTTACATAAAAATCGGGGCCAATGGATGCATTATAAATGCAAAAAAGAACACTGCTTCACCAGCACATTCTTCAGTCTTGCTGGACTAGACGCCAAACTTACTGTTCACCTTTCGGTTCATCTTGCTTTCCATTAAGCTCTTGGTCAATTCTGTGTGATAAAAAACAAAATAGATAACACACCAGCAAATGAATAAGCTTCTCTCTCAAATAATAATAGCTTTTAGCATAAAGTATTATTCTGTTAAAACAAAGCTTTGCAAAGAAGCAGACATAGTAAAAAAGTTACCAAAATTTCCCCAAATAGGAAAGATAATACTTATAGGCAAGAAGCCACAGGCAAGAAATGACCTATTTTTTAAAAAGACTATTAAGTACTTTATAAACAAATGCACATACATCTTATTAAAAGTTCAAATTACAACAGATACATCAGAATATTGAACTGCATGTTCTCAAAGGAAGTGAGTAATCTCAGCAGAAATACAATTCCCTCAAATATGATTCCTAAAACATTAACTGATGATTTAGATATTTTAAAATTGGGTGATAAAAATATTTAGAGAAATAAGAATTATTCTGCAAAATTTATTGATATGCTTATGATCACGAGTATTAATGAGATGATCAGATTAACAGTTAAAATTATTTTATAATTGTATCCAAATTTTCATAATGGTATTATCTTTTCAACAACTAAAATATGTTGAACTGGGGCTGAAAAGATAGTAGTAGGTCTTATATGTAACCAACCAACGAGGGTTGGATTCATAGCATGCCATATGTTCTCTGAACCCAACAGAATTGATCTCTAAGTACATAGCAGGAGTGTAAGTAAGCATCCAAAGCACCATCAAGGGCCAGAAAGATAGCATGGAGGTAATGTGTTTGCCTTGCATGCAGAAGGTCGGTGGTTCGAATCTCAGCATCCCATATGGTCCCCCGAGCCTGCCAGAACAATTTCTGAGCATAGAGCCAGGAGTAACTCCTGAGCGTTGCCAGGTGTGACCCCAAAACCAAAACAAACAAACAAAAACAAAGCACCATCAGGTATGGCCCAAAATACCAAAACTCAAACAAAGAAAAAAAATCCCCAAGCAAACCCAAAAAAAAAAAAGATTGTTTAAAACATCAGAATACCTGAAAGTGTTACACATCATCAGTTTTGTTCTCTGCCAATAAGAGTACAGAGACAGGAATGTAAACATCCTAAGTACCATTGGGTGTGGCCCAAAATACCAAAATCCAAACAAACAAACAAAAAACCCCAAACAAACCAACCCAAAACAAAAAAAAATTGTTTAAAACATCTGAACATCTAGAACATCTGAAAGTGTTACACATCATCAGTTTGGACTTTAACTGCCAATAAGAGTTAAACAGCTTTCATTTCCTGTAAGCTCTCCCACTCAGAGCTTAAGTTTTGTTTAAAGTTTTGTTTGGTTAAGTTTTGATTTTGAAAACAGACCTATTTTAAAACCTCAAATGTTCAAGTTGACAAAAAATTATTTTCTAAGGCTAAATAAACTTTGTACCAAAACAATGAAGTACCTGAACAATACAAATAATGATTTTTTTTAAACTTGGCCTGCTGATCCGACACAATTCTCAGCCAACTAGGCAAATAGTTCAATGCAAGGCCCCAGGATATGTATGATACTGCTCAGGTGTTTGGGATACCCATGCAACCTCAGTGTTGTTGAACCATATGGCGCTGGGAATCATGACCCAGTAATGGTTCTATATGATTTCAAATACCAAATTTAAGAGGGAAGGAGTAGAAACCAATATATAATAATATATAATATTAGTGTAAGTTTTCAGTTTAAAAGAGTTAAAGCTGTTGCCTTGCATTCTACTGATCTTAGTTCACCATATATACTCCCGAGCATTGCCAGAGGTCACTTCTGAGCAAAGATTCAGGGATAGCCTCTTAATACTGCTAGGTGTGCAGCCCCAAACCCCCACCAAACCCTCATCCTTTTTTTTTTCTGATGCCTCAATTCTACTTCTGTATGTGTATGTGTGATGTTCTTTGACAAACCCAGGGCCTCGTAAATATGAGGCATGGGCTCTGCCACTGAGTCACAGAACAACCCTCTAAATTACTTAACAAGTAATTAAATATAGCAAATTTTATTAATAATGGCAATTCATTTTCGAATCCAAAAGGCAACTAGCTTTAAAATATTCTAGAATTACACTTTTAACTTTGTTCTCTTGTTTAGAAAATGCACACCAAATGTCTAGAAAGGAAAGAAAAATTAGCTCCATTTGAAAATTGGCTAATACTTTCATACTAAAATGTTAAACTGTAAATATTATATAGAAAAATAAATATGATTCAATGACATGGGTTGACTGAATTCTTTCTCACCAAGTGTAAAAACCTATTCCAGTTTCAGTTCCTTATAGTTGGATTCCGTAGAATGGTAAAAATAATACATATAAAACTCTCACTTTGACTTAATTACTGAGTCAATTACTGTGTTAAAAGTTTTGCTTAATTATCATTATTTTAGATCTCCACCAATAATTTAGATACAAATCCTACATTTGCCATGTATAGATATTAATAGTTTGTTATGCTCAAAGCAGAAGTATTTAAAATTGAATTTAAGATGGAAAAGTATTGAACTATAAAATAGTATATCAAACAGGTATTTTTATCACATGTAGAATTTGACTGGTTAGCAGGCATTTAAGCGTACAAGAAAATCAATGTTGGTTAGCTAAAGAATATGTGCATTGCAAATATAATTATTAACCCCATGGAAATAAACCAATTCATTAAGTAGCTAATACTTCAATAGATATACACTAAAAATTTAAATATAAATTAAAGATAAATTCATAAAACAATCAATTTTTTCCAAGCAGTATTGTCAATAATTTCTCTAGTTTTGATTCCTAATTGGTATTATATTAGGTTTTTACAAACAGGGCCAATCCAAGCCACATTCAGCATCAGGAAAACTTTGGATTCACTCTGTATGTGGGGTCTAAGGTCTATTTATATTTACAAATGCGATCATCTTTGTCTACAAGCTAACCAAACAGAGAGTTAGTTAGTCTTTGCGATGCAAACGGACTAGTCTAGATGCAACCCAGTCAAGGTGTGCATATACCTTTTTTGTTTCTTTTTTAACTTTTCTTCTTCATACCTTGGTAAGGAAGAGTTATTTCAGTAAATAGTCATGTTATAAGGATGCACAGAAATTAAAAAAAAAAAAAAAGGCACTTAAGAGTCAAAATTTTTTGTATGCAACGAAAAGTTCTTAAGGTACTAAGTGGAAAGCCAAGCAGACATCAAAGAAATTTTCTTCTATATTATAGCACTGTGAAACTCAAGTACTAAATTAACAACCTTCTACCATGTCCTTTAAAAAGTTAGATTGAAATAAATTTGGTAAATTTGGAACACAATCTAGCCATGGGAAAATATTAAGCCTAGACTGATAAAAAAGACTTAACTTTTCTAGTACTATCATTCTTTGGTTTTATGATGAGCTTATTCCAATTTGGAAAGCAATATATGCAATTTTGAAAAATGCTTTTGGTTACTAATCAATCTGAAAATCATCTCTTAGCTAATGTCATCAAAAACTAGATATATTGTAGCTAGTCTTTAAAATTACAAATAATCACAACCAGCAAATACCTACTATCTCTTCCAATAGCCAGATAACTAAAGGAATTTACTGAAAAATGGCTTCTTCTCAGTTTGTTATAAAACAATTACAATGTATCAAGTGTTTGAATATAGTCTTTACAATATATGAAAAAATGAGTATTTGAAAGAACCACTTGCACATCAAAATATAAAGATACAGTACAATTAAAGAAAAAAAATAACGAAACATACTGTTTTATGCAGTCTGGTATACCAACATATTCCATGGGTACAAGTTCTGCTAGTTCTGCCAAATTAAAGACGTATCTAATTTTCTGGCTGAATTTTGAGCTGAGGGAGAAAATTAAAATAATTACCTCAATAACCCTGACCAAGAAAACTGATAAAATTCATGTAGTAAGTGAATCTCAAAACATTACCTAATAAATGGTCTTGTAACAGCCAAAAGAGTTCTGATAAACCAAGATGGATGTACAATGATTAGAGATTTCAGGTTTTTCCGTAACCTAGTTAAAAAGTAAGAAAAAAAATTTTAAGTCCCATGAATTCTAATGATGAGGAAAAAAATTAAAGACACCTGTCACAGTTAAATTTATGCATAAAAAAGACAGGAATGACTTTCATGTGGTTTTACTAAATTTATGTCTGTAACATGACTTATTAATTACTCAAAGTCTGCTAACATACTTATATCAGTTTTTAGGACTCTGCCTATACCAGGGATATAGGCCAATAATGAACAGAGACAGGTATTGCTTTCATTTTTTAAGACTTGAATAAGTTGATAAAATTAGTTTCAATATGCCAGAGTCAAATCCCATCAATAGGAGGATCTAAATTCCTTCCTTTAAGCATTGATAATTAACATACTCCCAGGAAATAAATTCTAATTTTATTCCAAAATAAAAATTAGTTAAGCATCTAAGAAAAAAAATATGTAAAGCACTATAAATTAGTCAAAATTCAGGTTGTTAAGGTAATAGAAAAAGTTCTAAACATCCTTTCCAAAAACATAAATTATAGAAAAATGATCAATGTATCAAAAAGATGAAATAACAAATTGGCTTACTTTGAGAAATTAAAGCCATCTGTTGTGGAAAAAAAAAAGATCAAAACTACTTCCCACATGACTTGCAAAAATTACTTTGATACAATAGGAAAGTGTTACAAAATTACTAAGTATGATTCATGAAATAAAGGCATGTTCCTTTGAACGGCAACAGAATATAAAATTCCTAAGGCTAGGGGCCAAGAGAGCTAGTACAGCAGCAGGGCATTTGCCTTGCAAACAGCATATTTGGGTTCAATCTCCAACTGTGGGGGTCATATTCCCATCCCCTGATGGGAATAATCCCAGCATTGCCAGGAATAATTCCTGAGTACAGAGCCAGGATAATATCCTGCAATCTCACCAACAATGTTCAGGTGTGGTCCAAATACAAATATAAAAGAGAAAACAACAACAACAAAAAAAAAAAACAATAGCAAAACAAAACAAAACAACAAAAAAACCACTTACTAAGGCCATATAAAACTTATGCAGATTTGTTTTCAAATACCTTCTATCAATTTGTTGATAGCATTTCCTGAGCCACCCCAGACTGGGCATCTTTCTTCGAGTTGTTGCACCATTTAAATAAATTATCATGTAGTTTTCTGCTACTAATAGCTCCAAAGTGCCAATAACATACCTGTAAAAATTTAAGTTTAAGCCTTAAAAATTGCTTTGCAGAAATAGGCTACTCATATTATACTAACTCCCTCCCCCACAAAAAAAAAAACCCAACAATTAAGCAAACAACTCAACAAAAACCAAAAATATTAAAATCTTCAGATAGTATTAGTTAGTGAGGGGATAGTGGGTGGGTGGTGTATGTGTGGGTCTACTCCTCCACACCCAGGTCTCAAGCATGCAACACTATGGAGCCCTATCTGTGGCCCTACTTAAATATTTGTAGATTGCTGCTTCAAAAATCATAGTTAATCCCCAGACATACAATCAACTAATCATTGATAAGGAGGCAAGAAATCCAAATGGAGTTAAGGAAAGCCTCTTCAACAAGTGGTGCTGGCACAACTGGTTAGCCACTTGCAAAAAAGCGAACTCAGACCCCCATCTAACACCATACAGAAAGATCAAATCCAAAAGGATTAAAGACCTTGATATCAAGCCTGAAACCATAGGTATACAGAACAACACATAGGTATATATAACAACACGTAGGTATAATACTCCATGACATTGAGACTAAAGGCATCTTCAAGGAGGAAACAGCACTCTCCAAACAAGTGAAAGCAAATATAAACAGATGGGACTATATTAAGCTGAGAAGCTTCTGCACTTCAAAGGAAATATTGCCTAGGATACAAAAGCCACCCACAGAATGGGAGAAACTATTCACCCAATTCCCATCAGATAAGAGGGCTAATATTGAAAATATACAAGGTACTGACAGAATGGGAAAAAAAAATCTAACCACATCAAAAAAATTGGGAGAAGAAATGAACAATTTCTCAAAGAAGAGATACAAATGGCCAAAAGGCACATGAAAAAATGCTCCATATCACTAAACATAGGGGAGATGCAAATCAAAACAACAATGAGGTACCATCTCACACCACAGAGACTGGCTCACATCACAAAGAACAAGAACAATCAATTCTGGCGGGGATATGGAGAGAAAGGAACTCTCATTCATTGCTGGTGGGAATGCCGCGATGCCGCCTAGTCCAGCTTTTATGGAAAACAATATGGAGATTCCTCAAAAAACAGAAAATTGAGCTCCCATTTGATCCAGCTATACCACTTCTAGGGATGTGCCCTAGGAAATCAAAAACGCAATACAAAATCCATTCCTCACCCATGTGTTCACTGCAGCGCTATTTACAATAGTCAGACTCTGGAAACAACCAAGATGCCTTTCAACAGATGAATGGCTAAAGAAACTGTGGTACATATACACGATATTATGCAGCTGTCAGGAGAGGTGAAGTCATGAAATTCTCCTATACATGGATGTACATGGAATCTATTATGCTGAGTGAAATAAGTCAGAGGGAGAGAGATAGATACAGAATATTCTCACTCATCTACGGGTTTTAAAAAAAATTAAGGATATTATTATAATAATGCTCATAGACAATAGAGATGAGGACCAGAAAGACTGGCTCACAATATGAAGCTCACCACAAAGACTTGTAAGTGCAGTTAGGGAAATAACTACACTAACAACTATCATGACAATCTAGATGAGTGAGAGAAGTCTCGAATACAGGCAGGGGTTGGGAAAGGGGGGAACATTGGTGGTGGGAATGTTGCACTGGTGAAGGAGGGATGTTCTGTTTATGGCTGAAGCCCAACTATAATCATGCTTGCAATCATGTGCTTAAATATTTTATTTAATAAAATCATTGTTCAGAGAATATGAACAGAAAAGTTTAGAGTGCTGGAGACTGAAACTGGGTTGGCCATGTGCAAGACAAGTACTATAAGTACTACTACAAGTATAGTATCTATCACACTATCATTCCAGTCCCATGTTTGAGATTTTCAAAAATAAAGCTTTAAAACATGCATGAATTTAAGAGACTCTAAAAATGAAACAGAAAGGAGTTAATAAAACTGTTAAATTTGTTGTGCTGAGAAAAAGGGAAAAAGTAATTTAGTTAAGTGATGATGAAAAAAGCCACTTTCTCCTTTTTCTATTTTTAAACTTTTTCTTTTACCTTTAACATGTAAAATAAAGATAATCAGATATACCCTGTGAGTCTTAAAATGACAGTAAGTATAACCCCCATATTAAGAATAATACTAATGGGGCCGAAGAGATAGTATATTATAAGTAAGGAAATTGAGACATATACCCTGTTTATGGATTGGGAAGATTAACAACATTAAAATGGGAATACTCCTCAAATCATTATACAGATCTAATGTAATCCCTCTAAGGATACCAATGACGTCTTCAAAAAGAGTGGATCAAATACACTTGAAATTCATTTGGAACAATAAATGCCCAACAATAGCTGAAGGAAGCCTTAGACAGACCCTCAGGTCAACAAAATAGACTTTGGTATTCAGAAAATGAGTACCCCACCAGACATACCTCTTAGACAAAGGGGCCAAAAAATCAGCATGGAGCAAGGAAATCCACTTCAATAAGTGGTGCTGGGACAACTGGGTCAGTCATGCAAAAAAGTGAACTCAGAACTCCATCTGACATCATGCACAAAGGTCAAATCAAAATGGATTAAAGACCTTGTATCAGATCCAGAACCAAAAGGTATATAGAAAAAAAAGTAGGCAAAACACTCCATGACATTGAAACTAAAGGCATCATCAAGGAGGAAATACCATTGTCAAAACAAATGGAAGCAGAGATAAACAAATGGAATTATATCAAAGAAGCTTCTGCACTTCAAAGGAAGCAGCAGCTAAGGTAAAAAGGCCACCCCTGGAATGGGAGAAACTATTCATCTAATACCCTTCAGTTAAGGGGCTAATATCACGGTATTGACAGAACAAGAAAAAAAAATCTAACCCCATCAAATATTGGGAGAAGAAATGAACAGATATTTCCTCAAAGAAGAAATAAAGATGGCCAAAAGGCACATGAAAAATTGTTCCAAGTCACTAATAATCAGGGAGATGCAAATCAAAACAATGAGGTGGCACAAAGACTGGTGCACATCACAAAGAATAAGAACAATCAGTGCTGGCAGAAATGTGGGAATAAAGAAACTCTTAATCACTGTTTATAGGAATGTTGTCTAGTCTACCTGTTCTGGAAAACAACATTAAAAAATGGGAATAGAGCTCCCATATGATCCAGCATTAGCACTCATAGGGATATATTCTTGAACGCAATACAATAATGCCCACTATATTCCTATGTTCATAGCAGTGCTATTTATAATAGTCAGAATCTGGAAACCCAAAGGCCCAACAATAGATGAGTTGCTTAAAGAAACTGTGGTACATCTACACAATGGAATATTATGCAGCTGTTAGAAAAAAAATGAACTCACAAAATTTGTCTATACATGAATGGATATGGAGACTAATATGCTGAGTGAAATAAGTCAGAGGGAGAGAGATAAACACAGAATCATTTCACTCATCCGTGGGACTTAAGAAAAATTAAAGATAGTATAGTAATAATACCCAGAGACAATAGAGTTGAGTGCTGGAAGGACTAGCCCATGATATGAAGCTTACCATAAAGAGTGGTAAGTGCAGTGAGAGAAATAACTACACTAATAACTACCATGACAATGATAGAGAAATACATTGCCTGTCTAAAAGACAGGCAGTTGGTGTGGGAGGAGGAAAATGGGGAACAATGGTGGCAGGAAAGTTGCACTGGTGAAGGGGTGTGTGCATTTTATGACTGAAACCCAATTATGAACTTGTTTGTAACCATGGTGCTTAAATAAAAAAATTAAAAAATAATAATAAAGTTGCTTTGTTAGCTCATAATTATGCTAAACATTTTTATACTTATTTTAATTAATTTATTTATTTTGGGTCACACCCAGCAGGCTCAGGGGACCATATGGGATGCTGGGTTTCAAACCACCGTCCTTCTGCATGCAAGGCAAATGCCCTACCACTGTGCTATCTCTCTGGTCCCAAACATCTGTTTTTTTATTGAGGCCCTGCGATTTACAACATTACTCATAGTTGAGTTTCAGTACCAAATATTTTTGTAAATGTGTAGTATACTCACTTAAAGAGATTGTCCATTAGGTATCTATAATTTGGTTGACCACTTTCAGGCATAAAACAGACAGCAAACACAACAATGGCATTTAATCCATCCCCATAATATCCTGAAAAAGAAACCAAAGAGATGATCACCAGCATGATTTCTTTGTTTTAGGGCCATACGTGGCAGTGCTCAGGGATCACTCTTGTGGGCATAGAGACCATACAGGGTGCTGAGTATGAAACAGATCAGCCATGTGAAAATAAAGTGCCCTTCTCATTGTACTATCATTATGGCCTCTCCCCAGAAAACTTCAGAAAACATGTTTGTCTGAGAAATTGCAGGGAAATTAAAGCATTAGTGTGTTTGTCTTGAATGTGGCAGACCCGGGTTTGAACTCCAGCATCCCACATGGCTTCCAGCCAGGAGTGATTCCTGGCAGGTGGCCTGCCACGAGTTATTCCTGAACACAACCAGGAAGCATCAGCAGGTTAGGATCAAAAAATCCCCAGCCCCCATATACAGATTTTCAATTTTTTTTTTTTTTTTGGTTTTTGGGCCACACCTGGCGATGCTCAGAAATAGCTCCTGGCAGGCACGGGGGACCAGATGGGACACCAGGATTCGAACCAACCACCTTTGGTCCTGGATCGGCTGTTTGCAAGGCAAACACCGCTGTGCTATCTCTCCGGGCCTGAGATTTTCAAATTTTTATGATAATCTTATAGAAATCTTTCAACTCCCTTTTCTCAAAACGGAAAATGGGGTCAGAAAGCCAGAAACCCACCTGAACCAAGCATAACAATAAAGCCAGCCTTCCTTATCAGGCAGACACACAAGTGGGATCATAGGTGCTCCACAGCTGCAAATAAATAGTCTTATGCAACTTATGGTGAAGTTAGTGTGTTAGAAGAAAAGCTTGGGGCCGGGCGGTGGCGCTGGAGGTAAGGTGCCTGCCTTTCCTGCGCTAGCCTAGGACGGACCGCGGTTCGATCCCCCGGCGTCCCATATGGTCCCCCAAGAAGCCAGGAGCAACTTCTGAGCGCATAGCCAGGAGTAACCCCTGAGCGTCACAGGGTGTGGCCCAAAAACCAAAAAAAAAAAAAGGAAAAGCTTTTAATTCGACCATTTAGACTGTTACAGATTTTAGATATTAAAGAGCCATGAAAAAACTGCAATTAATATAAACATAATTAAAGAAAAACTAGGGGCCAGAGCGGTAGCACAGAGTGATAAGGCGTCTGCCTTGCTGGCACTAGCCTAGGTCGGGCCATGGTTTAATTCCCAGGCACCCCCAAGCCAGGAGCAATTTCTGAGCGCATAGCCAGGAGTAACCACTGAGCATCACCGGGTGTGACCCACAAACAAAAACAAAACAAAACAAAAATTAAAATAAAATAAAATAAAGAAAAAATAACGACTAGAATGCATATGTTTGGGACCAGGGACATAATTCAGGGGTGTATGCCCTGCATACCTAGGTGGGACAACCCTGTATATGAGCACTGCTGGGTTTAAGCAGCACAGAGCAGCATCCTACAATACATAGTCCTGTACTGAACCCACATGCTATGCCAGACTGATCAACTGCTGCCAGGAGTGTCTCCCCAACTCCAAATGTTAAGTCACAACTATAATCTCCAGGTTATTACTGTATTCACTGTCATGTTTTTTGCTTTCATTCACATTATTATTTCTTAGAGACATACCCCCTAAAAAGGCTTGACATTTCAAATATTATAATCTTCACTAGTTTTCGTAATTTTTCAGTTACAAAGAACAGTAAATATGACAACTAAAATTAAATGGCCTTAATGACTTTTTTAGAAAAACCAAATATTCTTTCTAAAAGATAGTAAATATGATCATGAGCAGGTCTCACAACTTGCTTTCTTACTATGAGTTAGTTAGTTCAAGGAAATGTATTTTTGAGGCCTTCCTGATTCAGACTATTCTACTTTCTTCATCTGAGAAAGATCAAATTAGACAGGATAATACAGCTCCAAGTAGTTGAGTGACTTGTTTCAGATGAAGACTATATAAATGATAAGGAGATGAACAGGAAAAAAGATCACAGACATAAGGCATTTATTTTGAATGTGGCCAATAAAGGTTCACTTCATAGTGCCAGTAGGACCCCAAGAATAGAGCTGACAGTAGCCCTTAAACACTGATAGGTGTGATCCAAAATAAAAAAATAAATGCTTAAGAGAATGCAAGGAGCTAATGAAGTGAAAAACAGCTATATGATCGCCCCAATAAAAAAGTCGTGCAGTGAGAAAATCTCAGGTAATGATATGCTCTAAAGTGGGCGGGAGTGGGGATCGGGGTGGGGACACTATATAAGGCCCTGGAAATAGTGAGGTCTGGCCAGGATCTAGGATGGGAAAAAGTTGCTTGTGGCTGGCTGCACAACCAACCCATTTGCCCAAATATGTCAGAACTGTCAATAAGGCCCCTGGCAGAAAAATGTTCCTCACACCTGCTCTACAGAGTAGGTTAATTTTAACTATTACTAACACTGACACTAGTCACACAAGCCTAGGTAAACTTCCAAATGTGGAAGTCAGACTGATAGAAATCATAGTAATTATATTTCACTGCTTTTCCTAATTGGTTTGTGAACATTTTGCGTGTTGGAAGACAGGGTAGCGTGTCTTCTGGTTAGAACAGGTTTCTACATATAAGGCAGGCGTTTTACCACTGAGGCACTGCCTAGGTCCCAATGATTTTGTTTGTTTTGGGGCCAAACCCATCAGTACTCTGTGCCTTCTTCTCCCCCAACACTGTTTTCTGGGCGAGTTTCTTTTATATTTGGTTTCTGGGATACATCTAGTGATGTTGGGGATTTAACCCAAGTACTTAACCTTCTGCCTCATCTCTTCGGCACCTGAGTAAATTTCTTTTTTGTTTTTTTTTTCGTCTTTATTTCTTTGGGTAAATTTCTTAAGGGAAGGGACAAAGCCCTCTTTTTCAGTATCACACATATATGTAAAGTGGGTGCTCCAAAAGAATGTGAAATGGGGCCTGGGAAAATAGTACAGCAAGTAGGGTGCTTGTGTTTGCCATGCACATGTCCAACTCAGTTCAATCCCTGGCATCCCAGATAGTGTCCTGAGCACTACCAGAATTAAGTCCTGAGTTTTACTATGAACTATGCCAGAGTAAAGCTAAATGATTCATTCAGGGCTTTAGGGTAAATTAAGAATCAACTAATAAAACCAATCAACAAAGCAAGTACAAGATTAAGAACGATAACAGCTCAACTGGAAATCACTCAAATGCTTCAAGAACAATGAGGCCCAGGAGATCTCCAAAGGAAAGCCCAATAGTCTCCACTGGGTGTGGCCCTTGGGGCTCCAACAGACAGCAGTAGTGAGACCATGTTTCATTAAAAATGAAGCATAAAATGCAAAAAAGACATGCTTTATTTATATAGTGGAAACAACTCAGCAACCAAAAGGAATGAGACATGAATACAACCAACAACATGGATGAATGTCAAAAACATCAAACAAAACAAACAGACAAAAGAGTGTACTGATAATTCCAGTTACACAGAATTGGGAGACTAGATATTAGCCTAGTGGTCCCTGAGAGTTGATTATTCATTGGGATGGGGTGTTAAGAGAATTTTCTGGGGCAATGACTATTTTTTTTTTTAATGGGGATAGGTGTATATATGGATATTTGGGTGTTTGTTAAAAACTACTGAACACAGGATTAGAGCACCTCTTAGTAAGGTATGTCAAAAAACGACTATTGCAGGTTATCACATATATTTAGATACTCAAAACTCTCAATCATAGAAAGAGACTAGAATAGTCATTATCAGGCTGGTGTGAGAAAAGGAAGAACAGCTGGTCAAAGAGCATTAACTTTCAGGTGTAACACGAGTAAGTTCTGGAAACTGAATTTATAGCATGGTGAATACAGTAAAAAATACTGTTCTATGGGGCCAGAGAGATAGCACAGCGGTAGGGTGCTTGCCTTGCAAGCGGCTGACCCAGGACTGATGTTTGTTCAAATCCCGGCATCCCATATGGTCCTTCACATCTGCCAGGAGCAATTTTTGAGCACAGATCCAGGAATAAGACCCAAAAACCAAAAATAAATAAATAAATACATTTACTGTTCTAAGTATTTGAAAGTTGTCAAGAGGTCTGAAGTGTTCACACCACACAAAAAGGGGCAATTTATGTGATGAAATACAGGTGTTAATTATAGTACGGAAGTAATCATTTTAATTATGTTAGAGCATCAAATCAACAGCTGTACACAAAACTTAAAACATTCGTCAACTCTATCTTTAAAAAGCTCATAAAACATTTTCAAATGCTACAAATGTGTTAAAATATTTCATTGCATATAAATTATAAATGGACAAAAACGAAAACTAAAGTCTTAGTTTTGTGAGGGCCTAAGGATAGGGATGGGAGGTAATCTTCAATACACTACCCTGTATATTCTGAACTCTTATCTGCATATATACTGACTCTTGTTCATATTAACCTTTTTACCTCAAATCTTACATAAAATGACATACTTGTTTTATTTTCAAAATTATGTCACATTTCAGGGAGAATTTCTTTAAGAAACTATCGCCAAACTTAATTAAAAAATCTAAACATGGGGGGGCCAGAGAGATAGCATGGAGGAAGGACATGCAGAAGGATGGTGGTTTGAATCCCGGCATCCCATCTGGTCCCCCGAATCTGCCAGGAGCGATTTCTGAGCATAGAGCCAGGAAGTAACCCCTGAGCGCTGCTGGGTGTGGACCCTCCCCTCCCAAAATAAATCTAAACATGGAACAGGAGCGATTAGACAAGGGTAAGGCACTTGCCTTACTTACAACATGACTGATGCTGTTGGCACCAAATACAGTCTCATGAGCACTGCCAAGATTGATCCCTGAGCACAGAGCCAGGAGTAAGCCCTAAACAACATCCAAGTCAACCCAACTACACAATCTTTGTCATCTCTTTCTTACCTCCATGGCTGATAACTTTCTTATAGGGCTCAATTGCCTTCATATCAACCCTGTGGTCCTGTTCTCCAATTCTAAACATACGCCAGCGCCGCCCATCTTCTTTCTCTTCTGTTGCTGTATATTCAGTAATTGAGCCCTTTCTAATAACTTCAGTAGTTTTGGGTTTGGGAAGATCATCTGTCAAATTAACATATTTTTGAATCACAAATTGTTTTTTATACAATAAAGATCAAATTAAATGTTAACCACTTACTATCTAATTCAATTATTCAAAGAATTTTTCATTATAGCCTTTGTGGAAAGTATTTCTTCCACAATATAGAGAAAGGCTTTTATTCTGTTTTTTTAAAGACTTATTTTTGATATGATCCTACTTTATGATTTTAGAAATCAGTTAACCTTTCTTATATTGCCAGATTTAAAGAGCACTTAATCAGAATGCACTGTATCTACCCATAAGTCCAGGAAAATATTTTATAGTCACCAAAATCTTAGCACACTGGCTGTATTGTGCTCTTCCAGATTCTATTTGCAACATTATACTGATAGTTATCAGCACTGGTTACTAAAAAAAATTATATGGAAGTCAACTTTTGTTGTTGTTGTATACACAAACTATTCCAAACAGCATAATATCAGATAGAAAGTGGTTAACTAGTCAATGATTAATTTTCAGTTGATTAGTTTCATAAGGAAGAAATTTATAATACTCTGAAATGTTCATGCAACAGTCTAAATTAACATTGAACAGAAGCACACGCACCAATGATTAGGTGTAATTTTTATTTCAAGACTGCACTTTAGCTGATTTTTTATGATGTAACGATTTCCAAAAATTTCAGTATGATAGGCCTTACCAAAAGATGGGGGGGGGGAACCTACTGCAAGTTAGTTGTTTCCAAGACAAAGCTGCTAACGGAAAATATCCTTCCAGGAAATGACTACAGCAGCATTAAAGAAAGAAGAGACAAAACACAGGCAGAAAACTATTTCAGTATCTTTATGAAATATTACTATTACTGGACTGCTTATTCAACCAGTAAAACAAGGAAGAAAAAAGAAACAAAAGATATAGCTCTTTAAGGATCTTACGCTTTATTAAGATATCTAGTAATAAATACTGCTTTGAAATAAAAACCAGGTTAAAAATGTAATAAATAAACGCAAATATAAATTGTACAACTGTAAAAAGTTACTGCAGAAAACAAGAACCCAATTAAAGGAAGTATTTAAAGCAAAAGATCTGATGATTCTTACAAATTCCAATTACCTAATGATAACAGAAGGTTAAGGGTAAGAATAAAATTCAAGTTGGTTATTTACAAAGCATAGTGCTATCCTGAACAAATCTACCTTGAAAAATAAAAACTCGCTTCAGAACTCCCTTTCAAAACCCTGAACTACTTTTAGTGCACCATATGCCCCTACAAAGTCACCCCTTTTTAGTGGATTGAATGAGCAAAAGAGCATGCAATTTTTAAGCAATATTATCAAATAACACGAAATACTTCTACAGCATTAAAAATAAAAAAGCCACCTGTGTAATTAAAAGAGCTGAACAGCTTTGAAATTGACTAGAATTCCCTATTTTAATAATATACAAACTTTAGAAAGAACAACATATTTTAACAAAATCCAGTACTGTTGATTTTAGCTAATTTTATGATTAAGTTTAAAGTTTTTTCCACTTCTTTTTTGATAATGTAAGAATACCATTATAAAAACATAATATATAAGGACATTCATTAATAATGCTGTAATTTAAAAAGAAAAAACTGCATTTACCTTCCCACTCAAACTCATTGCTGTTCTCAGATGGGGTGTCCAAACCATCCAAGTCGATCTCACCACTTTCTTCTAGGTCATCTGACAACACAGAGCCATCACTAGGATCCAGTGTCAGGCTGATATCTGGGGCTATGAGTTTCTTTCTGACTTTATTTCCATTAACTTCTAGCGAATCTAGAATAGGTGAACAAAATTAAAAAAAATAACAGAAAGAAAACATAAGTTTCTCAACTTGAATTAAAAAAATTTTTCCAAAAAATACAACTTACTAAACTTAAAAACAAATAATTGTAGTAGAATGCCTGTCTCGAATATAGGCAGGGGATAGGAAGGGGGGAGGAGATAATGTTATACTGGTGAAGGGGGATGTTCTGTTATGACTGTAACCCAACTATGGTCATGTTACTTAAATAAAAAATATATTAAAAAAATTTTTTTTCCAGCCACTTTGTTGCTGAAGGGGCAAAAAAACCCTTGAAACTCAACTCCAAAGAACGGATTCGTGAATATTGGATTTTGTCTTTCTTTTCGTTCCCTTCCCTCCCTCTCCCATATCCTAGAAAGGTTATGTCTCTGTTAATAAGAGGCAGAACTTAGGGTCAATTTGAGGGGTGTTGGACCTCACCCAGCGGTGCTCAGGTGTTACTCCTGGCTCCGAATTCAGAAATTATTCTTGGCAGGTTGGGGAACCATATGGGATGACAGGGATTGAACCAGAGGCAAGGCAAAGTGTGCTATTGCTCTGGCTCCAAGACAAAACTACTTTTTTTTGGCCACAGCTGGCGGCGTTCAGGGGTCATTCTTGGCAGTGTTTGGCAGGGGGTGGGGCACATGGGATGCAGGGGATAGAAACTGTTCAGCCATGTGCAAGGCCTTAAGTACTATGCTATCACTCTGGCTTAGGGTCAATTATTATAATAATACAAATGCTGTCCTCTTAAATCTCATCCTTTTGTTTTAGAAATGACCAAAACAAGGCATGTTTTGGGGAAGCTATATTTCTGAAATGTCCACATCACTCTAAAACTGCTTTCCTCAATATTCAATTTTGGTACAATAATAGAACTAAAAATGGGCTACTTTCCCCTTTACTAAAGAAAGAAAATAGCATAGTTGAAGTCTATTACTTCCTTGGAACTCAAAGTGCCAGGTTCTTACCAGGTTGGCTCTCTGGTCCAGTTACAGCTAATATGTCTGCTTCAATACTATCATCTTCTGGTAAAGGTCTGGAAGACACAGACAAACTTTTAGACAGAAATCAAGGTCAGGGCTGAAACATATATGCACAGAGGTTAGGAATTAAAAAACAAAAAACAAACAAAAACCAAAACCCAACAAACACACTTGTCTTGCATGTATGATACCTAATTCCTATCCCCATCCCAGAAAATAAATTTTTTAAAGTTTAAAGATCAAAAATAGCTTACAGAAACTATGTGGGCAACTAAACAAAACTGTGCTCTTTTGGGAGTGTGATGGGCCACACCCAGCAGTGTTATGGAGCTGGAGATGCCAGTTAAGCACCTTATCTCCTATCCTATCTCTTCAACCCTAAAGCAGTACTTTTATGTAGTACTTTACAGCAGGACCATATGGGACTGAACCAGGGCCCTAAAACAGTACTTTTTTTTTTTTTTTTGGTTTTTGGGCCACACCTGGTGGTGCTCAGGGGTTACTCCTGGCTGTCTGCTCAGAAATAGCTCCTGGCAGGCACGGGGGACCATATGGGACACCTGGATTCAAACCAACCACCTTTGGTCCTGGATCGGCTGCATGTCTCCGGGCCCAAAACAGTACTTCTTAAGCCTTAATAATAATTTACAGATCCTGGCCAGACAGTACAGCTGGTAGTATACTTGCCTTACACTCAGGCGACCAGAGATTCCAGAATCCTGAATCCTGAGTACAGAGCCAGGTATGACCCCTGAGCACTAGTTGATGTGAACCAAAAACAAACAATAACAAAAGACTAAGGAAAAATTTCAGACTATCAGCAGTGATTTACATATATATATATACATATATATATATATTTTTTTTTTTTTTTTGGGTCACAGCTGGTGATGCTCAGGGGTTACTCCTGGCTATGTGCTCAGAAGTCGCTCCTGGCTTGGGGGACCATATGGGACTCTGGGGGATCGAACCGAGGTCTGTCCTAGGTTAGCGCTGGGAAGGCAGACACCTTACCTCTAGCGCCACTGCGGCGGCCCTGTTATTTACATATTTACATAATATATAAAAACACAAATCACTTATGAAATCTCTAAAACTATAAAGTATAAAATCATCAGTTACAAAATAAAACAATGCAATAGCAAGCATACATTTAATGTGATATTTGACAAAATGTATGAAGCTAAACTTACTCATAATATTTAGTCTAAGTTAAAAATGGGTATGATTCTTTTGAGTTTAGCATTTCCCAATTTGGGTAGGGTGGAGCACAGTGGAATCAGTGCTGGAGACAGCATCCAGGTTCTCACACATGTAAGGCTTTCACTCCATTAGAGAGTCACTCACTCTGTCCTCTGTTACCATTACTATCATGTGCAATGACTCCATATCCTGGCAACCACTTATATTTCAAGAGACCTAACTGTGCTCGGGGCTGAGTTTAAGACCAGCTGGTTCTTTCTGTTATACAATATGGTGGCAATTTAATTAAAAAGCAAATTCAGGGGCTGGAGAAGTAGCGCTAGAGGTAAGGTGTCTGCCTTGCAAGGGCTATCCAAGGAAGGACCACGGTTCGATCCCCCAGCTTCCCATATGGTCCCCCGAAGCCAGGGGCAATTTCTGAGTGTTTAGCCAGGAGTAACCCCTGAGCATCAAACGGTGTGGCCGAAAAAAAACAAAACAAAACAAAACAAAAAAAAACCCAAAAAAGCAAATGCAAATAAAAGGGTCGACAAAATCCTTGCTTATTTTGCACATTTTCCCCTTAAAATAAAACAGTATTTAAAAATTCTTAGACATCAATAGGTTCCCCTTCCCCAAGGAACAACTAGTCTCTAGCTGAAGTGAAATATTAAAAAACTATTTCTACAACAAAAAAAAGTTAGGATTCAAATGAAAGATTTTTAAGTTACACATACATTTGGTGGGAAAGTACAAGAGAATTCATCTAACTGCTGGAAAGGAACTTTCATTTTCTAGCATCAAATAAACACCCTGAAACACTTCAAGAGAGTATTTATTCATTTAATAAGTCAAAATACATTTTGAAATTAGTTCTAAATTTGTTTTTATTTAGAAGCATTGCTAAGGGATGGAAGGAGTACAGTGACTGACGTGACTGACTTGCACACTGCTGACCCTTAGCACCACAGGCGGTCCACTAGGAAGAGCCAGGTGGGATCTCCAAGCACAACAGAAATAGACTCAGAACACAGGTGGACACCCCCACTTCCGTCCCCGAAGCTCGGCTTACATTGGAAAATCTTCATCTTGCCACTCTTCTTTCAGCTCCACGCCTTCCATCCTCAGTTTAGACTCAACATCAACTACCAACTCCTGAAAATCCAGAGAGCCAGTGCCCTATGAAAAGAGAAAACAATCATAAAATTTTTTCCACTTTGTTTTGTTACTTTGGGGCCACACTGACCTGTGCTCAGGCTTACTCCTGGCTCCGTGATCTCTCCTGGAGGAGTTTGAGGGACCATACAGGGTGCTGCCAGATCAAACTCAGGAAGCTGCCTATCAGGCAAACCCTAGAGGCTTTAATATCTCTCCAGCCCTTACACTTTACTTTTTATTTTCTGATAAGGTACCATAATCTTTTTCTTTTTTTAAGGTACCATAATTTTAAATCTTAGTTTGTACTACTCTTCTATCAGCCACAGAAAGGATCAATGATCTGGTCCAGGAAATCAGTTTATCTGGCTACAAATATCATTTAAAACTTTTTGAATAAAAAGTTGTCAGATACAAACACACATTCTAGTAAATACTATTTCCATCTGGGGTATTGTGCAGTAAAAATATTTACTTTTAGTGGCACGCATGTGTCACTGAAACCTAAAATGTTATTAGGTACTATGAGGTAGGTGGAACAATTTGGGGGAGGAGCAAGGTGCAAAAGTAGATAGGCATTTTATGCACACATATTTACATTTTCTGTAAGCTAGACAGATGCTGACTCTACAAAGCAACACCTGGGGAGAGTATGGATGTTTATGAATCAGAGATCCCAGTGGCGAGCTTCAGTCACATACCCTTTTGAGCATTTTAAAGCCACCACTTTATATATAGTTCACAGCGTAAGTTTTCAGACATGGAAAACTTAGACATGGAACTTAGAAAAATTTTGTTAATTTTTGGGACATAGTAATGCTCAGGAATCAGTCCAGGCACTGCTTGAGTGACTGCATGTCGTGATATGAAGAGAACCGAAGTTGGCCATGTGCAAGGCCATCTTAACCCTTGTGCTATTTCTCCAGCTTCAGAGTAAAGGTTCCTCCTTCCTTCCTTCCTTCCTTCCTTCCTTCCTTCCTTCCTTCCTCCTTCCTTCCTTCCTTCCTTCCTTCCTTCCTTCCTTCCTTCCTTCCTTCCTCCTCCCCCTCCCTCCCTCCCTCCCTCCCTCCCTTCCCTTCCTTCCTTCCTTCCTTCCTTCCTTCCCCCTCCCTCTCTCCTTCCCTCCCTCCTTCCTTCCTTCCTTCCTTCCTTCCTTCCTTCCTTCCTTCCTTCCTTCCTTCCTTCCTTCCTTCCTTCCTCCCTCCCTCCCTCCCTCCCCCCCTTCCCCTTCCTCTCCCCCCCCACACCTAGGCTGTGCTTAGGAGTTATTCCTGGCTCTGCACTCAGAAATCACTCCCAGCAGGCTAGAGGAACCATATGGGATGCCAGGAATAGAACCCAGGTCTGTCCAGGCCAGTAAAGGTTTTATAATATAGAACAACTCAGGCCACAACTTTTTAGTTAGGTAATACTTTTAGTTTTAGATTTCCCAAGAAGGGGGTGTATGCATAAAAGAGGCTAGATATGCTATATAATAAGTTACTAAGATTGGGTTAGAGAGAGAGTACAGCAAGTTGGACACTTAACTTGCACATGGCCTACACCAGTTTACTCCCCAATAAACCATATGGTCCCTTGACAATTACCATGAGTAATTTCTGAATGTAAAGGCAACAGTAAACCCTGAGCATTGATTGGTGGGTGTGTCCCAGATTCCAAGTCATTAAAATCAACTAGCTAACTGCAACAAAAATTATTTAACATTAGGTGATGAACTGTCCAAGTATTTATTTCCCTTATATGAGCTAAAAAAAAAGTAAAAATATATTTCTCAAGCTGCATGAGATTTCACTATGAACAGAGGTAGTAAAAACAAAATTAAAGACTAATCTAACAACAATAGAAGAAAGTAGCTAAGAATGATGCTTTTCATAGTAATTACTTTAAAAGATGACTTTTGAAACCATGTATAACTTTAAAATACTCTTCAAACAAAACAAGGCCATTCATTCACATTTTATACATAACAGATCAAGAGTAATATAGCTAGATATGCTAGCTGTAAGAGAACTGAGTGCCAACCTGGTAAGAATCTTGGCACTATTAGTTCCAATTAAGTGATAGACTCAAATGGTGCTTAAAAACAAGTAAAATAAAACAAAGACACAATGTTTTATGGCTGCCTATCAAAGGCATTATTATACCACTAAAAGATGCACAAAGTTGTATAGAAAAACCATTATGTTCTAGAACAATCTAATTACTCCAGGAATTATCTAATCATATGATTAGCTAAATTCCTATCCTTGCCAGGGTTGAGAAGCTCTTTTCCCACTTTGAATTCTTTTTTTCTCTTTGGTTTCTTTTGGTTTGGGTGGGGGGCCAAACCCAGACTTATTCCCTACTCTTCCGTGATCTTAGGAATATAAACAGAGCCTCCTGAATATAAACATGTGCTCAATCTATTGGTGGTCTCTTTAGTCCACATTTTGAATTCTTATTACTGTTCCAGAAAAGTTTAGAAATATCCTCAAAAGGTCTGAGTTTTAGGAGCTGAAGTAATAGTCCAATAGGTAGGGCCCTGGCTTTGCATGCAGAGGACTCAATTGGATCCCCAGCATAACACCATGAATGTTATGATAAACACCACCAGGAATGATTCCTGAGCATTATCACTAAATATAATTACATCCCCGCTCCCCAACTCAAAGCTTGAATGAGTGGCATCTATTATAAGAAATACTCAAAACTGATGGTCTCTTCTTTTGGGTTAGATTTGGATGGGATATTCCCAACTATTGGCCAATCAGTGCTAAGGGTCACCAGGGCACATGTGGGAAGAAGGAGCACTAATGCTAGACTGGATTCTGCAAAGTCTGTGGAATGCAGGGCTTGTCCTTCATCCCTATGGGCTCATCAGGGGTCCCTTCCAGATTTCCAATACATTGAATTTCTTGCTTTCTCAAGTTTTTGGTACTCCCGGGAAGTGGGGGGAAATGCTTCTATGATTTTCTTATATTTTTACTGGGTGATTTCTCAAATATTCCCATATGAACTTAAAGATTTAGTATTTCAAAAAGAAGGAAAAGCCAAACTATTACCTCTATATTTTCTAACACCCAGCAAGGATCTTAACAAAAATCAAAACAAACACATACTAATTAAATGAATACATGTAATGTTAAGATATGACATAGGGGGCCGGGAAGGTGGTGCTAGAGATAAGGTGTCTGCCCTGCAAGCGCTAGCGTAGGACGGATCGCGGTTCAATACCTCGGTGTCCCATATAGTCCCCTCAAGCCAGGGGCGATTTCTGAGTGCATAGCCAGGAGTAATCCCGAGCGTCAAACGGTGTGGCCCAAAAACCAAAAAAAAAAAAAAAAAAAAAAAAAAAGATATGACATAGGACAGCAAGGTCTTGTTCCACTCAATCTCTTAAATTTATCTAATTACACTATACAAATAGGCTTTCTGTTATGTTTTACTCCTCAGCTGGTATAAAGATAGTATCTGAGACAACATCAAGTTTTGTTGGCAAAGTTATTTATGGACAAATGATTGTTAGTAAAAGCATTCCATTATGAAAGAAAATATGAATCCCTGACATTTTAGAAGACATGCCATGTCTTTTAGCTGTTTTTCTATTTGTCTAACTCTACCACATATCAAAAAGTGCCTCTGAAAAGAGTAAGGCCTTCATTTCAAAGAGTATCAAAATCTACCTTAGTAAATAAAATATGTGATGCTAATAAACTACAGCACATAAACATGGGTATAATCTATAATCAAGTTAGTTAAACAGAACTGAGGAGACAGACATAGTCATGACAACTTCATCAAAGTTTAAGAGTGAAGTATATGAGGTACATAAATAGTTTAAACAAGGGAGAGAGTATTGTTCTTGGAAGTATTTTATCAGCAGCAGTAAGAGGAAACAAACAAGAAAGGAACAATATAAGCGCAAGCACTTTGACGGAAATGAGACTATTGCTGACTGTCAAATTAACTCTGTTCCAATTTTTAGTTCACCGACTTTCGTATATTCAAAGGGGAATTAACATTAAGATGCTATTTGTTAAGATTAACCTAAAGCAACAGAAGACTTATGCTGCTTATTAGTGGGGATCATGAGAACAGAAATTCAAGACAGTAGTAGACTCCAATGAGATTAAAAAGAAAAAAGTCAAGTAGATAAAGGATATCCTCCAACTACAAAAACACAGATGTGGAATATACAAGACAGTAGGTTTCCTTATGCAGTTTAGCAAGACAAGCAAAGATTAATATTAAGGTCAAATTTAATGCTGACTTGGTTATAATTTTATATGTCAACTCTATGATGTAGTTTGGACAGTGCTGTGGGGAAAGGTGCTGGTAACCACCATCTATGCTGAATTAAATTACAGCTGGCAGAGAGAAATGCCTAGGCAAGTCTTTCACTTCCCTATTTAGATGACAGGGTTTTATTCTAAATATTTATGTTCACTTTTCCCTATCAGAAAATAGGATAGCCTATATGTGTACTAAGATTACCAAAATATCTTAAAAAAAGGCAAAAAACAAACAAACAAACAAACAAACAAAAAAACGAAAGAAAAAAACCCCTGCATGTTTACTCATAAGTGCTTTCTAGAGAGAAAGACATAATAGTTAAGAATGAACGAGATATCCCAGTACCAAATAAGGTCCATATGAAAACCAAAGAAAAGAGGGGTGGTAGGAAATCAGTCTTCTGGAAGTGATCCTTACACACAGATGTGTTTCTCTGTACTCCTTAGATTCTGTAAGAAGAGGTTTTTAAAAAGCCACCCAAACCAGACAGCTCCTAGTCTGCTTTAATTCTCTTTAAGAAGAAAGGGGTGGAGACCGGACACACACTTATTACTGGCACAGGGAACATCCTGGAGAGACTGACTTCCCATTTATTAGATCTGTCTCCACATCTACCCCTGCTGGAGCTTTTATCTAGAATGAACTGCACATTAACGACCACTCTCCTACACCCACCATCTCCTCAAAAGTTCAGCAAACAGTGCTAAGGGCTCGTGCTTCTTTTCATTCCCATGTCCAGGCCTTGGTGGTACCCACGTACTAGTAACGTAGAGCGCGTGCGCACACACAGACACCTTCATTGGCACCACGTATTAGTAATGTAGGCCAAAATATGGGGTTCAGGGGCCAGAATTACAGCACAGCGGTTGGGCATTTGCCTTGCATGCGGGAGGATCCAGGACGACCTCAGTTCTATCCCCGGTGTCCCACATGGTCTCCTAAACCAGGAGCGATTTCTGATCTCATAGCCAGGAGTAACCCCTGACGTCATCGGGTGTGGCTCAAAAACCAAAAAAAAAAAAAAAAAAAAAAGGGGAGGGGGGTTTCCTCGCAGCTCTGGGGAGTCTATGTTGCCTAAAAAACTACAGGCAAGAATACTCATGGTGATCCTCCCAAGCACAACGTTTGCATAAGGGGGGGGGGGTCTGATGGCTCCTTCACCCCGCAGCTGCAAGGCAGAAGACCAAGCCTTAACAACAGAGCAAATGCGACTTGACAAGGAACTTGTGCTGACAGCAGTGAAGAACGCCTTGAAACTCAACTACGGGGTAACCAAGCTGGGGCTGACTTCAACCCTATTTTTTCAGGAAGCTTAGAACCACCACTTACTTACACGCTGCGAAAAAAAAAAATCAAGAGATCCTCCGGAAACAGAAGGTGCAAGTCCCCCAACTCCCTTTTTTTTTGTCCCCCTAAAATCTAATTACAGAAATGAAGCACTCGGAGGAGGTCTCCGAGTTCTAGAAGAGGCTAAGCAAGATAGCACTCCAGTTCGCTAGACTGCAGGGGTCATCGAGCCAGTGAGTACCACGGGTGGGGCTCCAAGCCGAAACCCCCTTGAAAAGCCACAGACAGACAGGGTGCAGGGGATCTGAAAGGCCCAGTTAATGACTCTGAATTGACTTGGAAAACAGGGGACAGAGGCTTCCGGGCCACCAAAACTGGCTCCTTCTGAGGGTGGTGAGCATCTCCCGGCGGGAGAGCTAGCATGGAGGTAGGGCTTTAGCCTTGCATGCAGAAGGATGGTGGTTCGAATCCCTGCATCTCATATGGTCCTTCGAGCATTCCAGGAGCGATTTCTGAGTGCAGAACCAGGAGTAAACGCCTGAGCAATGCCAGGTGTGGCCCCCAAACCAATAAATAAATAGATAAATAGCAGGGCCGGAGAGCTAGCATGGAGTTAAGGCGTTTGCCTTGCATGCAGGACGACGGTTCGAATCCCAGCATCCCATATGGTCCCCTAAATGAGCCTGCCAGGAGCGATGTCTGAGTGCAGAGCCAGGAGGAACACCTGAGCAGTGCCGGGTGTGGCCCCAAACCAATAAATAAATAAATAAATAAATAGATAAATAGCAGGGCCGGAGAGCTAGCATGGAGTTAAGGCGTTTGCTTTGCCTGCAGAAGGACGACGGTACGAATCCAAGCATCTCATATGGTCCCCTAAATGAGCCTGCCAGAAGCGATGTCTGAGTGCAGAGCCAGGAGGAACCCCTGAGCAGTGCCAGGTGTGGCCCCCAAACCAAAATAAATAATTAGCAGGGCCGGAGAGCTAGCATGGAGTTAAGGCGTTTGCCTTGCCTGCAGAAGGACGACGGTTCGAATCCCAGCATCCCATACGGTCCCCTAAATGAGCCTGCCAGGAGCGATGTCTGAGTGCAGAGCCAGGAGGAACCCCTGAGCACTGCCGGGTGTGGCCCCAGAACCATAAAAACAAAGCAAAGCACAAGAAGAGCTGGGCGTCCTGCAGGGGAAGCTGGTTCCCCTTTTCCCGAGGCGTCCCAGGCCACATCCCGGCGTCGTTCCGGGGCTCGGGCCTTTGTTCTGCACCGAGGCGGAGGCGGAGGCGGCGGCAGCGGCGGCGGCCCGTTGGCCGCACCCAGGGCGGGGGCTGGCTGTCCAGTGGGCGCGGCGCCGCCCGGCTCGGAACGGAAACGCGGCTGCGGGGGGCTGTGTGTGTGTCGGGGGGCGCAGCGCCAGGCCGATCGAGGTCCGGGAAAGGCTTCTCTCCGCCCGCCGCGTCCCGGAAGCCGCCCTGCCCCGAGCAAGCACCAGCCACTCACTCACCCCCGAGGAAGCCGGGGCCCCCTCGTCTTCGGCGCCCCTCCAGGCCGGCGACGTGGGGCTGACGGCCAGGTCGCAAGAACACGGCGCCGAGCGGAGCGCGCTCCCCTCGGACGGCAGCCTCGTCTCGGAGACCCGAGCCCAGCGTCCCCGGACGGACAAGGTGCGGGGAGCAAAGGCAGCAGCGTTAGCGGGGACTCCAGCCGCAGCAGTAGCAGCTGGTGACCCGGAAGCAGAACGCCACCCGAGCGGAAGTGACGGCATCACGCACGCACGCAGCAGCGTCGGCCCCGGAGGCGGGGCTCTAGCTAGCTCTAGCTAGCTCCGCCCCTCGTCTCGCCTTGTCTCGCCTTCCAAAGCTCTTTCGCACTTCTTGGCGGGCCCCCAGCGCGCATGCGCAAGTGCTCCAGGGCAGGGCACCCTTTGGGGATTCCATGCACTCTTCAAGAAGTAGTTTTACTGATATATTTTTATATATTTATTTATATGTAAATACATCAAATAATTATAATTATATAATTATCTTATCACAACAATCATATATGATATAATATATTATATAATATATTATTATATGATACAATATGTCATAAAAATAAATAAAAATAAATAAATATTAAATAATTTATATATATCATGGTGCTTAAATAAATATTTATATATATAAATTTCACTTATATGTAAATAATATATAAATATATAAAATGTATTAAACATAGTAATATATTTAAATAAATATAAATATATTTATTATATATTTATACAATGTATTTATATAAATATGTTTATAGTTTGTAGTTGTGTTTCAGTCATAAACAGAATGCCAAGTGTAGTTTTTAAAGTTAGCATGGCACTTGCAGGCCCCTCGTTCGTCATCACTATGTGCCTTAACTATGACTGTGAAGAATTTGTGATTCACTTTGGCCACAATAAAAATGAAAAAAAAACACAAACAAAACTAGCATGATAATGTTAAAAAATGAGAGAAGTAGAATGCCTATCTCAAATACAGGTAAGGGGTAGAGGAGGAGGGATGGGCATTGGTGGTGGGAAGGTTGCACTGGTGAAGGGGGATGTTCTGTTTAGGACTGAAACCCAACTACAAACATGCTTTTAGTTATGCTGCTTAAATGAAGATTTTATATATTAATAAAAATAATTAATTAGGGACTGGAGAGGTGGCGCTAGAGGTAAGGTGTCTGCCTTGCAAGCGCTAGCCAAGGAAGGACCTCGGTTCGATCCCCTGGTGTCCCATATGGTCCCCCCCAAGTCAGGAGCAATTTCTGAGCGCTTAGCCAGGAGGAACCCCTGAACATCAAATGGGTGTGGCTCGAAAAACCAAACCAAAACAAAACAAAATAAATAATTAATTAAAAAAAGAAAAAGATTTAAAAAAGACCCTAAAAAAAACAAGAGTAGTTTTAATGTTCTTTGTATTGGCTTTATTGGTCCTTCCATTAGGTTCATTAGACAGTGCATGAGTTGAGTGGTGAAAGCATTACAAGGCTACGTGTTGGGAACCTAGACTTCAAAAGAATTCTTAACATGTTTGGGGACATGACGCTGCAGAGACAGCTCAGTGGTTAAGGCCCTTGTCTTGCATGCTGTGTGCAGATGGGGCACTGCATTTGATGCTCTTAACAGAAGTGCTATGAGTAAGTTCTAAGCCAATAGTGCAGTTTAAAACTGCACTGACCAGTAGTGCAGTTTTTTAAACAAATAAGAAGGAAAGAAAAAAATTAGGGGAAATGCTCTAGTGCGTATATCTTTATTCTTACCAAAATGATTTTTTTTTTTTTTGGTTTTTGGGCCACACCTGGCGGTGCTCAGGGGTTACTCCTGGCTGTCTGCTCAGAAATAGCTCCTGGCAGGCACGGGGGACCATATGGGACACCGGGATTCGAACCAACCACCTTTGGTCCTGGATTGGCCGCTGTGCTATCTCTCCGGGCCCACCAAAATGATTTTCAATATCATAAGGAGCGATCTATATATTTATTTATTATTCTTTGCTGTTGTTGTTTTGAGGGTCACACCCGCTCAGGGATTACTCCTACCTCTGCGATCAGAAATTGCTCCTGGCAGGCATGGGGGACCATCTGGGATGATGGGATTCGAACCACCATCTGTCTTGGTTTGGTTGCATGCAAGGCATACACACTACCGCTGTGCTATCTCTCCGGCCTTATTCTTATTTATTTTTAATAAAATAAATTCTTTAAATGGGTCACTATGAGTTACACAGTTGCAAAGTTGTTCGTGATTGAGTTTCAGTCATACAAAATCCAACACTCTTCTTTCTTTCACCAGTGCACATTTCCCCATTTCCCTCCCACTTTTGCTCTTGCCTGCCTCTCCTACAGACATCTCTCTCTCTCTCTCTCTCTCTCTCTCTCTCTCTCTCTCTCTCTCTCTCTCTCTTTCTCTCTCTCTCTCTCTCTCTCTCTCTCTCTCTCTCTCCTAGATACTGGTTTGTAATATTGTTACTTAAGGAGTATCATGCATATCTTTTTACCTTTTTCAGTACCCAGTTCTTGTCAGAGGAATCATTTCTAACTATCATTGTCATAATGTTCTCTTCATAACTGCACTCTCCGCTATTTGTGGCAAGCTTCCTACAGTGTACTGGTCCTCCTGGACCTTGTCTCTATTATTTTTGGATAGCATTACCATACTGTCTTCTTTTTTGTTTCTTTTTAAATTTTATTTTATTGAAACCATTGTGACTTACAAAGTCCTTCCTTCATAGTTGGATTTCAGACACAATGAATCAGGGCCAATCCGACTACCCCCAGGTGCATCCCATAACACCCTTTCCTTATCCCAAGCTGCCAGTAAAACAGGCCCATTTTAAGTTTAGATTGTTAAAGTTTGAGTTTCTTGATTTCATTGTTGTTGCCTTTGGCTTGGATATTTAGTTCTGATCTTTTATAACACTAATAATATGTCAGAGAACGCTTGGCCCCTGACCCCCATCCTTTCATATTTGTGTTTCTCCACTTCTACTTAGTTTCTTTCCTTCTCCTTGCTATTCTGGAGCCAATGTTGTTTCAGACAACTCCCATTTAGACCATTGTGTTCCTTCATGCAGTAATTCTAAATACTATATATAAGTGATGTCATTCTGTATTTATTCTTCTTCTTTTGGCTTACTTAATTTAACATAATATTTTCTAGTTCCATCCATGTCACAGAAAATTGCATGATTGCATCATTTCTTACAGCTATGTAGTATTCCATTGTATATATGTACCACATTTTCATGATCCACCTGTCTATTGTTGGACATCGACATTGATTCCCAGTTTTACCTATTGTATTGAGTGCTGCAATGAATAGTGGTGTGCATACATCCTTTTGGATGAATGGTTTCCTGTCCTGGGGATAAATATCCAAAAGAGGGATTGCTGGGTGATATGACAGCTGAATTTGAGTTTACAGAGAACCCTTCATACTGTTTCCCATAGGAGTTGGACCAGGCAGCATTACCACCAGCAGTTGACGAAAGTTCCTTGCTCACTACATCCCCATCCAACAGAGGTTTTTCCATTATTTTCGATATGTGCCATCCTTACTGGTGTAAGATGATATCTCATTGTTGTCTTGATTTGGATTTCCCTAATGATAAGTGATGCTGAGCATTTTTTATGTACCTGTTGGCCATGTTGTTTGTTCATTTCCTCTCCCCATTTTTGATGGGATTTTTGGAGTTTTTGTGTAATTAACCTTTGTGAGTACTTTGTATATCTTAGATAACAACCCTTTATCTGATGTTAAGTGCAAAATTTTTCTTTCATTCAGTTAGCTTTCTTCTAGTTTTAGCCAGTGTTTCTTTTGACATACAGATACTTTTTAGTTTGATGTAGTCCCATTTATTTAGATTTGATGCTATAGCCCTTGCCATATCATCAAAGAATTTTGAGGTCTAAGTCTTGGTGTGTTCTACCTATGTTTTCCTCAATTAATTTTATGGATTCAGGTCTAATCTCAAGGTCTTTAATCCATTTTAAATTAAATTTTGTGTAAGTTATGAGATATCTATCAATCCTTAATTTCTTACATATGGTTATCCAATTGTTCCAACACCATTTGTTGAGGACTGTCTTTATTCCATTTCAAATTTCTGGCTCCTTTGTTGAAGATTAATTGAGTGTATACATGAGGGCTTATCACTGGATATTTTGTTCTGACTCGTTGGTCTGAAAGTCTTCTTTGTTCCAATAACATGCTGTTTTAATCATTATGACTTTGTAGTAGAGCTTTAAATTAGGTAATGAGATGCCTCCCAATTTCTTGTTTTTCAACATGAATTTGGTCTTTTTTTTTTTTTTTTTTTTTTTTTTTTTGGTTTTTGGGCCACACCCGGTAACGCTCAGGGGTTACTCCTGGCTATGCGCTCAGAAGTCGCTCCTGGCTTGGGGGACCATATGGGACGCCGGGGGATCGAACCGCGGTCCGTCTCCTAGGCTAGCGCAGGTAAGGCAGGCACCTTACCTCCAGCGCCACCGCCCGGCCCCATGAATTTGGTCTTTTATGGTTCCACACAAACCTTATAATTGATTGTTCTAAAATCTTAAAGAATTTTGTCTAAATCTTAAAAATCTTTCATCGAATTTTGTCTAAATCTTAAAGAATTTTGTCTAAATTTGGAATGCAACTGTCTTTTGTGTATTGACTTTGTAGCTGGCCATTTGC
Source organism: Suncus etruscus (assembly GCF_024139225.1). Taxonomy (NCBI): domain Eukaryota; kingdom Metazoa; phylum Chordata; class Mammalia; order Eulipotyphla; family Soricidae; genus Suncus; species Suncus etruscus. The sequence continues at coordinate 28,494,108 of NC_064852.1, forward strand.
TGTATTGGTTTATTGTTTATAGGAGCTTTTTTGTGGATGCTTTGGGATTTTCAATGTATGTCATCATATCATCTGCAAATAGAGATAATTTGATTTTCTCTTTTCCCATTTGGTTCCTTTGATTTTCTTATTTGTTTTATTGCTATTGCTAGGACTTCTAGTACTCTGTTGAATAAGAGTAGAGACAGTGGATATCCTTGTATAGTCCCTGACCTTAGTGAAAATACTTTCAGTTTTTCAATATTAAGAATAATGTTGGGGGCCAGAGAGATAGCATGGAGGTAAGGTGTTTGCCTTGCATGCAGAAGGTAGATGGTTTGAATCCCGACATCCCATATGGTCCCCTGAGCCTTCCAGGAGCGATTTCTGAGCATAGAGCCAGGAGTGCTGGGTGTGACCCAAAAACAAAAACAAAAACAAAAACAAAAAAAAAAAAGAAAAGAAAAAAATAATGTTGGCTGAGGGCTTTTTATAGATAGCTGTTACTATTAGGAAGGCTCCTTCTACATCTGTTTTGCCGAGGATTTTAATCATAAATGGGTGTTAGATCTTGTCAAATGTTTTTGCTGCATCGATTGATATGATCATGTGTGTTTTTTTTATCCATTCTTTTACTGACGTGGTGTACAATATTGATTGATTTGTGTATATTGACCCATCCTTACATCTCTAGGATAAAATGCACTTGGTCAGTCATGATATATAATCTTTTTGATGCATTGTTGGATTCAGTTTGCTAAGATTTTGATAAGGATTTTTACATTAGTATTCATCAGTGAGAGTGGTCTCTAATTTTTTTTCTTGGTATTATCTGTGTCAGCTTTGAGAATGAGTGTGATGTTAGTTAGCTTCATAGAAGGTATTAGGGAGGATTTCGGTCTCTTTGATGTTTTGGAAAAGTTTAAGAATCAATGATACCGGTAGCAACTTTTCTCTGAATGTTTGCTAGAACTCACCCATAAACCATATGGGTTTGAAGATTGATTGTAAAAAGAAGGTGTGGAGAAAATCTCATACCTGGACACTAAACAACATGCTGCTCAAAACAGTTGGATCAAAGAGGAAATCAAGGAAGAAATAAAGAGATTACTTGAGAGTAATGAAAATGAAGAGATAAAGTACCAAAATCTATGGGGACACAGCAAAAGAATTGAAGGAAAACTCAGAGCAATATAGGCCTACATTAGAAAAGAAGTAAAAAACAAAATCAACAATCTACAGACACATCTTAAGTATCTGGAAAACCAACAACAAAGGAACTCAAACACAAACAGAGAAAGAAATAATAAAAACCAAAGCAGAAATCAACAATATAGAAACAAAAAACAATACAAAGAATTGATGAAACGAGGAGCTGCCTTTTTTTTTTTTTGAGAGAATAAACAAGATAAACAAACCACTGACAAGATTTACAAGGGAAAAAAAGAAAAAATACTCAAATAAATCAGATCAGAAATGAAAGGGTAGAGATTACAATAGAACCCCAAGAAATCCAAGGCATCATGAGAGTTTATTATGAATAATAATACTCTATTATTATTGTACTCTATAATGTACTCTATTAAGCTAGAGGAATCTTGAAGAAATGGAAAAAATTTCTGGAAACATATAACTTCCATAACTGAATGAGGAGGAAATAAAAAGACTAAACAGGCCAATCACAAGTAAGGAAACTGAAACAGTAATTAAGAAACTCCCCAAGAATAAAAACCCAGGATCAGACAGATTGTGAATGAGTTTTATCTTTTTTTTTGTTTCTTTTTATAATACAAAATAGTGGGCCCGGAGAGATAGCACAGCGGCGTTTGCCTTGCAAGCAGCCGATCCAGGACCAAAGGTGGTTGGTTCAAATCCCGGTGTCCCATATGGTCCCCCGTGCCTGCCAGGAGCTATTTCTGAGCAGACAGCCAGGAGTAACCCCTGAGCAACGCTGGGTGTGGACCCCCCCAAAAAAAAAAAACCAAAATAGTACATCATCTATGTCTATCCCACTTCCTCTGACTCATTCCTTTCAGCATAATAATCTTCATATATTCCATGTAAAAGAAAATTTCATGACTTCATTTTTTCCTAACAGATACATAGTATTCTATTGTGTAGATATCACTGTTTCTTTATTCACTCATCTGTTCTTAGGCACTTGGGTTATTTCCAAATTCTGGCTATTGTGAATTATGCAGCAATAAACATTGGAGTGCAGAGGACTTTTTGCATTGTATTTTTGAACCTTTTAGGGTATATTTCTATGAGTGCTATTGATTATATTAAAACTCAATTTCTAAGGCGGGGGTCGGGTGGGGCGAAGGGAGACTTAGAACATTGGTGATGGGAATGTTGCACTGATGATGGGTGGTGTTCTTTACATGACTGAAACCCAAACACAATCATGTATGTAATTAAGGTGTTTAAATAAATTAAAAAAAAAAACAAACTCAATTTCTAGTTTTCTGAGGAATGTCCACCATTTCCACCAGTTTTTTTTTTTTTTTTGAGGCATGTCCATCATTTCCACTATCCTTTTTCACGGCTGCTTCAGCACTAGTTGTTCTTGTTCTTTTTTTTTTTTTTTTTTTTTTTTTTTGTGGTTTTTGGGTCAGACCCAGCAGTGCTCAGGGGTTATTCCTGGCTTCACGCTCAGAAATTGCTCCTGGCAGGCACGGGGGACCATATGGGACGCCGGGATTCGAACTGATGACCGTCTGCATGAAAGGCAAACACCTTACCTCCATGCTATCTCTCCGGCCCCATTCTTGTTCTTTTTGATATGTGCCAGTCTCTGGTGTGAGATGACATCTCATTGTTGTTTTGATTTGCTTCTCCCTGATGATTAATGATAGGGAAAAAAATTTTTTTTTTGGTTTCACCCGGCGGTGCTCAGGGGTTACTCCTGGCTGTCTGCTCAGAAATAGCTCCTGGCAGGCAGGGGGGACCATATGGGACACCGGGATTCGAACCAACCACCTTTGGTCCTGGATCAGCTGTTTGCAAGGCAAACATCGCTGTGCTATCTCTCCGGGCCCAGGAAATATTTTTTAATCTGCCTTTTGGTCACCTGTATTTCTTCCTAGAGGAAGTTTCTATAGATTTCTTTTCCCCATATTTGAATGGTGTTAGATATTTTTATCTTGTTAAGTTCTACCAGTGCCTTAAATATCTTAAGATTAACCTCTTGTCAGATGGGTATTGGGTGAATAGTTTCTCTCTTCTGTGAGCAATCCTTGTATCCTGGTCATGGTTTCCTTTGAAGTACAGAAACCTATTAATTTTATGCAGTTCATTTACTTATCTTTGCTTCAACTTGCTTGGTCAATGGTGTTTCATCCCTGAAGATATCTGTAACTTCAATGTCCTGGAGAGTACTGCCTAGGTTTTCCTCTGTGTACTTTATAGTTTCAGGTGTGATATCAAGGTCTTCAATCCATTTGTTTGACTTTTGTACAAAACATTAAAAATAATGTGTGAGTTCATTTATTTTGCATGTGGTCTTTCTTTCTTTCTTTCTTTCTTTCTTTCTTTCTTTCTTTCTTTCTTTCTTTCTTTCTTTCTTTCTTTCTTTCTTTCTTTCTTTCTTTCTTTCTTTCTTTCTTTCTTTCTTTCTTTCTTTCTTTCTTTCTTTCTTTCTTTCTTTCTTTTTTTCTTTCCTTCTTCTTCCTTCCTTCTTCCTTCCTTCCTTCCTTCCTTCCTTCCTTTCCTTCCTTCCTTCCTTCCTTCCTTCCTTCCTTCCTTCCTTCCTTCCTTCCTTCCTTCCTTCCTTCCTTCCTTCCTTCCTTCCTTCCTTCCTTTCTTTCTCTCTCTCTCTCTCCCTCTCTCCCTCCCTCCCTCCCTCCCTCCCTCCCTCCTCCCTCCCTCCTCCTCCCTCCCTCCCTCCCTTCCTTCCTTCCTTCCTTCCTTCCTTCCTTCCTTCCTTTTCCTTCCTTCCTTCCTTCCTTCCTTCCTTCCTTCCTTCCTTCCTTCCTTCCTTTTTTCTGGGTTTTTGGGCCACACCTGGTGACGCTCAGGGGTTACTCCTGGCTATGCGCTCAGAGTCGCTCCTGGCTTGGGGGACTATATGGGACGCTGGGGGATGGAACCACGGTCCGTCCTAGGCTAGCGCTACCAAGGCAGACACCTGACCTGTAGCGCCACCGCGCCGGCCCCTACCTCCCAATTTCTTTTCCCAAGGAATGCTTTAGCTATTTGTGAGAGTTTATTGTTCAATATGAATTTCAGGAGTTTTTGAGCTATTTCTTTAAAAAAAATGTCATGGACTTGAATTAAAAGACTTGAATTAAATCTATACAATGCTTTAGAAAGTATTGAGCAGAGCTATATTTTCATCTCTTTGTGTTCATTTAAAATTCTTGAAGCAGTGTTTTATAGTTTTCTTTGTCTAGTTATTTCACCTCTTTAGTTAAATAGATTCTGAGACACCATTATGAGTGGGATCCTTAAAAAATTACTTTCTTCTCTTTCATTATTTGTATCTAAAAATCCCTAGATATTTTGCATATTAATTTTGTAGCCTACCACTTTTTTTTTTTTTTTTTTTGGTTTTTGGGCCACACCTGGAGGTGCTCAGGGGTTACTCCTGGCTGTCTGCTCAGAAATAGCTCTTGGCAGGCACGGAGGACCATATGAGATACTGGGATTCGAACCAACCACCTTAGTTCCTGGATCGGCTGATTGCAAGGCAAATGCCCACTGTGCTATCTCTCTGGGCTCTACCACTTTCTTATACAAATGATTGTTTCTAGAATCTTTTTTGTAGAATTTTTTTTTTTAGGTTTTTCTAAATATATTATCATGTCCTCTACAAACAGTGAGAGCTTGACCTCTTCCTTTCCTATCTGGATGCCTTTGATATCTTGCTGCTTTCAGTATTCTATTTCTTTGATTTCATCTCTGACTAGGACGTGCTTTGGTGTGCTTTAATTTGGGTCTCTTTTAGCTGGTACTTTTTGTATATACATGTTGTGGGTACATGTAATCTTCAGCCCTGGGGAATTCTCAACAATGATGACTTTGACTGTTGCCTCTTAAGAGGGGTTTTCTACCTGGCTTTCTTTCTGACCCAATGATTCTTTTATTGTTCCCGTTAAATTTATCCCAAAGTTCTGTTGTCATATATGTTCAGTTATTTTGAGTATTTTTTGCACCTTTTGTTCATTTATTATTAGACTCTTTTCTATCATCTGTATTGTTTGAAGGTGTTATGCAGCTCATCTTCTAGTTCACTGCTTCTGTCCTCAGCAGCTGTTTGTTACTCTGCTCTGAGGCTGTTGAGTGAGTTTATCATTTCAACTACCAAGGCTCTCAATTCTGTCATGTTTGTTTAAAGTTTTCTAATTTCTACCCTCATATGTCCTTTTTTGGGGGAGGCACACCTGGTGGTGCTCAGAGGTTATTCCTGGCTTTGTACTCAGAAAATGTTCCTGGCTCGGAAGACCATATGGGATGCCGGGGAGCAAACCTGGGTCAGGTGCATGCAAGGCAAAAACACACCACTGTGGTACCACTTCAGCCCCTCTCTCATATGCTTTGAGTCTTATTTGCTATGCAGTCCATGGTTTCTTTGAGTTCCTTGGACATTTCCTCCCTAATGTCCTTATCAGAGATACTGTATAAATAACTGTTACTACTTGGGTCTTCAGAACTACCATCATTATTCACTAAATCTGGTGGGGTTCTGCATTTATTTCCCATTGTAACAGTTACAATGTGGTGGTGGTTATAATGTGTTGCCACATGGCTCCTTGGTTGGAAGAATCACGAGTGGGAGCAAAGTGGAATGTCTGCGTTCTTATTCGAAAGCACTGACTTGGGTGTGAAAATGACTCTTCTGAGTCACAGAGAGGACTCTGCTGTTGCTGCTCTGTCTGCCTCAGTTTCTGGGGACTGTGTCACCACCAAATCTTTTTACATTTCTAATTAATTACAGGTCATGCTTAGTAGGTTAAACATGTTAGGAATACTTTATTGTTAAAGTCAACTTTCCCTCCTATTATTATTATTATTATTATTATTATTATTATTATTATTTTGTAGTTTTTGGGTCACACCAGGCAGTGCTCAGGAGTTATTCCTGGCTCCAGGCTCAGAAATTGCTCCTGGCAGGCACAGGGGACCAAATGGGATGCCGGGATTCGAACCGATGACCTCCTGCATGAAAGGCAAGCGCCTTACCTCTATGCTATCTCTCTGGCCCCTCCCTCCCATTATTATCCAAACTTTTAAATTTGTCCTTTCTCATTCAGGATGTAACTAGCAGTTCTTTCAATGATTCAGGTCCGAGAGTAATGATTCATTACTTGCAGAAATGACACTACTCTATAGCTTCTGTGATTGAGATCTGCTGGGAAAACATGCTGTTTCTGCTCAGAAAGCTCATCTTTTACATTCTACCTGCACTGATGAATGCTGAACCTTAAGGGGAAATGGAAAAATTCCAAACTTTAAGTCACCCAAAATTCTTGTTTTGACATGACATTGGCAGCATTTATTCTCTGTATGCAGATGGTTAATTAAACTCTGTTTTATCTAATGAGGGAAAATTCCTAAGTTCATACTTTTTTTTTTTTAGTATAAAGTCATTTATAAAAATTTTGATGTGGGCCTGGAGAGATAGCACAGCGGTGTTTGCCTTGCAAGCAGCCGATCCAGGACCAAAGGTGGTTGGTTCCAATCCCGGTGTCCCATATGGTCCCCCCTGCCTGCCAGGAGCTATTTCTGAGCAGACAGCCAGGAGTGACCCCTGAGCATCGCCGGGTGTGGCCCAAAAACCAAAAAAAAAATTTTTTTTTGATGTATGTTATAATATAGAAATGATAGACATTGTTTTTCCTTCCATCCTAGCCATTTCTGGCAGAGAAGATAAAAATATGGGTTGATGGAGCTTTAACTAATTCACATCTTGGGCCATGTTTGTGAGGAATTTTGTCTGCAGTCAATATTTAATTTTTAGAATTTATTTAGGTCCTGCAATGAGTAGTGTTCCCCCACAAGGTGGCAGAAAATCATTTGAAATTTTACTGCAATTGTCATTTCAGTAACTTTATTGTTTAATAAGCTTGGTTAAATTTGCTTTGGTTTTGAGTAAGGCTTTATACTATTTGTCTTTTTATCCCCATTTCATGAATTACCCATAGTTACTGTTAACATATTAAAAACTACAGATAAAGCAAATAAAGGGGGTGTGTTGAGCTAGAGAGAAGGCACTGGGATAAGGCACTTTCCTTGCATCCCTTTTATTCATAGGGCCCCTCAACAACATCAGGGGTTCCTCCAACAAAAAGCCAGCAATAACACTGAGTATTGGACTGTAACCAACACCCCACCCTTCCCAATGGCAGCCTACTAGTCTTTTCAGATATTTGCATGCATATATATTTGTAAAAAGTGAAATAATGTGACCAATATTTTAATGTCTATTTTTTATTCAATCTATATAATGAATTACTTTTCAGGTCAAAATGCATATTTCAACACCATCATTTTTTGGTTTAGTTTTTTGGGCCAAACCTAACTGTGTTCAGAGCTAACTCCTGACTCTTTGATCAGGCATCACTTCTGACTGTTTGCCAGGGACCAAATTGATCCTGATGATTGAATCTGAGTTGACCAGGTATAAGGCAGACACCTCAATCCTTGTACTCTCTGTCTCCTGCCCTCATTTTATTATGGGATACTTATGTACTAACAATTCTTTATTGACTATTGGGTTGTTTAATTTTTGTTGAGAGGGTCCATACTTGGAAGTGTTCAGGATTTACTTTTGGCACAGCACTTGGATCACTCTTGGATAATTTAGGGGATTAGAGAGGATATCAAAGGTCTAACCTGGGTTAGATTGCAAGGCAAGAACCTTACCTGCTGTACTATTGCTCCAACCCTTACTCCACTTTTTATAGTTAAAATAAAAAACACTTATTAAAATAATAACACTTATAGAATGTCTAAAAAGTCAGAAACAAGGAGCTAGAGCATTGCTAGTTCTCTAGTCACTTTTTTAATAACATGCTACTATATTTTTCTTTACTTGTAGAACAGTAGGTTTGATTGTTTACATTAAAAATATTGAAAAATGCAACATTTCTCCAGTGTTTCAGGTATTTTCTGACTATATATTGGATTTTGGGCCACACCTGATGATGCTCAGGGGTTACTCCTGGCTATATGCTCAGAATTTGCTCCTGGTTTTGGGGGGCGATATGGGATATCGGGAGATCGAACTGTGGTCCGTTCTGGGTCAGCTGAGTGCAAGGCAAATGCCCTACCACTGTGCCATTGCTCCGGCCCCTTTTCTGACAATAATTTATGTATTTTTATAGTCACTCCCCCCCCAACTTACATCAGCCACATTCAGGGCCTATTAATTCCTGTGCTATTCAAAGAAACAACAAAAACCATTCAGAAATAAAACAAACCACAAACACATTATTTGACAAACCTTTATTGAACAGTATTGCAAGTTAATACTGTTGGAGCTTGTGGGTATAGTAAAAGAAAGAAAAAGAAGGAAGGGATGGAGGAAGAAAAGAGGGAGAAAGTATAAGTGGGAGGGAAGAAAGAAAAGAGGAAGAGTTTGAAGACTAAAAAACTGCTCAGTGACTAAAGCATTTCCTTTCAGCATAAGGCCAACAGCAAAAACATGGGTTGGGTTGGAAGACAGAACTTTGGTTAGACATCACATAATTTCCTGAAAATTGACAGGCTGCACTGTTTTGGAGGTTTCCAAGCACTGTGGTGGCCCTAGGTGGTCTCTGGCACTGTAAGTTCCAAGTAGCATCACACACTTAGGCTCTAACATAGAACTGATATTGCCCCCAAGGGGTCCCTGAGTCATTCTGAACATCCATTAGAAGGTCAAAAATACCCAAACCCTAAACTTAAACCATCATTTCACAGGCATCAGATGCTGATTTAGCTTTATCCTATGTACTCTGTGTATTTCCATGCTGCAAGTCACTTCTGTCAGGTGTGTGTGAGCTTTACAGTCAAAGGTAGCACTGAAACTGAAAACGTAAGCACAACAGCCAGTAATGAGAATGAACCCCACTGTGGAGGGCATGCCCTACAACAAACAGCCTAACCAGAGTGTGTTTGAGCAACTGCAATGAGGTGGTGCTCTTGGGCTGTGCAAGAACTGCCCCTGACATTGGGAACACCACCCCGAAAATGTCCAAGCACCTGACCGGCTCCATAGACTTACTCTGTTCTTTATAGAGATTTAATCCAATCTGTGAAAAATCGTATGTTCACCGGCCATGCAGCTGAAAGCTGGCAATCTTGGGAGGAGAGGGCAGACCAACTTTCCATCCTGCTGCACCATCAACCCATAATCACCATTCCTCTATGGCTCTCTGCACAAGCACCAATATGACCAAAACTCCAGGCATGCCAGAATTTGAGCTGATATCACTGAGACATTTTTGGAGCAACTGCAGGCACCCACCCCATCCCACTCATTCCTGTCTTCTCCCACTTCCTAAAGATCTGTCAGCTGAAAACATGCGCCACAAAGGCTGCAGTATCCATAATAGGGCTTTGAATTCCTGGAATTCAAAATTTCTTTGAATTTCTGGCCACAAAAACTTCAATTTTTTTAAAAAATACTTTCATCGCCGTAGGAACATACCAATTTAGATGCCAATGTGTAGCTGAAGTCATTTAATGTTCAGAAACAAATGAAGTAATAGAATAGTCAGTTATCAACAAGAGCTTACTAAACCTCTGACAATGACTTAATGATCTCATTGAGATACAATAATGGGTTTTTTTTTTTGGGGGGGGTGTCACACCCAGCAGCACTCAGGGGTTACTCTTGGCTCTGCGCTCAGAAATCACTCCTGGCAGGTTCAGGGGACCATATGGAATGCCGGGATTTGAACCACTGACCTTCTGCATGCAAGGCAAACACCTTACCTCCAGCCCCAGAGATACAATATTTTTTTCTTTTTTATTGGTTTTTGGGCCACACCCAGCAATGCTCAGGGGTTACTCCTGGCTCTCTGCTCAGAAATCATTCCTGGCAGGCACCGGGGACCATATGGGATGCTGGGATTCAAACCACCATTGGTCCTGGGTCAGCACTTGCAAGGCAAACGCGCTACCGCTGTGCTATCTCTCCGGCCCCGAGATACAATAATTTTTTATATATTTGCTTGTCACTGTCCTTCTTGATTTATTTACATTTCTTTTTTCTATTAAAATAATTTTCCTCTCATTTATCTGAAAACAAATTATGATAAAGTATGGCAACTATGTGAATTATTTAATTTAAATTTATTTAAATTATTTTAAAATAAGTAAATTATTAAAATAAATATCCTCACACTATGACCAAGTGTGAGTGTGATCCTAGCAGTAGGAACAGCAGCAGCAGGCAAGGTGCAGGAGAAACTGAATCCATTACCAACACGCTTTCAGATTGGCCTGGCAAATGACAGCAAAGGATTTGATAGGAAGAGTCACACCAGGATCCTTCCAAGGTGCAGCTAAATAAAAGGAAGCCAACAGAGTGAATGTGGCAGAATAATTTTCATCCTGAAGGAGGTGATCTTGAGTTTACTAATAAGCACAAGATCTCTCTTCCTGGCAGAACTATTGACACCTGTAAATTCTAAGAGTGAGACCTTGTTCAGTATTTCCAGAGGGTGAGTGAATGGATGTGAACAGCTGATAACAAAAATATGCAAGGACACAGTTAAGGGGATCTTTTAATACCAAGAGTTTGTTTTGAGCCAATATAATGCATGCCATGGAAAGCAATCAATTGTCCCTCTATAATTGCTCTCCAGAGAAGAGACTGAAGCATATATAGTGACAATGTCATTACAACATGTAAGAGAACTTTAGGAGGGAAGCACTCATTTGAATATTGCTTTTGCATGTGTGTTATAAATCTTTCATGTTATTTTGTCTTGGTTCAAACAGGATAATAATAAAAGTACTTATCTAACAGATCTGAGGTGCTAGGTCAGTAATTGTTCTCCATTCTCACCCTAACTTTGGACCGAAGGTAAGATAAATAAGAACTAATAAAAGTAAGACAATTCAGGTAATATTAAGAAATGCTTGTTGAAATCCAGATTTTTCAAGGCACAGAGTGCAAACAAAGCTCTTGTATGTTGCTGCAGTTTTCCACTGTATAATTTTGATTATTATTCTTGTGAGCATACAAATTCAGTAATGTTTGGAAGTTCACTCATAATTTAAAAAAGGATGGGTTCCTTTTATACATGGGCTGAAGATGTCTTTTGCTTGTTGAGCTTGAGGGTAAAACTGGATACAATAATATATTCATTTAATTATTCATAACTTGAGTCTGGAATGAACATGTATATCTATTTCACTTTATAAAATCCAAAACTAAACCCAGCAGCAGTTTTGTCTTTGACATGGTGACAATTTTCTTTTCTATAATGAACCAGTAAACAAAATTGCTCCAGAGAGACTTTATGCCTCTCTGTTTCAGAAAATCAAATTGGACCGCACACATGGTGTTACAGCTGCACACAAGCATCATTGTTGGAGATACATCTGCATTCCTTGGAGTATGTAGGGGAAGCACATATTTCTAAGAAGCATTTCTGTGTGAAGAATTAGATTCTGACCATTCGAAAGAAAAACTAAGATTATTTCAGTCCAAGACAGTTTAAGATTCAACTCATTCAGGGAAATACCTAAGTCTGGTGTGAAGTCATGTGAGAACAGGAGTTCAGATTGGGATAATCATATTTGTGGACAACATGAGAGGATAGGATGTTCATTTCATCCAACATAAATTAGGAAAGCCTAGTACGAAATTTTTATTATTTATCAAAACTAGTACTGTAAACAAATCTTGAGAGTCTATATGTCAGTACTTTGTACAAATGTTTCTGACGTAATAAAAATGACAAATTACTAAATAATTTAAACATTCTGAGAGCTTACCTTTTATAATTCAAATGCATATCCTTTGGCAAAATCATAGCAACAAATAGATCCTGGTTGTCATTTGGAAAGAGGATGTTGAATTGAGACCCATATGTCCAGAATAGAAGTCATTACAGAAAAATTAGTCCATGAATATAGTTGCTCTGAGATCATAAGTCAATCATCTTCCAACCTGTCACTTCACTGTTCAACTAAACAGAATAATAAAAGAATGGCTTTTGCTTGTTTTTGAACCTTACCAATTTTTTTTCTCAGGGCTATTTCTGGTTCTGTGCATAGAAATCTCTCCTGCTGGTGCTGGAGATTGAACCCAGGCCAACTGTGTGCAAGGTTAACATTTTTTTAAATTATCTTTATTTAAACACCGTGATTACAAATATAATTGTACTTGTATGATTACAGTCATGTAAAGAACACCCCCCTTCACCAGTGCAGGATTCCCACCACCAATTTCCCAGATCTACCTACTCTCCACCCCACCCACACCTGTACTCAAGACAGGCTTTCTTTTTCCCTCATTCATTCACATTGTTATGATAGTTTTCAGTGTAGTTATTTCTCTAACTGCACTTATCATTCTATGTGGTAAGCTTCATGTCATGAGCTGCACCTACATGGGAGGATGGGGGGAAGTAAGGGTTGGGACTGAGGCAGTAAAATATTAGAAATGAGCTTTGTAGGGCAGTATCAAGGTCCCAATACAAGATGGATATTATGGATATATAGAATATATGCACACAATAATATCAATATGAAAAAAAGAGAAAAAATTCCACTGATTGTCCCAATATAAACCAGTGCTAGAACAGCCTGCCCTCCTCCAAGAGTGCATTCCCATTAGTGTAGGGAGAGATAGGGGGAAAGCCTGTTGACCCCTATAGAGTCCACCTAGACCAGTGTCCAGGGAAAGACTGAAGTCCAGGGGAGAAAAACCTTATACCTGGCAACAGCTGGTCTCCAGAATCAAGGACGAAATCGGAAGCCAGATGTCTGCCTGCCCTCCTCCCCATGCACCTCCCCCCTGGAGTATAGAGGGAGGGGGGAACCTGAGGACCACTAAGAGTCCACCTGAACCCACTTCTGGCCATCTGGGCTGGCACCCAGGGAAGGCCTGGAGTCAGGGGAAAAAGACAAGGATGGCTGAGGGCCTGCCAAGCCTCCCAGCACTCCCCAGGCTAGGGAGAAAGGTTCTGGTATGGGGCCTCCCCAAACCCCAGACCTGGCAAGAGCTGGTCTCCAGAATCAAAGAGGAAACTGGAAGCCAGATGTCTGCCTGTCCTCCTCCCCATGCACCTCCCCCCTGGAGTATGGAGGGAGGGGGGAACCTGAGGACCACTAAGAGTCCACCTGAACCCACTTCTGGCCATCTGAGCTGGCACCCAGGGAAGGCCTGGAGTCAGGGGAAAAAGACAAGGACGGCTGGGGGCCTGTCAAGCCTCCCAGCACTCCTCAGGCTAGGAATAAGGGTCCCGGTAAGCTCAGTTTTTCTGATCCGTTAGTTCAGTGTGAAAATTTCTAATTTCAGTTGACAAAACTTCTTGATGCTTAATTTTGCTCCAGTCAAGTTTATCGAATGCTTTTTTTTTTTTTTTGAGTTCCCTGAACATTTTCTATAATTCTACTCTAAACTTGAGAGGATACCTCTTTGTTTCCTACTTTTTAGATTATTAGAGGAGCCATCTTGATTTCTGTAAATATGGGGGTGTACTGCAAAATTACTCCATTGGCAAGGCTGTAGATTGCTTCTTAAAATGTACAGAAATGGAATTCAGGGGTTACAAGATAAACTCCGCTTCGCTTCGCGGCTGCTTTTCGGGTGTGGGTCCTGAAGAGGTTATAGTCCTTGGATGTAGGCAGGCTCAGCAGAGAAAAGGTAGAGAGAAAGGCCTCTGTGGTTTAAAAGTCTCTGGGTACCCAATCACGGCAGGAATTGGCCCCATGTGTGTTGGGTGGGGACATCTTACTGGGATTGGTCCTGAAGAGGTTATAGTCCTTGGATGTAGGCAGGCTCAGCAGAGAAAAGGTAGAGAGCAAGGCTGCTGTGGTTTAAAAGTCTCTGGTACCCAATCATGGCAGGAATTGGCCCCACGTGTGTTGGGTGGGGACATCTTACTGGGATGGGTCCTGAAGAGGTTATAATCCTTGGATGTAGGCAGGCTCAGCAGAGAAAAGGTCGCAAGGTTAACATCTTAACCTCTGTAGTATTTCTCTAACCCAGGAAAGAACAATATTAATAATGAACTGAAACAAATGGCTTTAATAGATATTAATAGAATACTCCACCTGTCCCCAACATGCATTATTTCCAAACACACACAGACCTTTCTCAGATATACTATCAGTTAGAACACAAAATAAATACCAATAATGTTATGAAGACTGGGTTTAGAACTGCCATTCTTCCTGGATTAACCGCGTGCAAGGCAAATGTCCTACTGCTTGTGCCACCACTCCAGCTCCATGAAACACCTTTTGTTTAAAATCAGGAACAAATAAGGTTATCAGTCACACCATTTATATTTGTTTAGTATAAAAGGTATCCAAACAACTAGATAACAAGAGATATAGTGAATCCAGATCTGAAAAGAAATTTAAAAAAATCATCATTTGGGGCCGGGCGGTGGCGCTAAAGGTAAGGTGCCTGCCTTGCCTGCGCTAGCCTTGGACGGACCGCGGTTCGATCCCCCGGTGTCCCATATGGTCCCCCAAGCCAGGAGCAACTTCTGAGCACATAGCCAGGAGTAACCCCTGAGCGTTACTGGGTGTGGCCCAAAAACCAAAAAAAAAAATCATCATTTGTAGATGATATGATAACATGTGGAAAACCCTAAAGATTCCATTAAAAAACTATTAGGGCACTGAAGAGATAGCTCAATGAACTAAGTCCATGCTTTGCATGCAAGAGATCTGGGTTTGATCCCCAACATCACTTTTGAGCACTTTTGTGAGGTGATCATTGAGCACAGAGCAGAAATAGTCCCTGACTACTACCAGGTGTGGCCAGCATCCCTCACCTCTGAAAAAGGAAAAGAAAAGAAACGAGTACAGCAAACTGTTTGGCAATAAAATCTATATACCATAATGTGTGCATTCCTATATACAAATAATGAATGAGAAGAATTTAAGTAATCAATCCATATGCAAGTACATCAGAATTTACTGCACAGAAATAAATTCAACCAAGGAAGTAAACACTTGTTTAACAAAAACTATAAAGGGATCAGAGAGATAGCATGGAGGTATGGTGTTTGCCTTGCATGCAGAAAAGGGTGGTTTGAATCCTGGCATCCCATATGGCCCCCTAAACCTGCCAGGAGCGATTTCTGAACATAGAGCCCGGAGTAACCCCTGAGTGCTACTGGGTGTGATCCAAACTCCCCCCTCCCTCAAAATCTATTAGACACTATTCCATGTTCATGGAACAGGAGAGTTAAAATTCCATTCGCAGACGCTTTATACAATATTTTTTTGCTATATACAAATTTAATTCAATCTTAGTTGAAATTCTGATGAAATGTTTAAGAAAATTGAAAAAACAATATTAACAATACTAATGTTTATATAGACCCTCAAATCTCCATGGCAATCCTGTGAATCAAAAGAAAAATGTACTGTGCTTGTGAGCTTGTGGTGAAAAAAAAAAACCATCATCCATGATTGGTGTGAATGTCATCTATCTTTATTTTTAATATAAATCTTATTTAAATACCATGATTACAAGCATGGTAATCTTGGGTTAATAGAATAGCTGGGTTTCAGTTATAAACAGAACACCACCACCCCAATCACCAGTGCAACATTCCCACCACACACAGCAGCGATGCTCAGGGGTTACTCCCTGCTTTACCTCCAAAAATTACTCCTGGTAGCTTTAGGGGACCATATGAGATGCAGGGGATCAAACCCAAGTCAGCCATGTGCAAGACATCCTACCCACTGTACTATGGCTCCAGCTCAGAATGTCATTGTTCTATTTCAGCTTCTTTTTTTTATGTGCATATTTTATTTATTTATAAAATAATACAAGCACTTATAGATGAGAATATAAAATTGTGAACAACAAAAGATACAAATATTGTCAGTAGAGTACAGGTAAAGAACAAATAAATAAAGGGTGACTAATCCCTCTAAGGCACTCAATATTTAGTTGTCAAGAACTCAGGTGTTTTAGGGTTCTAGGTCCCAGGTCAATGGGTGGGAGGACTGGATCTTGGAGGCAGTATCATCGACTCTTTTTCAAAATGTCCCTGGGGGAGCCCAAGGTCCTGGGAAGCCCAGGGGCCGGGAAAAGCCCACCATCTCAATAAAGACCACGAACCTTCAGAGATGCAATCAGCAACGTGAAGTTAATTTCTCCAGAGCTCAGGGGGGTCCACTTTCCATATCCTGACCCAATAGGTTTCAGTTCACAAGTGGAACCCCAAACATTGGAATCCCCAGACATTAATGGGAACTCATATGATAACAAGGTTACAAGCATAAAACAGTTCATAGATTCACACAAGTTTTACAATTTAAATCAACCAATGATGTAAACAGAAAAAGGTGCAATTTCCTTAACTTTTTCAGACCCCCTTTGACGTAATCCACTCTAACCCTTATCAGGATGGCATTTAGAGATATGGACTGGACCCTTCAGGTGATCTCTGGGTGAGTTCTGATCTAGCAGGGAGGCAACACTGTGCTATCATGGCTAAGGTCCCATTCCCTTGGTAACGCAGTTACGGGGCTGTTAGGGGGAGGAAGTCTTGTGTCTTATACTATAGCCCTCTGCCAGCAATGACAGAAGCGAGAAATAGCATTAAACTAGGTTTTTTTTTTTTTTTTTTTTTTGGTTTTTGGGCCACACCCGGCGGTGCTCAGGGGTTACTCCTGGCTATCTGCTCAGAAGTCGCTCCTGACAGGCTTGGGGGACCATATGGGATCCCGGGATTCGAGCTGGGATTTGAACCGTGGTCCATCCTGTGTTGGCAGCATGTAGGTAAATGTCTTATCGCTGTGCTATTGCTTTGGACCCTTTATTTTATTTTATTTTATTTTTATTTCAGCTTCTATGGAAAGCAATATAAGGATTTATTTTAAAAAATAGAAATAGAACTCTTGCAATTCAGCAATAACAATAACTTGACATGTATCCTCAAAATAAAAAAAAAACATTAGTTGAAATCAAGTGAAACACTTATGTTCATTGTAGCACTTAGTATAAAAGCTAAGATATGGAAAACACAAAATGCCCAACTAATGGATCAATAAGTTGTGGTGTACTATGCAGCTCTAAGAAAGAACACAATTTTCATTTTTCCATGATTTAGATGGAACTAAAGGACTGAGTAAATTCACAGGAAATGTAATAGGTACAACATTATTTCACTGAATGTAGATCACAAAAAAATGGGCAGAAGATTTGAAGAGACTCTTTTCCAAAGAGAAAATAAAGATAACTGATAAGTAGATGAAAATATACTCATGACTAATTATTTAGTAATTATTAGTAATTATTTAGTAATTATTTATAATTTCAAAGATTTCACATCTTTGAAATGGCTTACATCAAAGGCAACAATAACTAGAGTTGAAGAGACTGAAAGAAAAGGAACACTTTCGTATTTTTGCTGAATATGTGAATTGGTATAACCATTATAAAAGGTGATCTGAATATTCTGAAGAAGCTAGGTAATCCAAAAGTCCTACTTTAGCTTATGTACTAGATAGATGTTAACACAAAAAGTTCTTCCCAACTCAATAGCTAAAATACAGTATTCTGTTTTGTTTTTTTTTTTTTTTTTGTGGTTTTTGGGTCACACCCGGCAGTGCTCAGGGGTTATTCCTGGCTCCAGGCTCAGAAATTGCTCCTGGCAGGCACAGGGGACCATATGGGATGCCGGGATTTGAACCGATGACCTCCTGCATGAAAGGCAAATGCCTTACCTCCATGCTATCTCTCCGGCCCCTAAAATACAGTATTCTAAGTGCCAATTGATAAATGAATGGATAAAAGAGATATAATATAGTTATACATGGGAATGCTTAGTCTTCAGTTATAAAAAAAAATAAAAATAAAAAAGGGGAAACTTTTGCCATTTGTAACCAAAATGGAAGAAGTTCAAGGGAGATTATGAAAGTGAAATAAACCAGAAAGAAAAAGGAAGTTATTGAATGATTTTACCTATGTGTAAAATATGAGTTAATGAACAGATTAAATAAAAACACCCAACCAAATCAGTGGACATTAATTAATAACTAATATCACATGAGGAGAAGAGAGCAAGGGGAAGGAATGTCAGGGGAAACGTAAAAAGATTTTTAAGTGGTATCATAAAATAAGGCTGGAAGGATATTATTGTGAGTAGTGAACTTGGTTCCACCTGCCAACCCAAGTTGGAGCCCTAGCATCCCATAGAATTCCTCAAGGAGTCAGCTCCCATAACACAGGGCCTGAAGTAAGTCCTAAAGACCACTAGATATAAGAGGGAGAGGGAGAGGGGGAGGGAGGGAGAGAAAGGGAGGGAGAGCAAGGGAGGGAGAGAGAAGAGAGGGTGGGGGAGAAAGAGAGAGGGAAGGGAGAGAGAGAGGAAGAGAGAGAGAGGGAGAGGTAGGACAAGTTGTAGAGGGAGAGAATGCCTGTCCCAGAGATGGGGGAGGGTGGTGGAAAGGAAACTGGTGGTAGGAAAAAAGCACTGGGGAAGGGTGATGTATATTCTATGACTGAAATTCATTTATGAAAAATGTTGTAACCATGGTGCTTAAATAAAATAATTATTAATAAAAAACAAACCTAAAAAGAGGGCGAGAGTGATAGCACAGCAGATAGGGTGTTTGCTTTGCACACAGCTGACCTGTATTCTATCCCCTACATTGAATATGGTCCCCCAAGCCTTCCAGGAGCGATTCCTGACCACAGAGCCAAAAGTAATCCCTGAGAGCTGACAGGTGTGGCCCCAAACAAACAAACAAACAAAAAATAGAATAAAGAAATCTTAAAAAGGGGGATACCATCTATAATTTCTAATAAGAAATGTTAAAGAGTTAAAGAGTCTACCTGTCCTGAGTTTGCCTGTCTGCCATCTTAATTTGGATGAGTGTACAAGACAGGGACTTTTTGGTCCCTGCTACATCCAGGATTTTCCCAGCCATCAATGTCACTGGCAATCTTTTCTGCTTAACACTTCCCTCAGCCTTCCTTCTGTCCTAACTACTGTCCATCTGTCATACTAGTCCCAGACAGTGTCGACGCATTAGCATCTGCATGAGGACATTTTAATTTTTTTCTAATATTTCCAGGCAGATTGGCCCCAGCACTTTATTTTAGAACATATACAGCCTCAAAACTCAGTCAACCAAACCAAATAGTTGGCAATTTTTCTTATCATACTTAAATAACCTTGTGTGATTAGAAAAATGACCTACAAGGCAGATTTATTTCTATCCACCTTTTATATGATCAATTCAATAGATCACTTTTTTAAATACAGGGAACCTGAAACTTCATCATTTTAACTCACTAAATGCAGAAAACAATGGTGAAACTATGGAGGACAATGGGGATATGGAGAGAAATCTAGGCAAATATCCAAGCTCCTGAGCCTTATAGAGCCTTATAATATAAAAGCTTTGTCTCTGGGGCAGGCATTTGCCCCCCCCCCTTTCTCTGTCTGTTTTTTTTTGGGGGGGGGAGGTTACACCTAGTGGTCTACAAGGCTTAATGTAAAACACTTAATGTTTTAGCAACAGAAATCAAGGAGGCTCTAGCCTGTAAAATTAAGCAATCTATAGTAAACAACTCAACAAGCTCAAAAAAAAAAAAAAACTCTTTCAGAAGGTAAGAGAATCCATACAAATGGAACTAATGAAGAAACTAATGAACATGTTAGCAAGCCATAGTAAATCACACAGATGGAGACCATACAGATGAACTTGAAGAAAAACTACAAGTCAGCATTGATAAAGACGTCAAAAAATAAAGAAGAGACAAAACAACGGAAGAAAATGTAAGGTAGTTAATGAACAAAGGCAAAAGAAATAATCTATGAATTATAAGAATACCAGAAGAGGAGGAAAAAGGAAAAAAGGAAGAACAAATAGTGAGAGAGATAGTAACAGAGAATTGCAACTATACAAATACAAGGGACAAAAAGTTTGCCAAACAAAAGAGACCCAAAAGAACATCAATACATATAGTATTTCAAAAAACAAAACAAAACAAAAAAAACACAAAAACCACAAGAAAACAAAAACAAAAACACCAAAAACAAAAAACAAAAGGAGAGATGGACTCTTTAAAGCAATAAGGGAGAAGAAAAACCTAAGTATAAAAAAAGAACATAAAAATCAAACCAGGTCTTCTATTTGAAACAAATAGAAGATTTTCTGGCAAGAAAAAAGTAAAATGACATATTCAAATTACTGAAAGAAAGAAAATTTCAACCTAGAGTTGAAACCTTTTATTTATATAGGAAGGAGGATAAAAACATTCTCAGGCAAAAAAGAACTGGCAATATTAATGCTAAAAAAAAAACCCTACTCTAAATAAAGATCAATTAACATAAATCAAATATCCAATTGCAACAGCAACAACCCTCTTCTAGTTTTTTTTTTTTTTTTTTTTGGTCACACCCGGCAGTGCTCAGGGGTTACTCCTGGCTCCATGCTCAGAAATTGCTCCTGGCAGGCACGGGGAACCATATGGGATGCTGGGATTCGAACCGATGACCTTCTGCATGAAAGGCAAACGCCTTACCTCCATGCTATCTCTCCAGCCCCAGCCCTCTTCTATAATAGCACAACAGCTCTTTCTGTCAGTAGTTTCCTTAAATGTCAATAGACTAAACTCTTTATCAAAAGGCATAGAGTACCACAGTTTCTTCAGCCACTCATCTGTTGAAGGGCATCTTGGTTGTTTCCAGAGTCTGGCTATTATAAATAGCGCTGCAATGAATATAGGAGTAAGGAAGGGATTTTTGTATTGTATTTTTGTGTTTCTTGGGTATATTCCTAGGAGTGGTATAGCTGGATCGTATGGAAGCTCAATTTCCAGTTTGTGAAGGAATCTCCATATCGCTTTCCATAAAGGTTGTACTAGACGGCATTCCCACCAGCAGTGAAAAAGAGTTCCTTTCTCTCCACATCCCCGCCAGCACTGCTTGTTTTCCTTTTTTGTGATGTGTGCCAATCTCAGTGGCGTGAGGTGGTACCTCATAGTAGTTTTGATTTGCATCTCCCTGACGATTAGTGATGTTGAACATCTTTTCATGTGCCTTTTTGGCCATTTGCCTTTCTTCTTTTTCAAAGTGTCTGTTCATTTCTTCTCCCCATTTTTTGATGGGGTTAGTTGTTTTTTTCTTGTATAGTTCTGTCAGTACCTTGTAAATTTTGGATATTAGCCCTTTATCTGATGTGTATTGGGTGAATAATTTCTCCCACTCAGTGGGTGGCCTTTGTATTCTGGGCACTATTTCCTTTGAGATGCATATACACAATGGAATACTATGCAGCCATCAGGAGAGATGAAGTCATGAAATTTTCCAATACATGGATGTACATGGAATCTACTATGCTGAGTGAAGTAAGTCAGAGGGAGAGAGAAAGACGCAGAATGGTTTCACTCATCTATGGGCTTTAAGAAAAATGAAGGACATTTTTAACAGTATCTCAGAGACAAGAGAGATGAGGGCTGGTAGGTGCAGCTCAGGACATGCACTCATCACATAGAGTGATGAGAGTGCAGTTGCAGAGATGACTACACTGAAAACTATCATAACAATGTGAATGAATGAGGGAAGTAGAAAGCCTGTCTCGAGTACAGGTGTAGGGGGGTAGGGAGGAGGGAGATCTGGGAAATTGGTGGTGGGAATGTTGCACCGGTGAAGGGGGGTGCTCTTTACATGACTGTAATCATACAACTATAATCATGTTTGTAATCACGGTGTTTAAATAAAGATTAAAAAAAAAGGCATAGAGTAATGGATTGGATCAGGAAACAAAACTCAAGCCATTTGCTGCTTGCAGGAAATATACTTACAATCTCAGGATAGACAAAGGTTCAGAGTAAAAGGATGGAAAACACTTGTACAAGCTACAGGGGGAAAAAAGCTGGGACAGTCATATTTATATCAGACAAAATTGCATTCAACCTCAAGAAAGTACTTTGAGATAAAGATGGACACTACTCGTTGATCAGGAGAACTTGTTGAACAAGAAGTACTAACTCTGATCAACATACACACACCAGATGAAGAGTCAGCAACCTATATAAGGCTTTTGCTCACAAACCTAGAGAAACATATGGACAGTAACAAGATAGTAGTGGGAGATTTTAAGTGCCATTCTCACCACTGGATATATACATTAGGCAGAACATTAGAAGGACATAAAAACCCTAAATGAGAAACTAGAAGATCTAGGACTAATGGATCTATTCAGGGCCATTCATCCTCATAAAGGTGAATTTACATTCTTTTCAAGTGCACATAGAATGTTCTCTAGCATAGATCATATTTTAGGACACAAGTCTAACTTACAAAAATTTACAAACAAAAATTATACGAACCACCCTATCAGACCACAATGCCATAGAGCTCAAGATTTATTGTAAAATGAAGATGTGGATAAAATCTAACACCTGGAGACTAAACAACATGCTTACAAGATGGCTGGATTAAGGAGGAAATCAAGGAAGAAATAAAGAGATTCCTTGAGACTAATGATAATGAAGAAAAAATTTACCAAAATCTACAGAACACAGCAAAAGCAGTAATTAGGGAGAAACTCATAGCAATACAGGTCTACATATGGAGAGAAGAAAAAGACAAAATCAACAATCTAAAGGCACACATTTAATACTGCATCTAGAAAACCAACAACAAAGGAACCTAAATGCAAGCAGAAGATAAATAATAAAAACTAGAGCAGAAACCAACAATATAAAAACAAGGAAAATAATACCAAGAATTAATGAAACCAGAAGCTGTTTTTTTTTTTTGAAAGAGTAAACAAGATAGACAAGCCATTGGTAAGACTTACAAGGAAAAAAGGAAAATGCTCAAATAAATTGAATCAGAAATGAAAGGAGAGAAATTACAACAGAATCCCAAGAAATACAAAACATCATGAGAGCTTATTATGAACAAATGTTCTCTGGTAAGCTAGAGAATCTAGAAGAAATGGACAGATTTTTGGAAATATATAACCTCCCAAAACTGAATGAAAAGGAAGTAGTAGAAAGCCTAAACAGGCTAATCACAAGTATGGAAATCAAAAAAGTAATTAAGAATCTCCCCAAGTATGAAAGTTTAGGACCAGATGACTTTATGAAGATATTTTATCAATCATTCAGAGAAGAGCCACTACCATTGATACTTAACCTCTCCCAAAGTATCAAAGAGATGGAAATCCTCCTTAAAACTTTTTAATGAAGTTAATATTATGCTCATCCCCAAAGCTGACAGAAATACTACCAAAAAAGAGAACTTCAGACCAATCTCATTGATGACATTGATGCGAAAATCCTTAACAAAATCTTAGCAAATGGAATCCAACAACACATCAAAAAAAATTATACATCATGACCAAGTGGGTTTCATCCGAGGGATTCTTCTATTAAGGGTATATGTTTAAAGGTGTCCCAGGAGTGTCCCAAATAAGAGCATTTTTTTGCTAAATTAATAAACCTATCAAAAATAAGCTTATTATTTTAATCTATTTTATAACAAGAAGTCACAGGTTGTGGTCTTCACTACCCATCTTCCCCCACATCCATAAACTGACTTGATGTTTAATTTTTGATCTAGGATAGAATAATTCATTTTTATCTTCATTTAATTTTAATAGTCAAGGAGTAGTCGATAGAGAATGAATAAATTTAATCCTTCTGCAATTAGTGTCAAAGTAATTCATTCTGGATATGGATAACTAAAGAAATACAGACCCTCCCACACACTGGCAGAAACCTTTATCAGGTTTAATGTATTATGTAAATGATCCTACTTAAAAGGAAGCTTGTCTTGTTTCTTCCTCTCTTGCTGCCTTGTTAATTGTTTGTTTTCAAACCTAAACATTTCCCATTTCCTTAGAGTTCCATAGTCTTTTCACTGGCTTAACTATGCTATTCTACTAAGTTAGCATTTTGCACTGATTTGGTTCGTTTAGGTGGAGAAATTTCATTTTCTCAACACAAATAAAGTTCACAACCACTTAACTTCTGTGGGATGCTCCAGCATTGATAGTATAGCTAGAACCTATGAGAATATTCTTGTGTGCAGCAAGCAGAACGGACTATTGTGAGTTATCAATGGCTTCAAGTAGCATGATCCTTCTGGATCACCATAGATGAGTTTTCCAAGGACTGTTGACCCTCCTATGGAGAAAGCTAGAGAGCAAAAGCATTCAAGCACTTCATCATCTAAAAATACTCTTTCTCAGTTTTTTCCTTTAAAATCAACTTTTGGCATTATACAGTTGTTGTTTAAATACGTTTCCTAGTTAAACATCTTAATATGTGAAAATTATGCCCATCTAATGAGTTTCTCTTAATTTCTAATACTGCTAGCTGTAAAGGCCATCATGCTTTAATGTCAAACATGACTCATCAAGATATTTTTAAAAGATAATTTAGTTATCTCTTGTCAAGTCACTATTTAATAATATTTTCTACATTTGCTGTGATAAGCATTAAAATTTGTATATTGGTTGATAAATCATTGTTTAGGACTGTCTGAAGGATTCAGTAAATGGTATGAAATTGCCATCGAGTAATAAATGGTTATTTGATAATGAATGAAATTGTTTGAAAATACTGTTAAAATGTCAAGTTTAAACATATAGATCATTACTCAAAAGGAAGGCAAACATGGAAACAGTGACATCATAAATATAATGCAATAAACACATTTATTTATACCAGACAAGTTGTAGGTACTTTGTATAAATGTGTACAAATTGATATATGAAGTTAATTTCAATCTGTGAAAGTAATTGCATTGGTTTAACTTATTTAACTCTCCTTACAATAATATTTATTGC
The DNA here is from genome assembly GCF_024139225.1 of Suncus etruscus. Taxonomy (NCBI): domain Eukaryota; kingdom Metazoa; phylum Chordata; class Mammalia; order Eulipotyphla; family Soricidae; genus Suncus; species Suncus etruscus. Next base: position 28,519,041 of record NC_064852.1, read on the forward strand.
AGAAAAAGAAGGTAAAGAAATAAATGATGATAAATAGATAAAATACATAGGAAATGGGAATTGTTTTACAATTTAATTACATTGTCACATAAAATTATCATGTAAATAAACCAATTCGACAGCAGAAATACATTAAAACTCTATTATCCAATGCAGAGAACAGGTTTTTTTTGGGTCTGCTTTTATTTCATTTGCACATGTTAAGTAATTTTATTTTTCTCTATTGGTATAAAATGCCAAAGAAAGCCAAAAGGAAAAAATAAGTCAAGAACAAAAATTATTTTTCAAAAGAAACACTCTGTTTTGTGAAATCTTGTTGAGATTAAGTACAACCTAAGAAAGGGACAATAACTGCAGTCTTGTGCCCTACATTTGACACATTAAAAGAATGCAAACTCAGGATTTGCTTAAAAAAATAAAGGCAGTTTTATGACTGAAACACAGCTTTATTGTTGTGCTTTAGAATTTATGCAAATAGCACATTAGAGTTGCTCATTGCTTTATTTTATTTATTACTTTCTTATTGCTTTATTTAAAAAATAAAAAATAGCGTTTTATTTATTTGTCTGTTTTGGGGTCACAGGGGTTACTTCTGGTTCTATGCTCAGAAATCGCTCCTGGCAGGCTCAGGGGACCATATGGGATGCCCGGAGTCGAACCACTGTCCTTCTGCATGCAGGCAAACACCCTACCTCCATGCTATCTCTCTGGCCCCAATAGTGTTTTATTTAAAACACACTTTATACATTTTTTTAAAATCAAAGAAGTTTATTTGTGAGACTTGTGTAGAATTAATGAGATGAGCAAATTGATTAGGAACCGTACATCTTAGATGGTGTGCCATTGCATTTAAGGATGAATTTACATGAATTAAATGAATATACATGGCCAAAATTCATTGGTTTTTAAAAATCCAACCCAGTCTTAGGCATATGTTAGATACTAGTACTAGGGGCATTACTTTAACAGACAGACAGACAGACAGACAGACACACACACACACACACACACACACACACACTCAGGAGCTGAGATATTCATGAGGAGCAAGGCATTTGTCAGACTGGGTTATATATTTGTTATATATAATATATATATAATATATATATTTTATATATATTTGTTGTTATGTATATTAAGTTATTTTGCTCTAAGTTTCTAAACTATAAACTCAGGGCACAATGCAGTGTCACAAAAATCTGCAGTAAGATCCTTAAAATTTTGCACCTTTTTTTTTTTCTCTGTGATATCTAATTATGCTAAAATGATTTGTCGTAGGGTCAGAGAAGGTAGAAAGGGCACTTTCCTTGCATGCAGATGGCTCAGTCTCAATTATTGGTACTCCATATGGTTCTCAGTGGACCACCAGAGTGATCCCTGGGCATCACCAGGTGTGACCCCAAAACAAAAAACAAAAACAAATTGTCACACATTTAACTTGTAAAATATTTAGGTTATTAGGGTTAAAATTATTTCATCTATTCTTGAAAGGAAATGCATAATTTGGTTTGAGGAAAGTGGACATGCTAAATAAACTAATCAAAGAAAAAACTAGTTGATGGAATGAATAACATCTTTAGATACTGTTGGGAAAGTTCGAAGGTTTAATGCAATTAATAGTATAAAATGATACAAAATAATAATGGACAATTTTTTTTTTTGGTTTTTGGGCCACACCCGTTTGATGCTCAGGGGTTACTCCTGGCTATGCGCTCAGAAATTGCCCCTGGCTTGGGGGGACCATATGGGACACCGGGGGATCTAACCGTGGTCCGTACTATGCTAGTGCTTGCAAGGCAGACACTTTACCTCTAGCGCCACCTTCCCGGCTCCAATGGACAATTTTTAATGGAGATCAGAGATTTAACCAAGAACAATAAGTCTTTTTGTTTGTTTTGGGACCACAACCAGCGGGGCTGAAGGGTTACTTCAGGACGGGTACTCAGGCATAACTCCCGATGTTATTAGGGTGGATTATATGGGATGCTGAGAATTGAACCTGGGTTGGTTTGCTGGCAAGGTAAGGACCATTTTTTAGATTATATTTAGTCTTGATGAAGTAAATATGTCTTTCAGACTTCCTAAACTGTTCAAGTGGAAGGCATACCTTTGGGCTTTAGGGAGAGGGTTATAAAAGACACTATAATAATGCTTTGCTTATTACAAACAAGATTTATGCTTCTCATTTGTTATAAAATGCCTAATAGAAAGCATAAATGATGAATAAAAAAATAAGAAGGTTTTCATAGGCTTAATTGACCAGACATAGGCTTATCTGAACTTAATTACACGTTTTCTAAACCAAAGAAATCTTTGATTATCTTCTAATATATGAAATTTTTTTATTTTGTTTTTTTTTGGGGGGGGGGCACACCCCTTTGATGCTCAGGGGTTACTCCTGGCTAAGCGCTTAGAAATTGCCCCTGGCTTGCAGGGACCATATGAGACGCCAGGGGATCGAACCGCTGTCCTTCCTTGGCTAGCACTTGCAAGGCAGACACCTTAACTCTAGTGCCACCGCACCGGCCCCTAATATATGAAATTTGTGACATCTTTAATAGAATAGGTTTAAGAGATATTTTTAGTACCATTATTAATAAATAAGAGTATGCACTTCTTTTAAATGTATGTATAGTTTTTCTTATATGTACATCTTTCCATGTAATTTTTTTTGTTTTTGGGCCACATCTGGCAACGCTCAGGGGTTACTTCTGGCTATGCACTCAGAAATTGCTCCTGGGGACTGGAGTGGTGGCACAGAGCAGTAAGGCGTCTGTCTTGTCGGCACTTGTCTAGGACTGACCAAGGTTCGATGCCCCGCATCCCATATGGTCCCCCAAGCCAGGAGCGATTTCTGAGCTCATAGCTAGGAGTAACCTCTGAGCGTCACCAGGTGTGGCCCAAAAACCAAAAAAAGAAAAAAAAAGGTTCCTGGCTTGGGGGACCATATGGGACTCTGGAGATCGAACCAAGGTCCGTCCTGCGTCAACCTCATGCAAGGTAAACACCCTACTGCTGCGCCATCTTTCCGTCCCCTCCATGCAATTTTTTGTAAGTAAAGCACATAAAGGACATGAAGGAATTAGATCTGTACCAGCATTCAAATGATTTAAAACTTACATTTATTTAGAAAATAGTAATAGTCAAATTTTAACATACTTTATTGCCATTTAAGATTTTATTTAGTACTTTATTGCCATTTATTATCATAAAATTTAATCATTGAATAAATATAAACAATTCATATAGGAGGTAAAGCTCTGAGTTTTTATGTCATGATATATGGTAATTAAAGTGTTTTAAATCTTAAGCATTTCAAGGTTCATTTTAACTTAATTGATGAATCCATTAAAATATAAAAGATATAGACATTGAAATAGGTAAAATACAATAATGAAATTAATTCAGGGTGAAACAGAAAAAGGAGAAGCGTAAAAAGGAAAATTTAGAGTATTGGATATTGATGAGAGACAAATCATAAAATGTTATTGCTAGGATGGCTTTCATATTCCTATATAAATTAAATGAATTGACTCACTCTGAACACTGAGGTCTTTAAAAATATTCATACATTGAAAATATGATCTTTTTATTGGCTACTGCTGATGAAAAGATTATAAGAATGCCAACCATTATTAGAATTTAGAAGATATAATTAATTATATGTCAGAATGATCGGTAACCAATCATTATTTAAGAAAATATTGAAATTGATGTAGTTAACTTTTAACATATTGGAAATATTGTTAATTTATAGTTCAAGTACTTCTATTCTCAGAGAGAGCCAAGCTAAATCATTGATACTAAAAAATCTAGTCACTATAATTTAAAGTACTATTTGTGATAAGTTTCATGCATATAATTTCTTACTATACACTCACCACCAGAGCGTCTGCTTTCCACCACCATTGTCTAAGGTTCAATCCCCCATCCCCTTCCATCCTCAATGAATTGCACTTCGGCTTTTCTACACTATGGTAAGACCAGTTTTTAGACCTATCAAGTTCTTTTGCCTTTGGCCATTTTGTTAATCCCATCCATGAGAGATATTATTCTCTATTTGTCCCTTTCCTTTTGGCTCATTTCACTCAGCATGATACCCTCCAGTTTCTTTTACATAGAGGAAAGTTGCCTATTTTATTTTTTCTTCTAAAAAATTAGTATCGTATTGATTTACAGATAAATTTACAAGACAACAAAATAGAAATTCTTATGCCTTGCTACGCATTTGTCAAGTTAAAATAGGGCTTTTGTTTTTCATCTCTAATGCCCTCTTAATATTTATATCTTCACCATTAGTAGTTCTATTGCTGCCATTCTTTCTTGCTCCACTAAGATACCAACTTTTTATTTAACATGCTGGTCCTAAACTGTACTACTGGGTGCTATGGAAGTTCAGTATAGTTGTATGTAAAACTGCTGGAAGAGAATCAGGCAAATGCTGTTTCTTTAGGATGACAAATGGGTCTTATCACAGACCACTTCCTGTTTATACAGAGATTACATTCAACTCAGGCTGTTTAAAAATAGAAATACCTGTTACACTTTATTATCATTAGTAGAAGCATGCATGTGAGAATGTTGCTACAGATATTTCTAGATACCTATGTGTGCCTTTTGGTAGAAATTTCTCTAAAATAGGAGAAAACTGATGAGAGTTCTGTGGTTAGAGCAGTTTTAAACTCTTATATTTAAGCAACTGGGCCAGAGAGCTAATTCAGGAGTTAAGGTACCTAGCTTCAATGCTACTGACCCTACTTTGATTTCTAGTATCACCCAGAACAGCTTCTGAAAACTACCATATTTAAGCAACTATTTTACTAAGTGAAAATGAGAGTGGAAGCAGAGGGGACACTACAAGTTTGGTGCCAAAAATGTACCGAAATTCTATATACATTTGCTTTCACATACGAGTTAAACATGCCAAGTTTGAAGTTGGCAGACTTTTCTGGCTTTCATATTTTATCACCTGTACATAATGCACTAACAGTTTTTCTATTTCCCATCTTAATGTAATTATTGTTGTTATTATTATCAGATTTTATTCTGTGAAAAACAAATTGTTTAACTTAATTATTATTGCAATTACTGTTTTTGTGTCCTTATAGATCACCCCTCATTACAATCAATCCTAATGACAGTCATTAGTTTAATTAGCAACAAATCAGTTTTCTGTGACGACATAAAAAATCACCATAAATTTAGTGCCTTAAAGCAATGTTCATTTATTGGTTCATAATTCTGTAGGTCAGAGGTCATTACTGTTTGTTCTCTGCTAGGGTCTCACAAAGCTGAAATTAAGGTCTTCAGTGCCTGTATTCCTATCTGGAGCTATGCCTTCTATACTATTGCTTGTCTTTGCGGCTCTGTATCATTCCTTCAAATCTTAATGGTAATCTAGCTAGATGGAGCATTTCTGATGAGGTTTTTGTTTTATTGAGGCTTCTTATTTTATTTTTAAAATATAACTGATATCCTACCAGTCTCTTCTGTCTTGTATTTATTTTGTATGCAAGTTTCCTTTAGTTGGCATTTGTTGTTCTGATTATAATGTGTTATGAAGTTTTTCTTCTCCAATCTATTTTTCTCTGAGACCCTTTGGGTTTCTTGGAGCTCAATGCCTGCACTTCTCAACTCTGGAAAATTATTTCTTTATAGTTTTAATTTTTTCCTTTGGGCTGCACAGGGTGATGCTCAGGAGATATTTATGGATCTACTTTCAGGTATTATACCTGGCCATGCTTAGGGATCCATATGGGATGCCGGAGAAAAAACTTGTATTGGCCTCATGAAAGACAAGCACCCTTTCTACTCTACTATCTCTCTAACCCTCTGGGAAATACTTATCTGTGATTCACTTAACTAGTATTTCTTTTTCTTTCTTTCTTTCTTTCTTTCTTTCTTTCTTTCTTTCTTTTTTCTTTCTTTCTTTCTTTCTTTCTTTCTTTCTTCTTTCTTTCTCTCTCTTCTTTCTTTCTTTCTTTCTTTTCTTTCTCTTTCTTTCTTTCTTTCTTTCTTTCTCTTTCTTCTTTCTTTCTCTCTCTTCTTTCTTTCTTTCTTTCTTTTTCTTTCTTTCTCTTTCTCTCTCTCTTTCTTTCTTTCTTTCTTTCTTTCTTTCTTTCTTTCTTTCTTTCTTTCTTTCTTTCTTTCTTTCTTTTCTTTCTTTCTTTCTCTTTCTTTCTTTCTTTCTTTCTTTCTTTCTTTCTTTCTTTCTTTCTTTCTTTCTCTCTTTCTTTCTTTCTTTCTTTTTTTTTTTTTGGTTTTTGGGCCACACCCAGTAACGCTCAGGGGTTACTCCTGGCTACGCGCTCAGAAGTTGCTCCTGGCTTGGGGGACCATATGGGACACCGGGGGATCGAAACCGCGGTCCGTCCAAGGCTAGCGCAGGCAAGGCAGGCACCTTACCTTTAGCGCCACCGCCCGGCCCCTCTTTCTTTCTTTCTTCTTTCTTTCTTTCTTTCTTTCTTTCTTTCTTTCTTTCTTTCTTTCTTTCTTCTTTTCTTTCTTTCTTTCTTTCTTTCTTTCTTTCTTTCTTTCTTTCTTTCTTTCTTTCTTTCTTTCTTTCTTTCTTTCTTTCTTTCTTTCTTTCTTTCTTTCTTTCTTTCTTTCTTTCTTTCTTTCTTTCTTTCTCCTTCCTTCCTTCCTTCCTTCTTCCTTCCTTCTTCCTTCCTTCCTTCCTTCCTTCCTCCTTCCTTCCTTCCTTCCTTCCTCCTTCCTTCCTTCTCCTCCTTCCTTCCTTCCTTCCTTCCTTCCTTCCTTCTTCTTCCTTCCTTCCTTCCTTCCTTTCTTTCTTTCTTTTTTCTTTCTTTCTTTCTTTCTTTTCTTTCTTTCCTTTCTGGGTCACACCAGGCAGTATAAGGGATTACTCCTGGCTCTACACTCAGAAATTGCTCCTAGCAGACTCAGGGGACCATATGGGATGCTGGAATTCAAATCATCGTCCTTCTGCATGCAAAGCAAACACCCTACCTTCATGCTATCTCTTTAGCCCAACTAGTATTTCTTTTTCTTTTTCTTTTTCTTTTTTTTTTTTTGGTTTTTGGGCCACACCCGGTGACGCTCAGGGGTTACTCCTGGCTATGCGCTCAGTGTCGCTTCTGGCTTGGGGGACCATATGGGACGCCGGGGGATTGAACCGTGGTCCGTCCTATGCTAGTGCTGGCAAGGCAGACACCTTACCTCTAGCGCCACCATGCCAGCCCCCAACTAGTATTTCTTCATCAAATGAGTATTCCTGTCTTCAAGGATTTTGATAATTTTTATATTATTCCTCTTGAATTCATAATATAGTTCTCAGGTGTGTTGTTCATTTTCTTTCAGACTTAATTTCCATTTTCTGTTATTTTCTTGATGTGCATCATTTTCGTACTCATAGATCTTTTCCTCAGCTACTCTTATTCTGCTGCTCAGACTTTCTATTGTGTTTTTAATATCACCTATTATACTCTTCATTTGTCTCATCTAATTATAGTTTTCCCATTTAAGTTATCATAATTTTTTGTGCCTTGCTGATTACTCATGCCATACTTTCTCTGTGCTCATTAGATCTCTTCAATATGGTGTCACTAAAGTCACTGAGAGGTTACAGACTAGAACTCTCGGCCCACAGGCCGCAAACGGCCCTTCGTACAACATTTTGTGGCCCTGTCCTAGAGGAATCTATTTTTGTTTTGTTTTGTTTTAATTGTTTGGGTCACATCCCCCAATGTTCAAGGCTTACTACTGACTTTGCACTCAAGGATCACCCCAACTTTGCCTCCTGCGGCCCCCAGGTAAATTGAGTTTGAGACCCCTGGACTAGAGGTTACAGAGGTTACAGACACTAAAGTCACTGAGAGGTGGTTGGCACTGGTAGAGCCTTCCATGTTACTGTTTTCACTCATTGAACTGGTGGCTTTCTACATGTTTGCTTGATGTTTAACTGCTATGCTAAGGGTGAATTTCTTCTCCACTGCAGTGCCCACCATCCTGTACTCCCTTCCCCATTTCTGATCTGAGGCATGAGATTTGGTGCTGCTCTTTTCTTTCCCTGCTGGTTTTGATTTACCCAGTTAGAGGAATTATAAGTGTGAGTAGTGTGCAAAGAGTAGAACAAGAGATGTGGAGTTTCAAGAAAAGTGGAGGTGAGCCTGCTAAAAAGGTGAAGGAGCAAGCAGGGGGTCTGGTATGTGGAAGTGGACCTTCTGAGATGGTGGATACTTTTCCTTCCTTCCTTCCTTCCTTCCTTCCTTCCTTCCTTCCTTCCTTCCTTCCTTCCTTCCTTCCTTCCTTCCTTCCTTCCTTCCTTCCTTCCTTCCTTCCTTCTTCCTCTTCCTCCTCCCTCCCCCTCCTCCCTCCCTCCCTCCCTTCCTTCTTCCTTCCTTCCTTCCTTCCTTCCTTCCTCCTTCCTTCCTTCCTTCCTTCCTTCCTTCCTTCCTTCCTTCCTTCCTTCCTTCCTTCCTTCCTTCCTTCCTTCCTTCCTTCCTTCCTTCCTTCCTTCCTTCCTTCCTTCCTTGCTCAGGGACAACTCCCAGTTCAATGTTTGGTGATAAAATTATGTCTTGTTGCTATTCAGGGAACCATACAATGCAAAGAATCATACCCTGACCTGAATGCATGACTCTAACCCTTTGGGTTATCTTTTTAGCCCAGACTCTGTTAGAAACAGTTTTCATCATATGTTTTAGAATTTATTTAAGTCTTCAAATTCATTTGGAGATGGAAGTTTTTGGTTTTCTCATGTCCCATCTGTTTAGTGATTTTGTAGTTGCTTCACACATTCTCTTCTATTCTTAGCACCCATGCTGGGGGATATGGAATAACATACAAAAAGTTATGGATGAGATCAAGATACTATATCTGTATTCTTTCCAAGCAGAGGCCCATTTTCACCTAAATCATATCTTTTGACCAAAGTCTTTTGAGTTTAAAGAGCGATGCTCTATTCATAGCCATTCAACAGTGAAAAAGGAACTTTGGTCCTGTTTCTTAACAGAAACTTAAATATGCTTACTGACCAAGAGTATATTCAACAAATTCCACCTAGGCCTGTCAAAATTAGGGATAGAGAGATTGACATAGATAATCTACATTAAAAAAAAAGAATAATTTGAGCAACTGCACTGAAAAATAGGTTTGGGAGATAAGACATGCGAAGGGAGGTAAGATCGCAGCAACGAGATAAAATGAAAGAGACAGCTGCTGTTATCCTCAAGTCAGATATCATAGTAACTCATTAAGGGAAAATAGAGAATCAAAGATGACTGTTGGGGGTGGAGAAATAGCACAGTGGTAGGGCATTTGCCTTGCATGCTGCCAACCCAGGAGACAGTGGCCCGATTCCATGCAATCCATATGGTCCTACAAGCTTACCAGCGGCGAATTTCTAAGTGCAAAGCCAGGAGTACCCCCCTGAGTGCCATCAGGTTGTGACCCAAAACCAAAACCAACCAAAAAAATAACCCCCAAAACACTGATGACTGTTAGTAGTCTACTTTGAGTAATTGGGTGCATAGGGTGTTATTCACTGAGAAAAGTTACATCCAAATAAAAGCACTACCGTATTTTCCGGTGCATAAGTCGACTTTTGAAACAACAAAAAAAAAGTCAACTGAAAATCGGGGGTCGTCTTATACGCCGAATATATCCTGAAAAATGTTTTAATATGCCACTAAACGAAAATTGTCTGAATAGTGCCACAAAACGAATTTTCCTACTCGATCCTGCACCAATCACTGCCAGGCTGCTGGACCGCCTCTCTAACTCAGCCAATCCAAGCAGGCTTTTTATGCATGCAAATTAGACAATGTTCTGGACCCGAATTTACACTGTCAAAAGCCTGCTCAGATTGGCCAGAGTCAGAGAAGAAGTCTATTACAGTATAACCTTTGGACCTTTGCTTGTTGTGATTGGCTCACTGTGATACATACAGTTGCAGCACAGGAACGTTCTGTCTGATACAGTGAATATAGGCCTAAACCTATGTTTTAACTGCAAAATTAGGGGGCCGTCTTATATGCCAGAAAATATGGTAGTTGTCCAAACACATGTGATCATGACTTGTTGCAGCCCCTTTGACTCCAGATGTGAAGCAAATTGAGGAAACTGAGGAAATTTGGTTTCCAATACTGGATGCCTTATTAGACCAAAGGATCAGAAGTATGGTTTTCTCTAAGACTAAAATGGGTTGCTCTGGATGAGCATCATTAAGGAATCTTTTGATATGGCCAGACAATAGCTGACTTTCACTCAATTTAAGCCTCTGCTTCTGTGTGTGTGTGTGTGTGTGTGTGTGTGTGTGTGTGTTGCTTTTTGGACCACACTTGGTGACACTCAGGGGTTACTCCTAGTTATGCACTCAGAAATCGCTCCTGGTTTGGGAGACCATATGGGGCGCAGTGGGATTGAACTGCAGTCTGTCCTAGGTTAGAGTGTGCAAGGCAAATGCCCTACCGCTTGTGCCATCACTCCGGCCCTGCTTCTGTATATTTAGTACCACTTGCTTACCCAAGTCTCATCTATATACAGACCTTCTGGCATGGGACTCACCTTTCTGTGTAATACTTCTGGCTTAATCCCGTTACTTATTAATTAGCCTTGGTAATGCCATTATTGCCCACAAAAAAATAAAAGGATAATTCAGATTTATAATCAAATTGTCATTTAAGAAATAACTCTGTAGAGAGAAAATTAAATCAAATATTGAGATAATTAAGAGAATTATTCAGTCATTTCTTTTTCCCCTTACATGGATATTTCATGAAAAATTAGGGGCTATCATTAACTAGATCATTACTTTAATTAATAACTTCATTATTTAAGTGTAGACACAGTCTTAAAATTATTTGTACTGATCTTCCTGTGTGTAAATAACAGTGAAGTAAAAATATTAATTTATGGGTGTAATTGTGTAGGTGATCACTCCAAATTTACTTGTAACTAGCAATTAGTGCATGCAAATCAGTTAAGACAAAAGTCTCTCTGATCCTGTTCAGAATACAGGAAGGGATAATTTGCAAGAATGTCTGCTTCTTGCCCATCTGAATCTCAAAAGTCACGTTCTTGTCACTGAAAAATCAGGAAGTGACTATATTTGTTGTAAGCTTTGTCATCACTGCTAATGCACTTGCAAACACAGGAAATAAAATGTGAACAAATCATCATCCATTACCTAATTATATTTATCTATGCAGATAAGTTGGGGGGGCAGAGTGAACTATGTTTTTCTAAAAAGGCATTTTTCATTTGGCAAGGATAAAATTTATGGCTTAATTATTCTTCAAAATGCTATGGAGAGTCCTTTCTGTTAATTATAACCAAGATTAAGCTTGAATTTTTTTTCTTTTTTGTTTTACAAAGAGGTGTAAAATGTATATTGACTCCTAATTACATCAGTTTCCTCTTCGGTAACGTAAATTAGCAAATGAGTTTGAAGGCTCCTGATTTTTAGCTGGTACCAACAGTAGGAAAAATTATGGCAGTGAAGAGACTATCAGCAACAAATGTACCAACTCTACAGAAGTATAATTTCCTTGGACATCTTAAATTGCAGATACCATTAGAATTATTTATCTTCATTAAAATAATGCTTGTGGTTTAATAGTAGTAGATGAACTGCATATTTTCCTTAGTTTTTTTTTTATTTAAAAATATACTTCTGCAATGTTTTATAAGATTGTGTGAGTCTCTGTAAAGAAATCCATGGGCCAATGTGATCATATATATTCTCAATTCTTTACTTCCTCGAGTGCCAGATTTTCTAAGGTATGGGATACTTTGGAAAGACTTGGACTAGAAGAAAAAGTGAATGTAGGTATACAATTCACTTTCCATTTTATAAGTTCAATGGTTTAGTTTTTATTCTAGTTTCTGGAACAAAAGTTAAATCCACCAGAGGGAGCCAGGGTAATGTTTGGAGAATAACCTGTATTTGTACAACACTACTCAGGATTATGATGCACAGAGTTTAATGTCCAAGAATAGCCTCCATGCTATGCCTTTTATAGTGCTCTTGACTTATTTTTTTAAATCCTTAAGTTTAAAGGACATTATTTACTTTTGTTTTTGTTTTTGGGTCACACCCGGCAGCTCTCAGGGGTTACTCCTGGCTCTTACATCCATGCTATCTCTCCAGCCCCATTTATTTACTTTTAATATTTCAATTCTTTATTGATTTTTTTGGAGGAGCCACACCTGGTGACCCTCAGGGCTTATTTCTGGCTTTATGCTAGAGATTACTTAAAATGATGCGTGGCAGATGCCACGCAGTGCTGGGAAGCAATACAGTATGTTGGGAGGAATACAATATTGCTATGCCTCAACCAAACCCAGAATATCAGCATCCCTCGCCATTACTCTTAGTTTTTTGTTTTTTGTTTTTGTTTTTGGTTTTGGTTTACACCCCAGCAATGCTCAGGGATTAGTCCTGGCTCTACGCTCAGAAATCGCTCCTCGCAGGCTCGGGGGGCCATATGGAATGCCGGGATTCAAACCACCGTCCTTCTGCATGCAAGGCAAATGCCTTACCACCATGCTACCTCTCTGGCCCATACTTTTAGTTTTTCTCTGACATCCTTTGCTTCTCTATCCCATAGATCCTCAATTTCATTCTCTTTAGCAAACTCAGTTCCATGGACAGACTTTTAGGGTCTGTTATTATGGCCATTGTTTATCCCTTACTTTGTTTCTCTATATTTCATGTGTTAGATCATTTCTGAGTGCAGAGCCTCAGTGTGTCAGTTCCTGCCCTTTGACTCATTTTTTTCTAAACACTATGCTCTCTAGTTATATTCAAGGTACAGTGAAGTGTAGGATTTTATTTTTTTGTTGTTGTTGAGCTCTAGCTCTAAAATTTTATTAATTTTATTTTACTCCATTTTTTTCTTTTATAATCTTTTATTTAAGTACCATGATTACAAGCTTGTTTGTAGTTGGATTTCAGTCATAAACAGAATACCCCCCCTTCACCAGTACAACATTCCCACCACCAATACCCTCCCTTTACCCCCACCCCTTCCTGTATTCGCTGTAGGCATTCTACATCTCTCATTCTTTAATATTG